>NW_027361733.1:2030000-2477500 GCF_039654945.1 Dendrobates tinctorius | reverse complement strand
AGAATGGGCCCCATACAATGCTCCATATATAATGGGCCCCATATGATGCTCCATATATAATGGGCCCCATATGATGCTCCATACAGTGGGTACGGAAAGTATTCAGATCCCTTTAAATTTTTCACTCTTTATTTCACTGCAGCCATTTGGTAATTTCAAAAAAGTTATTTTTTTCTCATTAATGTACACGCTGCACTCTATCTTGACTGAAAATAAACTGAAATGTAGAAATTTTTGCAAATGTAATAAAAAAAACTGAAATATCACATGGTCATAAGTATTCAGACTCTTTGCTCAGTATTGAAAAAAAGCACCTTTTTGAGCTAGTACAGCCATGAGTCTTCTTGGGAATGATGCAACAAGTTTTTCACACCTGGATTTGGGGATCTTCTGCCATTCTTCCTTGCAGATCCTCTCGTATTCCGTCAGGTTGGATTGTGTATGTTGGTGGACAGTCATTTTCAGGTCTCTCCAGAGATGCTCAATTGGGTTTAGGTCAGGGTTCTGGCTTGACCAGTTAAGGCTAGTTTTACACTAGCGCTTTTGAGCACAGCGACGGCCTGCGCACGGCCGCCGCCAAGCCCCGCCCCCTGTCGCGCCTCCGCCGGCGCAACCAAACTGCAGCAGGTTGCGTTTGGCGCAGGTCTGCGCACCGTCAAAAGGACGCATGCGCCGCCAAACGCATACTGCGCACGGCCTGCGCCCCCAGTGATAAAGATAGGGGACACAGGGCGCATGCAGCGTCATGCGCCGGTAGGCGAGCTACCGGCGGCGGCGCGGCAGGGGGCGGGGCTTAGCGGCGGCCGTGCGCAGGCCGTCGCTGCACTCAAAAGCGCTAGTGTGAAACTAGCCTAAGAATGATCACAGAGTTGTTCTGAAGCCACTCCTTTGCTATCTTAGCTGTGTGCTTAGGGTCATTGACTTGTTGGAAGGTGAACCTTCGGCCAAGTCTGAGGTCCAGAGCACTCTGGAAGAGGTTACCATCTAGGATATCTATGTACTTGTCCGCATTCATGCTTCCTTCAATTGCAACCAGTCGTCCTATCCCTGCAGCTGAAAAACACCCCCAAAGTATGATGCCGTCACCACCATGTTTCACTGTTGGGATTTTATAAGGCAGGTGATGAGCAGTGCCTGGTTTTCTCCACGTATACTGCTAAGAAGTATCACCAAAAAGTTTTATCTTTGTCTCATCAGACCAGAGAACCTTATTTATCATAGTCTGGGAGTCCTTCATGTGTTTTTTAGCAAACTCTATGCGGGCTTTCATATGTCTGGCACTGAGGAGAGGCTTCCGTTGGGCCACTCTGCCATAAAGGCTGGTGGAGGGCTGCAGTGATAGTTGACTTTGTGGAACTTTCTCCCATCTCCCTACTGCATCTGTGGAGCTCAGCCAAAGTGATCTTGGGGTTCTTCTTTACCTCTCTCACCAAGGCTCTTCTCCCATGATTGCTCAGTTTATCTGGATGGCCAGGTCTAGAAAGACTCCTGGTGGTCCCAATCTTCTTCCATTTAAGGATTATGGAGGCCACTGTGCTCTTAGGAACCTTAAGTACTGCAGAAATTTTTTTGTAACCTTGGCCAGATATGTGCCTTGCCACAATTCTGTCTCTGAGCTCCTTGGCCAGTTCCTTTGACCTCATGATTCTCATTTGGTCTGACATGCACTGCGAGCTGTGAGGTCTTAAGGTAGTGTCACACTTAGCGATGCACCAGCAATCCCGACCAGTGATATGGCGCGGTCAGGATCGCTGGTGCATCGCTAAGTGGTCGCTAGTGAGCTGCCACACAGGCAGATCTCACCAGCGACATAGCAGTGGTTGGGGGTCGCTACTTACCTGTCAGACGAGGCGATCCTGACGTCCTCCCACCCACGTCCATGCGTCGCTCGTCGGCGCCACAGGAAGCCCAGCAGGAAGCTGACGACGAGAAACGGCCCAGGACGTTCTCGCGCGATCAGCGATAACCAGCAGGGAGTCGGTCGGAGGTAAGTATCAGACATAGCGATATCGCTAGCAATATCGCTATAACGTCACAAAAAACAGTAACGTTATAGCGATATTGCTAGCGATATCGCTTAGTGTGACAGGCCCTTTATTTAGACAGGAGTGTGCCTTTACAAATCAATTGCTATCAGTTTAATTAAACACAGCTGGACTCCAATGAAGGAGTAGAACCAGCTCAAGGAGCATCACAAGGAAATGGACAGCATGTGACTTAAATATGAGTGTCTGAGCAAAGGGTCTGAATACTTATGACCATGTGATATTTCAGTTCTTCTTTTTTAATAAATTTGCAAAAATGTCTACATTTCTGTTTGTTTTTAGTCAAGATGGGGTGCAGAGTGTACATTAATGAGAAAAAAAAATTACTTTGGCTGCAATGAAACAGAGTGAAAAATGTAAAGGGGGTCTAAATACTTTCCATACCCACTGTATAATGGGCCACATATAATGATCCATACACTATGGGCCCCATATGATGCTCCATTATATGATGGGCCCCATATAATGCTCCATATATAATGGGCCCCATATGATGCTCCAGTATATAATGGACCCCTTATGATGCTTTAGTATAATGGGCCCCATATGATGCTCCATACATAATGTTCCCCATATAATGCTCCAGTGTATGATGGGCCCCATATTTTGCTCAAAACGTAAATAAAAAAAATAAATGAAATCCTCACCTCTCCTCGCTGGCTACCGCTCTGCTCTGGAGTCCTCAGTAACAGTGTCTCCCAGCTCTATGACTGTTCAGAGCAGAGGGCTCACAAATAGAGATGAGCGACTTTTCCTTTTTTCGGGTCAAGTCAGGTTTCATGAAACCCGACTTTCTAAAATGTCGGGTCGAGCGAAATCGGTCGACTATAGGTAAAAGTTGGGGTCCGACTGAAACACGAAACCCAATGCAAGTCAATGGGGAAGCAAAGTCGGCAGGGAGTGGAGGACAGTAAACACACCTACAGTGCCCATTTCAATGCCAAAGACATCAATTCTTATTACTTAAGCTTCAATGGTTTGCACTATAGGAACAGAAAAGCGCAAATAGGGTCTTATCCGATGATAAGATAATAGAAATATATAAATTCTACTCACCCGTTGTCGGAGCGAAAAAGGCACATAGGATTAATGATAAGCTGCTGCACGTCCAAGGGTCAGATAAATGACCACCGAAGTATAAAATCCAATGGAGCTTTTTTTGGATTACAGTTGAGATGAAAGATCAATGTTTTTATTCCCAACGCGTTTCGAAGTATGAGCTACTTCTTCCTCTGGGGATATCTGTCATCCCCTGAGGAAGAAGTAGCTCATACTTCGAAACCCGTTGGGAATAAAAACATTGATCTTTCACCTCAACTGTAATCTTGTATATTATTAAAGCAGCGCAGGGAGTCCAAAAAAAGCTCCATTGGATTTTAATACTTAAGCTTGGCAACCTTAATTTACTTTACAATAATAGTTACGCATTGAAAACTGGGGGTTATTTGGCTAAAGTTGTGGGGGGGTAGGGCTGCCGCCAGGTTTTCGTCTACCCTGGACCAAAGAGTGTCAGTGCGCCCTTTTAACACATACCACAATTCATAATGCTCTGATACGGCACAGAAATATAGGTATAGTACAATGAAAAATACTTCACTGCTTACATGACATGACTGATATCTATTTTAAATTCTACAATAGCTCAAAAACCGGACAGTATATTTCTCCATACAGTATTATGGCCACCACCTAGTGCGCCATACAGAATAATGAGCCCCATATATTTCTCCATACAGAATAATTGGTCCCATATAATGTTCCATACAGTATATGATGAGCTCCACATAATGCTACAGTATATGTTGGTCCCCATGGATGATGCTCCACTGTCTTATGGGCCTAAATAATGCTCCATATATAATGGGCCCCATTTCTAATGCTCCAGTGTATAATGAGCCCCGTAAATGCTGCTCCAGTGTCTGATGTCCCCCATTTGGAATGCTCCAGTATATGATGGGCCAAATGGATGATGCTCCAGTGTATGATAGGCCCCATATATCATTCTACAATGTATGTTGCTCCCCAAAAAATGCTATCAAAATTTAAAAAATGTAAATACTTCTCCTCGCTGGGCACTGCTCTACTCTGGACTCCTCAGCATTGCCATTTTAAAGCTCTCTGCACTTGTACTGTTTTGGTAGAGGGCATACAGACGTGATGTCATCGCGCTCTGTAACCTGAATGTCACTGTCAGGAAAGGCGGAAGACGTCACGGCGGTGGAGCAGGGAGAGGTAAGTATTGCAAGTGCTGTGGCCCTGAGCAAGCATGGGGGGGCCCACTCGTGGGCGACGGCACAGTCACAGGGCCCCTCATAGTACGACGGTATGTCTGACGGTGAGTGGGCCCTCCCACCGGTAGAGACACTTCTGCGTACTATGAGGGACCCTGTGCCACTGCCGTCGCCCACGAGTAGGACCCCCTCACCTGCTCAAGGAACCGGCACTTTCATCTGCACCTTCCTCTGTGTCACCGTGTAAGGTGGTATAGTATGTGGGAAGGGGCACCTGAGTTTCATCAGTGTCACATTCTGGCTCTGTAGAGTGCGAGGGGAATGTAGTGCTGTGGGTCAATGTATCAGCAGAATCATCTAGCAGTGGCTGTGCATCAGTGCACTCCATCTCCAATTCATGTTGGACTGGGGAATTCAGAATTTCACTTGATAACACAGGCATAGCCTGTGAAAAGAGCTCCATGGAGTAATCTGAAGTGTGGGCTGCCGCATCCTTCACTTTTAGTGGTGGTGAAGGAGACAAGGAAAGGGGTGGTTCCTGACCAGAAGCCTGCACTGACGACTCAGTGCTTGCATTTTTTTAAACTTCAGAAGAGGAGGCGATAGAGCTGGAGGCTTTTTCGGCAATGTAAGGCAAAACCAGTTCCTGATGCTCCAGCTTTAAAAGCAGTTTACCTACTCCCAGAAAAGGGAGCTTTAAAGGCCTTGTGCCAGCTGATGATGCAGACTCAACACCTCCTGCCTTAGCTGCTATTGTGCTTTTGGCAATACCAGCAGATGCACCACCACCACCATCAGTACCAGCTGGCCCCCCCACACCCACGTCCGCGGCCTCTTCCACCATACGTAATAATTTTTGTGAAAATGGACTAAAAATACCAGCAGATATATGGTACTGTTTCAGAAGCGGACACCTCTATACAGTCTAGGGATAATTGTAAATCTCCGTATATATTTCATGAGTCAGACACAGATGGTCACAGGCTCAGTATGGATTAGACAATAATATAAAAATTTGCAAAAGGGTACAGTATCGCTAGATACAAGGTATATATAGTATAGTTTAAACATACTGAATCTCCGTATACATTTCAGGAGGCAAACACAGACGCTCTCAGGCCCAGTATGGATCCGACAAGAATATAGAAAGTTGAGAAAGGGTACTATGGCGCCCCTGAGGGTACGGTCACCACAGATGTACTGCACCTCATCCAAAGGTGTGGTATCCCACCCTCAGGTAAGGTGGGATCACCACTCAGGACTCCTAACCCTGCACTCAACACACACACATGTTAGTCAGTGCTTTCTGGGTGTACCTGGCGGGAGGATGGCCTCATCCCAGACTGACTAGGAAAGGGTGTTGGGGGTTAGTGTGGAAGGTAGGTACAGTAGGAGGAGCTTAGGTAGTGGAGTGATTGTGGGCATCCAATCAGAGAGAGCAAGCTGACAGTTGATGGTTGGAGCTAGTATGAGGTAAATGGATCTTTCAAGAGAGTTGTCAGTCGATGACAGGACAGAGTAAGAGCAGGATTGCTGTGAGAGGGCTGAGGGTCAGAGAAGAGAGAAAAATCTTGTCCAAGCTCCTAGACTGGAAGGAAGGGGTCCTTGGGGTACGGAAAGTGCAATAAGCCACCTGTGAAGCCCGTTTCTGGAGAAGGAAGGACCAGGCCTCGTTGGGGAAGGTGGCTCCTGAAGGTAGCGGGAAATTACAGGGCTCAGCTAGAAAGACGGAGGCTGAGGTAACTTTAAGTGCCTCAGTTGCAGCCGCATTCAATACTCAAAAAGGCAGCAGTTGGAATAAAGGACCCAGGAGCCTACCCACGTCTCCCGGTGTGATCCGTGGCTGCCGGCTTGGGACACTGTTTGCGAAGGCCCACAGCAGGAAGGAAGGGATAGATCAGCGCATAGACACGGCCTAGAAAGGATACACAAGGAGGAGTCTTGAACAGGTGTTCCTGATCAACCTTTGAGTTTGCTGGACCCCTCCCTCGGATGACACAGTACCAATCGGGTCATCTTGTGCACAAAACTTTTGAGGAAAAACTCAGAAACTGCACCCAACTGCGTCCTTAGTTGCTTTTACAACTCGCCTGCTACACACGCTACACTCACCATCACCGTCAACGGCTCACAAACACCATCTCAACTGCCCTGGGATACAGCTCTGCCCATGGAGAGCTTCATCATCTTGTCTGCTTTAACACTGTCACAGAGGATCTGCATTGCAGCGTCGGCTACCCTAGCCGAGTACCACGGGTGGCGTCATGATCCCCCTTTTCCAAATTAATTATCATACCATCTTCCCCCTCATCTGAACTGTCATCTTCTTTATTGGATGCACAGGGCCACGGACCGGGTCCCAATCACCACTGTGACATACTTCCCCCTTAAAAGAGCCTGAAAGGCCTGGTACTGAGTAACCCCCGGACCTGCGTGGCGTTTCATTTTAACACCAGATAACAGGGATATATTGTATAGTTTTAACATTATAAATCTACGTATATATTTGAGGAGGCAGACACAGACGCTGTCATGGCCAGTATGGATTCGACAACAAACTAAATAGTAGAAAAAGGGTACAGTATCGCCAGATCCAAGTATATACAGTATAGTTTCAACATTCAAAATCTCTGTATTTATTTCAGGAGGCAGACATAGACGCTCTGAGGCCCAGTATGGATTACACAACAATATAAAAAGCAGTAAAAGGGGAATGGATCCCAAGCGTACTGCTGTATACAGTGTTGGGGTCATTTAGCGATCTACATATATGTTTCAAGAGTAACACACAGCCTCTCACAGGCTCTCCTGTAGCATGATGTTGTGTAATTTGCCTTTATAGCGTGATTCCAACCAGTAGTCGTCATCATTTTGGCAATGCGGGGGTCCCTTTTTAGGATCCGCAAGGCATAGTCACACATGTGGGCCAATGATCCAGGTGTCAATGCTGCACTGCCAGTGGTGGGTGGAGGAGCACTTTCTGGCAAATCCACATCCCTCCAGTCACGCACAAACCCTGTACCTGACCTTGCCCCCTGAGAAGCATCCTCCTCCCCAAAATAATCATCCCCCTCATCCTCCTCATCTTCCTCTTCTTCCTCCACCTCGTCCACGACAGTTCCCTGACCAGACAATGGCTGACTGTCATCAAGGCTTCCCTCCTCCTCCTCCTCCTCCTGCTGCTCCTCAACTGCAGATGCCTGATCCTTGATGTGTGTCAAAGTTTGCATGAGCAGACAGATAAGTGGTATGCTCATGCTTATGATGGCGTCGTCTGCGCTTACCAGCCGTGTGCATTCCTCAAAACACTGAAGGACTTTACAGAGGTCTTTCAGCTTTGATCACTGCACACCTGACAATTCCATGTCTGCCCTCAAACTGCCTGCCTGTATATCCTCCCACAAATGCATTACAGCCTGCCTCTGTTCACACAGCCTCTCAACCATGTGCATGGTGGAGTTCCATCTTGTAGCAACGTCTATGATTAGGCGGTGCTTGGGGAGGTTGAGTGATCACTGCAGCTTCTGCATATGGCTGGAGTGGACGTTTGAGCAACAGATGTGCAAGCACAGTCTTCCCACCTTATGGAGCAGGAAGCACTGCACCACCAGGTTCAAGGTGTGAGCCAAGCAAGGTATGTGTGTGAGTTTTGAAAGGGCTATGGCTGCCACAAAATTCCGCTCATTATCACTGACTATCTTGCCTGGCTCAAGATGTAGACTGCCCAGCCATAACACAGTTTGTCGATGCAAGAAGTCGGCCAGTACATCCGCGGTGTGTCTACTGTCACCCAAAGACATCATTTTTAAAACAGCCTGCTGCCGCTTACCACTAGCTGTTCGATAGTGGGACACCTCGTGTGCAACACTGACAGATGTGGATGGAGTGCTCGTGCGACTGTGCTCTGTCGACGAGCTTTCGCTTCTGGAGGAGGAGGAGGGTCGAACGCCTACACCCAACTGTTTCCTATACCGTGGGCTAGGCAGCACTGTTCCACCGCCGCTGTCCCCTGTGGAGCCTGCATCCACCACATTAACCTAGTGCGCAGTGATGGACACGTAATGGCCCTGGCCATGCCTACTGGTCCATGCATCTGTTGTGAGGTGCACCTTTCCACTCACTGATTGTTTTAGTGCATGGACAATGCGGCTTTCACATGCCGGTGGAGGGCAGGGATGGCTTTTCGAGAAAAGAAGTGCCGACTGGGTAGGTCATAGCGTGGGACAGCGTAGGCCATGAGCTCTCGGAAAGCTTCACTTTCTACCAAACGGAAGAGCATCATCTCTAATGAGATCAGTTTGGCAATGTAGGCGTTCAAAGCCAGTGTATGCGGATGAGAGGATGAGTACTTTCTTTTCCTACTCAGAGTGTCTGGTAGGGTGAGCTGGACTTGAGAGCTGCATATGGGGGAACTAGCATTGGACATGATGGACTGAGAAGGGGTTGGTGATGGTGAGGGTGTTGATGGCCTAGATTCAGTGTTTCCTTGCGAAAATATTGTGTTTGCGTGACTGGTTTGCCTAGCGACGACACCTCAACATTTCTTGATGGTGGTGTGCTTAGCAGTGGCCTTACAGTGGGGGAAGCGATGGAGCATTGCCGGCTAACTTGAGTCGGAGCAGGTGCACATGTGCTACCTCAGCTTTTGTAGTCCGTCCACGCTTGCAAATGCATGTTGGTTAAATGTCTAAGCATGCGACTGGTATTCAACTTTCTTAGATTTTTCCCTCTGCTAAAGGTCCTTCAGCACTTCTTACAGATAACCTTTGCGTCATCAGTAGGATTTTGTTCAAAAAAGTGCCACACTGCACTCTTCCTACTATGGTACCAATTTTGAGGGCTTGCACGCTGTACTAATTTGACCGTCTAGCCAAGCTGTCCTGCAACTCTTTTAGTTTTCTTGCCAAGTTTTTTGACAGCTACGGGCCTGCCGGATAATCACTGCTGCAATGACGATGCCTGCTACGGATCCTTCTCCTGTTCTGACCTATTGTCACCAGTACCCTCTTCCCCCAATGGATGCCAATCCGTGTCAACAACTGGGTCATCCATGACCTCGTCTTCAATGTCATCTGCACCTTCCTCTGTACCTTCCTCTGTGTCACCGTGTAAGATGGTAAAGTATGCGGGAAGGGGCACCTGAGTTTCATCAGGGTCTGATTCAGGCTCAGTAGACTGCGGGGGCAATGTAGTGCTGTGGGTGAATGTACCGCAGATTCGTCTAGCAGTGGCTGTGCATCAGTGCACTCCATGTCAGATTCATCTTGGACTGGGGAATTCAGGATTAGACTTGATAATCCAGGAATGGTATGTGAAAAGAGCTCCATGGAGTAATAATAAGCGTGTGCTGCAGCACCCTTCACTTTTGGTGTGGGTGAAGGACACAACGAAAGGTGTTGTTCCTGACCAGAGGCCTGCACTAACGACTCTGTGCTTGCAGTTTTTGTAACTTCAGAAGAGGAGGCAATAGAGCTGGAGGCTGTTTCGGCAATGTAAGCCAAAACCTGTTCCTGATGCTCCAGCTTTAAAAGCGGTTTACCTACTCCCAGAAAAGGGAACCTTAAAGGCCTTCTTGTGCCAGATGATGACGCAGGCTCAACACCTCCTGCCTAAGCTGCTATGGTGCTTTTGCCAGAACCAGCCGATGCACCACCACCATCAGTACCAGCTGTGCCCCCCGCCCACGTCCGTGGCCTCTTCCACCAGACTTCCTCATGTTTGGGAAAATGTACCAAAAATACCAGCAGAGAAATGGTACTGTATGATTAGCGTACAGCTGTGTAAGATGTATGTAAGAAGTGAAATCTCTGTATATATTTTGTGAGTCACAGACGCTCACACAGTATGTATTTCACCGTAATCCAACAAGCAGCTATACGGTACTGTATCAGAGGTGTACAGCTGTATACGTTGTTAGTGAAACTGTCAATCTCCGTATATGTATTTACGGAATGTCACACACACACGCTGACTCTGTGTAGATGTGACAGTAATAAGAACACCAGATATCCGATACTGTTTGACAATCGGACTGCTCAATACGGTGTGTAAAGAAATGGAAATGTCCGTATATGTATTTATGGAGTGTCACACACACACGCTGACTCTGTGTAGATGTGACAGTAATAAAAACTCCAAATATCCGATACTGTTTGACAATCGGACTGCTCAATATGGTGTATAAACAAATGGAAATGTCTGTACATGTATTTATGGAGTGTCACGCACACATGCTGACTCTGTGTAGATGTGACAGTAATAAGAACACCAGATATCCGATACTGTTTGACAATCGGACTGCTCAATATGGTGTATAAAGAAATGGAAATGTCCGTATATGTATTTATGGAGTGTCACACACACATGCTGACACTGTGTAGATGTGACAGTAATAAGAACACCAGATATCCAATACTGTTTGATAATCGGACACCTCTATACGGTGTATGTATGGAAAAATGTTAATCTCCGTGTATTTTTTTACTGAGTCACAGACACATATAGCATGTATTTGTCCGTGATACCAGCCAGTACACGGTAGTGTGTGAGGAGCGTACACCTCTATACGGTGTGTGAAAAAATATACTCTCAGTATCTACTGTGCAGAAAAAAGGAATAAAAGGATTTTTGTTTTTAAAAAAGCAGCCTGCACAGCAGTGTGCAAACAGAAATGCAGCTATCAGGTACCCTTATAAGGTAGCCTAATCACCAACAGAGCTGCTGCACAAAAAAGTGTGAAAAAATGAACGCTTGCTAACTGTGCAGAGAAAAGGAAAAAAAAAATTTTGCTTTTAAAAAACCACTCTGCACAGCAGTGTGCAAACAGCAATGCAGCTATCAGGGAGCCTTAAAGGCAGCCTAATAACCAACAGAGCTGCTGCACACAAATATATCCTCCCCTGTCACTGCACACTATACAATTGTGTTTTACAGTGACATTCGCTATCAACACAAGCAATTTTTTTTTACTTTTTCCCTGCCTAAACACTCTCCCTATTGAGAACGATCAGCAGCAACCTCTCCCAATGCTAAGATCGGCAGAAGTAAGATGGCGGTCGGCGGTCACGGCCTTTCATAGGCACTGTGACGCCACACAAAGCCAGCCAATGACTTGCATGCCCTTCTCTAACATGGTGGGGTCCGCTGCCGACGTAATCGCGTTACTCACAGTGTGTGTCCTTCATGACTGGCTGAAAATAGGTGCTGGAAGGATTGTGGGAAATGCGATTTTGGCGCTCAAGTCGGCGACCTCATGGCCGACCTCACGCTATGGTCGGGTTTCGCCAATCGAAACCCGACTTTAGCAAAAGTCGGCGGATTCTGAATTTGGCCGACCCGTTTCGCTCAACTCTACTCACAAACGTGATGTCATTGCACCCTCTGACCAGAAACGTCACAGTCAAAAGACACTGAAGACGCTGCAGCGGAGGAACGGGAAGAGGTAAGTATCGCAAGTGCCGGACCCTGAGCAAGCACGGGAGGGGTGGGAACTTTATTAGCCCATATGGCAACATTTCAGTTCCACAGCAGAGAAAGAATATTGTAACGAGCTGGGTGATGGAACCACTGTGCCAAAGCCCAAGTAAGACCTGGAGGGGCGTGACTAGGAGCCTCACCCAATCCGACCATGGACACACAGCAGCTAACGACACCACAGTCCGTGGAGAGACAAGGGAGGTGATCCAGGTGCTACTCTAGGACTGACCTTGGGTAGATGGTGGCTGAACCCTAGGAGTGGATAGCTGGAATGACCCAGGGAAATGTCCAACATAAGCATACAGGCGGAGAAGATGACAGGAACCGCAGGTGCAGACAGGACAGTCTAACACACAGATGAGCACTGGTGGGTGTAGCTGGCTCTGCTGCCGTTGAGGTAAGCACTGGCGGATGTAGCTGGCTCTGCTGCCATTGAGGTGCGCACTGGTGGGTGCAGCTGGCTCTGCTGCCATTGAGGTGAGCACTGGCGGGTGCACCTGGCTCTGCTGCCATTGAGGTGAGCACTGGTGGGTGCAGCTGGCTCTGCTGACATTGAGTTGATAACTTGTGGCTGCAGCTGGCTCTGCTGCCATTGAGGTGAGCACTGGCAGGTGCAGCTGGCTCTGCTGCTGGTGAGGTGAGCACTGGCGGGTGCAGCAGACTCGGATACAAGTACAGGGACCTGAGAACTGACAAGCGTGTTAGGAACAAACTCAACATTGCACAGGCACCTCCATGTTAGAGGAGGCAGTTTAAATAGTAAGTGACCTCCAGCTATTGGCTGGGGACACTTTAGAGGAAAGCGCGCGGCCCCTTTAAGAAAGAGGAAGTGTGCACGCGCTCTAAGCACAGTGCCTGAAGATCTACTAGGAGTGCTCGCACCCCAGGCAGCATCAGACCCGAAAGGAGAAGGACGGGAGCCTTGGTGGTGAGCATGCTGATGTCTCTGCAGAGAGAGAGGGACTGCAGGCCGAGATGCGGGGCCCTACAGCACCCCCTCCCTTACGCCCCCTCTTTTTCAAGCCTGTCAGAAATTTCTCCAGGAGAGGGGCATGGATGTTCTCCCTGGGCTCCCAGGACCTCTGCTCAGGACCAAGTCCCTTCCAATCCACAAGAAAGAAGGTCTTTCCTCTTACCTTTTTGGTGGCCAAAATGCTCTTTACCTCGAAAATGTCCTGAGCACTGACAAGAGTCGGAGTGGCAAAAGGAACCTTGAAGAAAGAACTGAGGACAACAGGTTTGAGAAGAGACACATGGAAAGAACTGGGAATTTGCAAGGAGGCCGGGAGTTTGAGTTTGTAGGCTACTGGATTAATCCGTTTCAACACTTCGAAGGGACCAGTGTAGCGAGGACCTAATTTATAGGATGGTATCTTGAAGCGGATATACTTAGGTGACAGCCAAACCTTATCTTCAGTGTGAAACAGAGGTGAATCCAGACATCTCTTATCCGTGTGTCTTTTCATCCGTTCGGAGGATTTTACCAAAGACGCTTTGGTGTCCTCTCAGATCTTGGAAAAGTTCCTGATGAGGGAATTGGCAGCTGGAATATTGGAGGTGACAGCCACAGGGAATGGCACTTTGGGGTGTTGACCGTAGACCACAAAAAATGGAGATTTGGCTGAAGACTCACTCATGTGGTTATTGTAAGAGAATTCTGCCCAAGTCACTGTGATGAGCATTAACAAAATGCCAGAGAAAATTAGTCAGGATCTGAATGACTCATTCCACTTGGCCACTGGACTGAGGATGGCAAGAAGATGAGAAATCCAAAGTAACATCCAGCAGCTTACAGGTGGCCCTCCAGAAACGAGAGGTAAACTGGACACTTTATCTGAGACTACGTGAAGCGGTAGATCATGGAGACGAAAAATCTGAGGAATGAATTCTTTTGCCAGTACTGGCGCAGATGGAAGACCGGATAGCGGGATGAAATGAGCCATCTTGGAAAAACGATCCACCACCACCCAGATGACGATACATCCAGCCGACACTGGCAGATCCGTGATGAAATCCATGGAGATATGCTGCCAGGGAGAAGACGGAACAGGCAAGGGAAGCAACTGATTGATAGGAACCTATTTGGGAGTCTTATTTACGGCACACAAAGGACAAGTAGAGACAAAATTCGCAACATCTTTGCGCAGAGTCAGCCACCAATACTGTCGAAAAATAAGGAGAGTAGTCTTTTTCTGTCCGGCATGGCCCGCCACCTTAGAAGAATGTCCCCAGAGAAGAACCCGCTTCCTGTCAGGTTTAGCCAAATAATTCCTACCAGAGGGTAGACTAGATAAGTCTAGCGGAGCGACTGTGATTGTTTTGGAGGGCTCGATGATATGTTTAGGTTCCTCCTGGTCGGAGGCTTGGAAGATCGCATCCGCCTTAACGTTTTTATCAGCCAGACGAAAGTGGAATGTTAAGTTGAAGCTAGAGAAGAATAAAGACCATCTGGCTTGCCAGGGGGGGGGGTTAAGCCACTGAGCAGACTGCAGATAAGCCAGATTCTTGTGGTCAGTGTAAATCACCACAGGGTGCAACGCTCCTTCCAGCAAGTACCGCCACTCCTCCAGAGCCAGCTTGATCGCGAGCAGTTCTCTATCGCCAATAGAGTAATTATGTTCTGGTGCCGAGAAGAGTTTAGAGAAAAAAGCAGCAAGACACCATGTGACCGGATGAGGACTTCTGAGTGAGGATGACTCCAGCCCCTGTGGAAGATGCATCCACCTCCAGGAAGAACTGTTTGTTATGGTGTGGGCAATGTATCATCGGAGCCGAGGAGACTGCTTGCTTGAGAGATACAAAGGATTCTACTGCTACAGGTGTCTATTCCTTAGGATTGGTTCCTTTGTGGGTCAGGGCAGAAAGAGGAGCAGTCCAAGAATAAAAATGCTAAATAAATTGGCGAAAATAATTTGCAAACCCGAGAAACCGCTGGATAGCCTTAAGATTGTCTGGACGGGGCCACTTCATAACGGCAGATACCTTCTCGGGATCCATCTTCAGACCGGTCTCAGAAACTATGTACCCCAGAAACGGAAGGGAGGACTGTTCAAAAATGCACTTTTCATATTTGGCGTAGAGACGGTTAGTTCTAATCCTTAGTAGAACCTGGCGACCGTCCCTCCTGTGTGTTGGCAGATCAGGAGAGAATACCAAGATGTCATACAGGTATACTACCACACATGTATAGAGCAGGTCACGGAAGATGTCTTTCACCAGCTCTTGGAAGACGACTGAAGCATTACAGAGTCCAAACGGCATAACGAGATACTCGTAATGGCCATCGCCGGTGTTGAAAGCTGTCATCCACTCGTCTCCCTGGCGAATTCGAACCAGGTTGTAGGCCCTTCATAGGTCAAGCTTTGTGAAGACTGGAACCTTTCAGGTGAACAAACAGCTCAGAGATCAGGTGTATGGGGTCCTTATTCTTTACCGTGATTTGGTTAAGGCCCCTGTAGTCAATACAGGGTCACAGAGAGCCGTCCTTCTTAACAAATTAAAACCCAGCTCCGGCCAGAGATGAGGATTTCTGGATAAATCCACTAGCAAGGTTTTCCTCTATATACTTGGACATTGAGAGAGTCTCGGCCTAGGAAAGAGGATAGATTTGGCCTCTGGCTGGTGAGGTACCCTGCAGAAGGTCAATCGGAAAGTCATACAGCCTATGAGGTGGCAAGGTCTCAGCCTCCTTCTTGTTGAAGACGTCCGCATACATCTATGCCGCAGGCAGGCCCGCAAATTAGTAGGAGAAGTAGGAGAGTGGACAGTAGGGCCTCACCAGATAGATGTGTCATGATGAAGGCCACTTTGGCTCAGTCCGTGGTGAACTGATGAGCCAAGAGTTCAAAGTGCAATGTGCACTGGTTAATGAACCCCTGACACAGGGCAGAATCTCCGCCATAGCGTGGAGGAGCCGACAGACGTGGTCCAGAACCTGGTGCATAACTGACTGCTTGGTGGGACATCGTGGTGGTAACTGCTGCCTGCGAGGGTGAGGAAGCGGCCGGTACTGCCAGCGTATCAAGACAAGTGTTCACAGACCGTTGCTAGGAAAGAATCTTGTACTGCTGATTAGAGTTGAGCGACTTTTGGTTTTTTAGGGTCGAGTTTCGTTTCGTGAAACCCGACTTTTCCAAAAGTCGGGTCGAGCAAGATCGGCCGATTATAGGGAAAAGTCGGGGTCATCCCGAAACACGAAACCCTATGTAAGTCAATGGGGAATAAAAGTCAGCAGTGAGAGGAGGACAGGAAACACACCTACAGTGCTCATTTGAATGCCAAAAGCATCAATTCTTCTTACTTAAGCTTATCAACCTTAATTAACTTCATAATACAAGTTACGCACTGAAAAATGGGGGTTATTTGGCTAAAGTTGTGGGGGGGTAGGGCTGGCTCCAGGTTTTCATGTGCCCTGGGCGAAAGAGCGCCCCTTTAACACATACCACAACTCATCATGCTCCGATACAGCAGAGAAATAGCGGTATAGTACAATGAAAAATACTTCACTTTACATCTCATGACGAGGCCCATCTATTTCTCCATACAGAATCATTGGTCCCATATAATGTTTGAAACAGTATATGATGAGCTCCACATAATGCTACAGTATATGTTGGTCCCCATGGATGAAGCTCCACTGTCTTATGGGCCCAAATAATGCTCCGAACATAATGGGCCCCATTTCTAATGCTCTAGTGTATAATGGGCCCTGTAAATGCTGCTCCAGTGTCTGATGTCCACCTTTGGAATGTTCCAGTGTATGGTGGGCCCCATCTATCATTCTCCAGAGTATAGTGCTCCCCAAAAATTGCTGTCCCAACATTGAAAACAATCAAATAAGTCTCCTCGCTAGGGAATCCCTGTACTAGTCTGGACTCCTCGTCGTCCCCATCTTCCATCTCACTGCACAGTATTTCAACCTTGCAAGTGCTATGATCCTGAGCAAGCAGGGGGGGCCCACTCGTTGGCGACGGCACTGGCACAGGGCCCCTGATAGTACGGTGGTGTGTCTGATGGCGGGTGGGCCGAACCTGCACTTTCATCTGCAGCTTCCTCTTGGTCACCGTGTAAGATGGAACTGTATATGGGAAGGGTAACCTGTGTTTCATCAGGGTCAGATTCAGGCCGTGTAGCGTGCGAGGGGAATGTAGTGGTCTGGGTCAATGTACCAGCAGATTCATCGAGCAGTGGCTGGGCATCAGTGCACTTGTGTCGCCCCCAGGAGTACAGTTGCCACAGTGGCATTACCTTCCTCCTAGGGAGTGTGATGTCATGCTTGGGAGCAACGAAGGATCTCTCTAGCAGGTTAACTGATTGGGCGGCGTTATTCCCACGAGTCATGACCCTCCAAACAGCGTTCATGAAGGCAAAGTGTTTATTTTACGTGGGCAGTATGGTTGCAAAGCTGAACCTTAAAGGAATGTCCAGAAGGGCACCACCAGGAGTGGAGCCTACGGTTAAATTCGACTCCGCCTGGGAAACCTCAACCATGCCAGCTACAGAACAGATGCACACATTGCAAGCTTAATTCCGTTAACGAACGAGACTCCGTCATGCCCCGCGGTCCGAGTCCGGCTTACTAGAGGGACACGTGAGGCTCTGGCACATGAGATTGGCCAATAACTGGTGTGTCATGCCCTTACATGTCCGTGGCTGCATGTGCGCTACACTGAAAAGGCCAGCGTTTGTCGCTTAAAGGTGCAGATAACCCGCTGAACAACGTTAGTGATGGGGATCACTGATTACAATTATTACCCGCGAACGATGATTTCACAGTAAGTGCAGGTCAACCGCAGTTCCGGAATTAGGCCTACCCTCATTCCTGAAAAAATGAAAAACTTACGTGTGCAAACCACAGGTGCTGTAGCTTGCTTAACAGCTCGCCAGCCGTTCTCACGCCCAGTATGGATTACACTTGATTGCACAAAGGTGAGAAAGGGTACCGTATCCCCGGATAACATGTATGGGTAGCGTACACATTCAAAATATATGTCTATACATCAGGAGGCAAGCTCAGACGGTGTTAGGCCCAGTATGGATTGCACGTGATTGCACAAAGGTGAGAAAGGGTACCGTATCCCCGGATAGCATGTATGGATAGCGTACACATTCAAAATATGTCTATACATCAGGAGGCAGGCTCAGATGGTGTTAGGCCCAGTATGGCTTGCACGTGATTGCACAAAGGTGAGAAAGGGTACCGGATCCCCGGATAACATGTATGGATAGCGTACACATTCAAAATATATGTCTATACATCAGGAGGCAGGCTCAGACGGTGTTAGGCCCAGTAAGGATTGCACGTGATTGCACAAAGGTGAGAAAGAGTACCGTATCCCCGGATAACATGTATGGATAGCGTACACATTCAAAATATATGTCTATACATCAGGAGGCAGGCTCAGACGGTGTTAGGCCCAGTATGGCTTGCACGTGATTGCACAAAGGTGAGAAAGGGTACCGTATCCCCGGATAACATGTATGGATAGCGTACACATTCAAAATATATGTCTATACATCAGGAGGCAGGCTCAGACGGTGTCAGGCACAGTATGGATTTGACGGCCCAGACTACACAGCGGAGGAGCAGGGAGAGGTAAAGATTGCAAATGCTGGGGCCCTGCCCAAGCAAGGGGGGCCCACTCGTGGGCGTCGGTACTGGCACTGGGCCCCTCATAGTACGGCTGTGTGTCTGACGGCGGGTGTGCACCACCACCGTCAGAGACACTTGATTGCACTATGAGGGACCCTGTGCCAGTGCCCGCGCCCAAGAGTCGGCCTACCCACCTGTCCAGGGCAACGGCACTCGCACGGTGTCATGCGCTAGGTGGTGACCCCGGCCATGGGGGGGGAGGCAGCACAGTTAGGGAGTTTTAGAAAGTGGCATATGTTAATGTTGGACATTCAGCTGATGCAAAAGGCGAAATAGGTCAAGTCCCAGGAAGAGGTGGACCAAAGCAAGCCATTTTTCTGTCACCCTATGTGTCATCAGGGGAAGGTGGGACAAAATCCTTGGGAACCCATGCATGGTTCATTTTAATGAAGGTTAGATCATCCACATTTTGGGTTGACAGACGGGTCCTTTTTTCTGTCAGGATTGATCCAGCTGCACTGAAGACTCTTTCCGATAGCACACTTGCAGCTGGGCAAGCGAGCTCCTGTAAGGCATATTGTGCCAATTCAGGCCAGGTGTCCAGTTTAGCGGCCCAATAGTCAAAGGGGAATGACCTGTGTGGGAGAACATCGATATGGGAGGAAAAGTAGTTTGTAACCATAGTTGACAACTGCTGTCTCCTGTCACTTTCCATCGATGCAGTATTACCAGTTGTGTGAGCGGTACTTGAAAAATCAGTCCACAACATTGTCATGAAACCCCTGTCTCCAACGCCACTTCTGCTGTGTGCACCATGAACACCTCTGCCAAGCTGCCCCCGGCCCGTACGGCTCGTGTGAGAACCATCACCGCTGCTGTGTGCTGGGAATGCCTCAAGCAACCGATTTACCAGAGTTGCTTGTTTATTAGCCAATATTAGGTCAAGGTTCTCCTGTGGCATGATGTTTTGTAATTTGCCTTTATAGCGTGGATCCAGGATGCTGGCCAACCAGTAGTCGTCATTGTTCATCATTTTGGCAATGCGGGGGTCCCTTTTTAGGATCTGCAAGGCATAATCTGACATGTGGGCCAATGTTCCCGGTGTCAATGATGCACTGTGAGTGCTGGGTGGAGGAGCACTTTCTGGCAAATCCACATCCCTCCAGTCACGCACAAACCCTGTACCAGACCTTGCCACGCCAACATTTTCACTTGCCCCATGAGATGCATCCTCCTCCCCTAAGTAATCATCCCCATCATCATCCTCCTCCTCCTCTTCTTCCTCCACCTCGTCCAGGAGAGGTCCCTGAGCAGATAATGGCTGAATGTCATCAAGGATTCCCTCCTCCTCTTCCTCCTCATCAACATTGGCTGCAGACGACTGCTCCTTAAGGTGCGTCAAAGTTTGCATGAGCAGACTCTTAAGTGGGATGCTCATGCTTAGGATGGCGTCGTCTGCGCTTACCAGCCGTGTGCATTCCTCAAAACACTGAAGGACTTTACAGAGGTCTTTCAGCTTCGACCACTGCACACCTGTCAACTCCATGTCTGCTCTCAAAGTGCCTGGCCGTGTATCCTCCCACAAATGCATTATGGCCTGCCTCTGCTCGCACAGCCGCTCCACCATGTGCAGGGTGGAGTTCCACCTTGTTGCAATGTCGATAATGAGGCGGTGGTTGGGAAGGTGGAGCAATCGCTGCAGCTTCTGCATATGAACGGAGTGTACAGGCGACCGGCGGATGTGCGCGCACAGTCTTCGCACCTTCTGGAGCAGGGCTGTTAACTCCGGATAATTTTTGAGGAAGCACTGCACCACCAGGTTCAAGGTGTGAGCCAAGCAAGGTATGTGGCTGAGTTTTGAAAGGGCTATGGCTGCCAAAAAATTATGGCCGTTATCACTAACTACCTTGCCTGCCTCAAGATGTACACTGCCCAGCCATGACTCAGTTTGTCGCTTCAAGTACTCGGCCAGCACCTCGGTGGTGTGTCTGTCGCCCAAACACATCATCTGCAACACAGCCTGCTGACGCTTTCCACTAGCTGCTCGATAGGGGGACACCTCGTGTGCAACAGTGGCAGCTGCAGATGGAGTGCTCGTACGACTGCGCTCTGTGGACGAGCTTTCGCTTCTGGAGGAGGAGGAGGAGGAGGGTCGAACGCCTACAGCCAACTGTTTCCTATACCGTGGGCTAGGCAGCACTGTCCCACCACCGCTGTCCCCTGTGGACCCTGCATCCACCACATTAACCCAGTGCGCAGTGATGGACACGTAAGGGCCCTGGCCATGCCGACTGGACCATGCATCAGTTGTGAGGTGCACCTTTCCACTCACTGACTGCTTGAGTGCATGGACAATGCGGCCTTTTACATGATGGTGGAGGGCTGGGATGGCTTTGCGAGAGAAGAAGTGGCGACTGGGTAGGTCATAGCGTGGTACTGCATAGGCCATGAGTTCGCGGAAAGCTGCGCTTTCCACCAACCGATAGGGCATCATCTCAAACAAGATTAGTTTGGCAATGTGGGCGTTCAAACCCAGTGTACGCGGATGAGAGACTGAGTACTTTCTTGACCTACTCATAGTGTCTGGGAGGGTGAGCTGGACTTGAGAGCTGCATATGGTGGAAGTAGCGGTGGACAGGGCGGACTGAGAGAGGGTTGATGATGGTGATGGAGTTGGTGTTCTTTCTGATGGCCTAGATTCAGTATTTCGTTGATATAACAGTGGGATTCCCTGACTGCTGTGGCCTTGCAACGACACCTCAACATTTGCTGCTGTGCTAACCGGTGGGCTTACAGTGGGGGAAACAATGTAGCGTTGCTGACTACCTTCTTTGTGATCAGTTGCACATGTGGCACTTGAGGTTTGGTGTTGTGTCCACGCTTGCAAGTGCATGCTGGTTAAATGTCTAAGCATGCAACTGGTATTCAAATTTTTCAGATTTTTTCCTCGGCTAAAGGTCTTTGCGCACTTCTTACAGATAACCTTGGCCTGATCATGAGGATTTTGTTCAAAAAAGTGCCACAATGCACTCTTCCTACTTTGGCAGACATTTTGCGGCCTAGCACGCTGTGATCTTTTGACCCTCTGGACAAGCTGTCCAGCAACTCTTTTGATTTTTGGAACCTGTCTTTGGAGTGCTCCGGGCGTGCCAGATAACAGCTGTTGTGATGTCGATGTTTGCTGTGGATGCTCCTCATCTGAGCTATTGGAAGCAGCACCCTCTTCCCCCAATGGATGCCAATCTGGGTCAACAACTGGGTCATCCATCACCTCCTCTTCAATGTCATGTGCACCTTTCTCTGTGTCACCGTGTATGGTGGTATAGTGTGCGGGAAGGGGCACCTGAGTCTCATCAGGGTCAGAATCTGGCTCTGTACACTGCGAGGACAATGTAGTGCTCTGAGTGAATGTACCAGCAGAAACATCTATCAGCGGCTGTGCATCAGTGCACTCCATGTCAGATTCATCTTGGCCTGGCTAATTCACCATTTCACTTGATAATCCAGGCATGGTATGTGAAAACAGCTCCATGGAGTAATCAGTAGTATGGCCTGCGTCATCCTTCAATCTTGGTTGGGGTGAAGGACACAAGGAAAGGTGTGGTTCATGAACATGAGCCTCCAATGACGACTCAGTGCTTTTATTTTTTACAACTTCAGAAGAGGAGGCGATAGAGCTGGAGGCTGAGTCAGCAATGTAAGACAAAACTTTTTCCTGAAGCTCTGGCTTTAAAAGCGGTTTGCCAACTCCTAGAAAACTAAGCCTTCGAGGCCTTGTGGAGCCAGACGATGACGCAGGCTCAGCACCTCCTGCATTCGGTCCTATTTTGCTCTTGCCACTACCATCAGATCCACCACCAACACCATCATTACCAGCTGCCAACCCCCGCCCAATTCCACAGCCTCTTCCACCAGCCTTCCTCATTTTTGGTAGAAATGTAGACAAAATCCAACAAACTATATAGTAATGTAAAACAAGGTACAAGGTGTCTATAGGACAGGGGAGATTTTGAATTTCTGCAGACACTTGTGGACACTGGACACTTTTGGATTGTGTGAGGCCCACTGAATATCACAGCGCTATGTCACTGGCTCGATGTCGCAGGTGTGAAAAATGTCACTAGAGGATAAGGGAGATTTTGAATTTCTGCACACACTAGTGGACACTGGACACTTTTGGATTGTGTGAGGCCCACTGAATATCAGAGCGCTATGTCACAGGCTCGATGGCACAGGTGTGAAAAAAGTGACTACAGGATAAGGGAGATTTTGAATTTCTGCACACACTAGTGGACACTGGACACTTTTGGATTGTGTGAGGCCCACTGAATATCAGAGCGCTATGTCATAGGCTCGATGGCACAGGTGTGAAAAAAGTGACTACAGGATAAGGGAGATTTTGAATTTCTGCACACACTAGTGGACACTGGACACTTTTGGATTGTGTGAGGCCCACTGAATATCAGAGCGCTATGTCACAGGCTCGATGGCACAGGTGTGAAAAAAGTGACTACAGGATAAGGGAGATTTTGAATTTCTGCACACACTAGTGGACACTGGACACTTTTGGATTGTGTGAGGCCCACTGAATATCAGAGCGCTATGTCACAGGCTCGATGGCACAGGTGTGAAAAAAGTGACTACAGGATAAGGGAGATTTTGAATTTCTGCACACACTAGTGGACACTGGACACTTTTGGATTGTGTGAGGCCCACTGAATATCAGAGCGCTATGTCACAGGCTCGATGGCACAGGTGTGAAAAAAGTGACTACAGGATAAGGGAGATTTTGAATTTCTGCACACACTAGTGGACACTGGACACTTTTGGATTGTGTGAGGCCCACTGAATATCAGAGCGCTATGTCACAGGCAGAAATTGGCTAGTGTATCACAAACTACAAGGTGTATGTAGAATTGGGCAGAATAGGAATCTCCCTAGAGTGTAGGTCTGTAAGAACGGAACAAGTCCTCCACTTATCCTTCCACAGTGACACACAGATAGCTTCACTGTGGCTGTGATAACAGCCGTTACACGGTACTGTGTGAGGAGCATACACCGCTGTATGGTGTGAAAAAATGCACGCTCAGTACCTCAGCAGGACAAAAAAAAAAATTGGGATTGCTTTTAAAAAAGCAGTTTGCAGAGCAGTGGGTAAACAGCAATGCAGCTGTCAGGAAGCCTTAGAAGGCAGCCTAACAACCAACACCGCTGATCCACCAGAATATAGCCTCCCCTTGCACTGCACACACAGTGACTGGTGTGTTGTACAGGCAAAATCGCTAGCAGCAGAAGCAGTTTTTTTTTCTTCTTCCCTGCCTAACGCTCTCCCTACAGAATCAGCAACCTCTCCCTATGCTAAGATCGGCAGAAGTAAGATGGCGGTCGGCGTGCACGCCCTTTTATAACCCCTGTGACGCCCACCAAAGCAAGCCAATCACTTGCATGCCCTTCTGAAAGATGGTGGTGACCCCTGCCTATGTCATCACGTTGCCCACAGTGTCCGTGGATCCTGATTGGCTGAAAAAGAGCGCAAAACAAACTTTTGAAACGCGACTTTGGCGCGTAAGTCGCCGACCTCGTGGCCGACCTCATCCTAGGGTCGGGTTTCGTTTCATGAAACCCGACTTTGCCAAAAGTCGGCGACTTTTGAAATTTTTCGACCCATTTCGCTCAATTCTACTGCTGATCCTTTGGGCAGGAGACCTCCTGGTGTAGGACCGAGATGAAAGACGCCGGGGAGCCAGCGGATTCCATCGCCTGTACAAACTATAACGGGCTGGGTGGTGGAACCACCGTGCCAAAGCCCAAATAAGAACTGGAGGGGCGGGACTAGTAGCCTTACCCAATCCGACCACGGACACGCAGCAGCTAACGACACCACAGTCCGTGGAGAGACAAGGAAGGTGATCCAGTTGCTACTCCAGGACTGAACTTGGTTAGATGGCGACGGAACCCTAGGAGTGGATAGCTGGAATGGCCCAGGGAAATGTCCAACACATGCAGACAAGCGGAGATGACAGGAACCACAAATGCAGACAAGACAGTCTAATGGACAGATGAGCACTGATGGGTGTGGCCGGCTCAGCTGCCATTGAGGTGAGCACTGGTGGGTGCAGCTGGCTCTGCTGCTGTTGAGGTAAGAACTGGCGGGTGCTGCAGACTCGGAAACAAGTACAGAGACCTGAGAACTGACAAGCGTGTTAGGAACAAACTCACAACATTGTACAGGCACCTCCATGGAGGAGGAGGCGGTTTAAATAGTAAGTGACCTCCAGCTATTGGCTGGGGACACTTTAGAGGAACGCGTGCGGCCCCTTTAGGAAACGCATACGCGCGTGCTCTAAGCACAGTGCCTGAAGATCTGTTAGGAGTGTGTGCATCCTGGTCAGCAGCAGACCGTGAAGGAGCAGGATGGGAGCCTTGGCAGTGAACATGCTGATATCTCTGCAGAGAGAGAGAGGAACTGCAGGGAGAGATGCGGGCGTTACAGATTTAACAGCCAGTATCACCTATATAATGTATATACAGAAGAATCACAGTATCACCTACATTATACAGGTGATACTGTGATTATACACAGATTTAACAGTCAGTATGACCTATATAATGTATATACATTATATAGGTGATTCTGTGATTATACATAGATCTAGCAGCCAGTATCACCTATAATATGTATATACAGCAGAGTCGCAGTATCACCTATATATTGTATATACAGCAGTCTATATACAGTTTACAGTTGGTACTGCAAGTGCTGAATATACAGAAAACAAAGCTTCCATATTGGAACTTACCCAGGTCTCTGAGATGGGGGGATGAAGAGCTCTGAGCTGAGGTGGGTCCATCATCAGGCATGCAGAGGAGCTGATCCCTGGCTAGGACTGGTGAGTACAGCACAAAACAAAAAAAAGCTGCTCTGATGCTAATACTGGTGTTAGGCGTCAGGTTCCTGTCGCTGCACAGCAGGAATCCCGAGCCTTGCATCCAGCGGTCTCTGTTGGAATAATGCATATTGATATGTATGTATTGCAACAACTACTACTGTACTGTTTGATATATTGTGCATATTGTGAGATTGTTAACAAAGTTCAGTGACAAAAAAAAAAAATAGACAGGATGCCCCCTCCTTCTCTTCCCTTCTTGTTGTTGTAATGCTCCCATGCTGTAAGCCACAGCAGATACCAGACTGATCACATTTCATGCTGTAAGCTGTTCAACCTGGATATGAATAAATCTACATTCTGTGTTGCCAACTCTGGATGTTACGCTGATTAATCCGCTGCTAACAGGTTATGGGCCCAGAGTCCTAGAGTCCCAGATCCCCAGAGCACAGAGAAAAGAAAAGAAAGGAAGACAGTAAAGATGGCCACCACAGCAGCAACTCCATGAAGTTTACAGTACCAAGTCTCACTAACCAGAATTATCAATCCTGGAAATTCAAAGTGAAAATGCTGCTGATAAGAGAAGGTACATGGAAATACACACAGGAGCCTAAACCTGACCCAGTATCACAGGAGTGGATAGAGATGGATCAGAAAGCACAAAGTACCATATTACTCAGTATAGATGATGATCAGATTGTGCACGTGTGTAAAAGTGAAACTGCAAGAGAAATGTGGGAGCAGCTGCAAAAGGTGCATGAGAGGATAAATTTAAGCAATAAACTTTATCTCATGAGAAAATTGTACCAGTCTAAACTACAGAATGGCCAGGATATGCAGGACTACATAACAAGCATTCTAGAGATTGTAGAACGCCTGAGAGGCAATGGGGAAGATTTGAAGGACTTTCATGTAGCCGCATTACTGCTTAGTGGTCTTCCAGAAAACTATGACATGCTTGTAACCGCACTAGATGCGCGCCCAGATGATGAGCTTACATTGGAGTATGTCAGAGGGAAGCTCATAGATGAATATAAGCGGAAAGCGGAAGGTGTAAACAGCAGGACATGCGATGCAGAATCTGCTTTACAGACACAAAATCTAAATGATAACAGAAAGCACCTAAAAGAAACATGTGAATGTTTTGTTTGCAAGAAATCAGGACACTTGAAAGCCGACTGCAGAGTCTGGAAAGCTAGAATGAATCAGCTGAAAAAGCAAAGCAGTCTTCAAAGGGTTAAAAGTACTGTGTCTGCAGAAAATGATTCTGTGAATACTGAAACTGCATTTACTGTCAGTGTAAATACATCAAAGCATGCATGGTGTATAGACTCTGGAGCAACTAGTCACATGACTAATAACAGGGACTTCTTTTCTAAGCTTAACCAAAGTAAGTCAGAGAAAGTGACTATGGCTAATGGTCAGTACATGACTTCACAAGGTATAGGAGATGGTTATATTGATTGTCAAATCTCACCAACACAAAGCAAGAAGATCCCAGTAAAAGATGTGCTCTATGTGCCTAGTCTTGAGAGTAATTTACTATCTGTGAAGAAACTCACAAAACAAGGAAATGAAGTTACATTTAAGCATGATAGCTGCATCATCTCAAAAGAGGGACACACACTAGCAGAAAAATCACAAATGAACTTTACCAGCTTAAATGCAAAGAGTGTGTGTACACTGCTCAGGAAGAAAGGCACAATAACTGCATTCATGTATGGCATAGGCGCCTAGCACACAGAGACCCAGAAGCAATAAGGAAGTTAGTTCAAAAGCAACTAGCTGAGGACATTACAATTGATCTATGTAACCAGATAATGAAATGTACTAGCTGCATCAAAGGGAGAATGCCTAGAAAAGCTTTTCCTAAGAGAAGTATTACAAGAACAGAACAGACACTAGATTTCATACATACAGATGTCTGTGGTCCAATGAGCACTCAGACTCCTGGGAAGAAGAGATTTTTTCTCACATTTATTGATGATCATTCAAGATATACAGTTGTCCATCTGCTTCACAGCAAGAAAGAAGTTCCAGAGAAACTTGAAGTATATCTATCTGAGGTATATAATAAATTTGGGAGAATGCCAAAGATTCTATGTTCAGATAATGGGACTTAATACACAAGTAATGAGACACAGAGCATTTTAAAGAAAAATCGAATCCTATTTCAGACCACTGTACCGTACAATCCTGAGCACAATGGTGTCGCAGAAAGAAGGAACCGAACACTCTGTGAAAGTGGAAGAAGTATGTTGTTTGATGCAAATCTGCCCACAGCATATTGGGGTGAAGCAATCATGACAGCTTGCTATCTTCAGAACAGACTACCAGATAAAGCTACAGAGAAAACTCCGTTTGAGCAATGGAACAGCAGAAAGCCAAAACTACATCATATAAGAATATTCGGAAGTAAAGCGCTTGTACATGTTCCCAAAGAAAGGCGAACTAAGTGGGAATCTCACGCTAAGGAAGGGATCCTGGTAGGCTACAGTGAAACCCAGAAAGGTTATAGGATTCTACACCCAGAAACAAACAAGGTCACAATAAGTAGAGATGTAGTGATTGATGAGAACTTTGTGTCCCCCAAGTTTTGTGACATCACGCCAGTAGTCCAGCTGAAGTCACAATTACAAGACAAGAACAAGGAGGATGTAGAGGTCC
Organism: Dendrobates tinctorius; assembly: GCF_039654945.1. Lineage (NCBI taxonomy): Eukaryota > Metazoa > Chordata > Amphibia > Anura > Dendrobatidae > Dendrobates > Dendrobates tinctorius. The sequence goes on along the minus strand of NW_027361733.1, from coordinate 2,449,602 downwards.
GGCTGGATTTTTCAACCACTGAAGGAACAACAGAAAAATCAGGTGAATCTGAAATCAGGAGATCGTCAAGATCAAACAGAGGCGTACCAGCTAAACGTCTATCCTACATAGTCAAGACACTACCTGAATCAGAGCCGCAGTCATGGAATGACATGCAAGAACTACCTGTCCATGAAAGAACAAAGTGGATCAATGCTGCTAATGAGGAAATCAAATCGCTTCATCAACTTCAAACTTGGAAACTCACCAAGCTGCCACAGGGCAAAAAGGCAATCAAGTGCAAGTGGGTCTTCAAAACCAAATATGACTCTGAAGGTAAAGTCCACAGATTTAAAGCAAGGTTGGTGGCAAAAGGATATTCTCAAAAGTATGGCGAAGATTACGATGCTACGTTTGCTCCAGTTGCTAAACAGACCACGTTCAGAGCTTTGTTAGCTGTAGCTGCTGTACAAAAGATGAATGTCAGACATTTGGATATAAAAACTGCCTTTTTAAATGATGACATTGAGGAGGACTTATACATGACTCAACCTGAAGGTTATGTAAAAGGGGGTGAAGAGAATCTTGTTTGCAAACTACAAAAATCCCTTTATGGTCTTAAGCAATCAGCAAGAGCATGGAATACCAAGATGAATAAGGTCTTGTTGGAAGAAGGTTTTAAAAGAGGATAAGTAGTTGTTGAGTGGGGGTGTTGGAATAATGCATACTGATCTGTATGTACTGCAACAACTACTACTGTACTGTTTGATATATTGTGCATATTGTGAGATTGTTAACAAAGTTCAGTGACAAAAAAAAAAAAGACAGGATGCCCCCTCCTTCTCTTCTTGTTGTTGTAATGCTCCCATGCTGCAAGCCACAGCATATACCAGACTGATCACATTTCATGCTGTAAGCTGTTCAACCTGGATATGAATAAATCTACAATCTGTGTTGCCAACTCTGGATGTTACGCTGATTAATCCGCTGCTAACAGGTTATGGGCCCAGAGTCCTAGAGTCCCAGATCCCCAGAGCACAGAGAAAAGAAAAGAAAGGAAGACAGTAAAGATGGCCACCAGCAGCAGCAACTCCATGAAGTTTACAGTACCAAGTCTCACTAACCAGAATTATCAATCCTGGAAATTCAAAGTGAAAATGCTGCTGATAAGAGAAGGTACGTGGAAATACCCACAGGAGCCTAAACCTGACCCAGTATCACAGGAGTGGATAGAGATGGATCAGAAAGCACAAAGTACCATATCACTCAGTATAGATGATGATCAGATTGTGCATGTGTGTAAAAGTGAAACTGCAAGAGAAATGTGGGAGCAGCTGCAAAAGGTGCATGAGAGGATAAATTTAAGCAATAAACTTTATCTCATGAGAAAATTGTACCAGTCTAAACTACAGAATGGCCAGGATATGCAGGACTACATAACAAGCATTCTAGAGATTGTAGAACGCCTGAGAGGCATTGGGGAAGATTTGAAGGACTTTCATGTAGCCGCATTACTGCTTAGTGGTCTTCCAGAAAACTATGACATGCTTGTAACCGCACTAGATGCGCGCCCAGATGATGAGCTTACATTGGAGTATGTCAGAGGGAAGCTCATAGATGAATATAAGCGGAAAGCGGAAGGTGTAAACAGCAGGACATGCGATGCAGAATCTGCTTTACAGACACAAAATCTAAATGATAACAGAAAGCACCTAAAAGAAACACGTGAATGTTTTGTTTGCAAGAAATCAGGACATTTGAAAGCCGACTGCAGAGTCTGGAAAGCTAGAATGAATCAGCTGAAAAAGCAAAGCAGTCTTCAAAGGGTTAAAAGTACTGTGTCTGCAGAAAATGATTCTGTGAATACTGAAACTGCATTTACTGTCAGTGTAAATACATCAAAGCATGCATGGTGTATAGACTCTGGAGCAACTAGTGTTACGCTGATTAATCCACTGCTAACAGTCTCCCATTCCTCTTCGGCCACAGAGGAGCCTGCTCAGCAGACTTGTCGATCCCGGCACTCAGCTCAAGCCAGCTCTGTGTGTTTGGTTGCTGCTGCCACCTCTGGTCCAGCTATAGCAGCGCATGCTGGTCAGCAGCGAGCTACTCCAGGAGGTAAGTCCTCCTTTCAGAACACTGAGCATGCCCGTGGGACCATCTCTCATTGGAGATCGAAGGTCAAATGCTCAGGTCCTTCTCCAGTTCGGATTGGACCATCAGAAAGGTCAGGAAGGTCCCGGAAGGACGCGGCTATAAAAGGTTCGCATGGCCGCTCGGCCATGCACTAGTATAGACTGCATTATCAGACTATGAGGAGTGAGTGTTGTATGCAGGTATGAATGTCTCTGGTGAATGACTCATTAACAAACCCCTACCCTTGGTACACATGTGTTGTGCAGCCTAGCCTGTTAAGCGCCCAGGCTTAGGTGTAGGTAGGACAGAGTCTGACACAGGCATCAGTGTCCACCGGTGGCTCGGCACTTCACGATGCACGTGCTCGACACTCCATAGTCAGCGTCTATAGTGGCATCCGCAGGTGCGACACCGCGCGCCCAGAAGGTCTAGAAGGACTCTGACCCCGTGTCCTTGGGGCAGAGTTCTGTGACCGCTTTCTGTGCGCTCTGTTGCTGGGTCCTGTGAGCTAAACAGGCACCGATATTTATGTTCTGCGGTAGCGTGGCTCTGTGAGTTAACGGAGTCCGCTTCTGTTCACACTGGGTGACGTTAACCCACATGTGACCCTTTATACACCGCTTTATACTTCCGCCATTACTAAGTAGCAGTTTACCACCCCTGCACGGTGGACCCCGGGCTGCGAACGCACCTTACTATTATTTTATTATTTGGTGCGTTCCGCCAGCCCTAACAACTGGCCAGCATCAGACGGAAAAGCCCTGTGAGCGCTGCGGTGGCCATTTCAAACTTGTGAAAGACAGTCCTGTGTGCGCGCACTCTCATGCTTGCACACAATGACAGGGACCGCTGCCGCGCGCGTACACGTGTGAGCTGACAAGGGCCGCTGCGGCGAGAACATACTGACATATGCCACAGCGGCCCTTGGCAGAGTGTGCAAGCAAGAGACCCCGCCACACAGGGCCTTTAGTAAGGTGTTTTAAAGGGACGGATGGCAACTTTGTATTACAGAGCCGCCAACCCACCGGGCATCTGCCCGACCCGACAGATTAGCAATCCGGGCCTGCCCCTTGTATTGGCTACACCCTGAATGTTATCAGTCTACTTTGAGCTCACCATTGCATCCAGTAGATATGTTCTCTTGATTTATGTGGTTTCATCCTTATCACTTTAGAGAAATTATCTCATCTGGTCATGTTTATAACTGCATGGTGATGACTAGTGAGACGTTCTTACAAAAAATAAATTTTATTCCAAAATATATAAAACACAATAATAATATAAAATAAATAGATAAATAACAAAATAGATAAATAAATTGCAGAAGACGCAGTGGAAGCAAGGGCTGGAGATCCTTGTCTGACTACTGAGCAGGTCTATTCCTCATAATTGTGGAGAGTTTAGTGGCGTGCAGGAGGTAGCGATTGATGTTTACGTGGATTATCCACTGAGCGCAGACAGTGTCATCCTGCAAAACAGAAAGGTACAGTAAAAATGGTTAAATTCTACAATCTATTTGTCATGGAAAGAGACACATGTGATAAGACAACCAGCAAGACATACAGAGCAATCAGAAGATTTTTTTCTACCCTTCACTTTTTCTACCTTGACAACCCATTATGGATTAAACGTTCGTTTGTAATCAACCAATACATAATTCTCTATAATAAAAAATGTAATTGGCTTCATAAAAATGTGTGCAAAAGTATTCAATCCCTAGTTAAAGCCTCAGGTCTCCTTGTGTATGACACTATAAACCCAGCGCAATTGCATTTGGAGATTAATTTACTTTTTACTAATTTACATTTAGTAAATTAGCTGTCTGTTGAGAAAGAAACATATATTCTTGATTCGGAGCCGTTTTCACAAAACTATTGGACATTTTTAATAAAATGATGTACTAAGTTGCTTAGTTTTTCATATTAGATGCATAGGAAAGAAAATTTGTTGTGATGCTGGAGATAGCCTTCAAGTGCCTTCTGGCCAACTCCACATGGGCTATAGTGTGGATTTTAGTGAAAAGTATGGTAGTTTATATCTATATAAAGTCCCGTAAACACAATAGATAGCTGCTAAATGAAAAATCACTTGGCCAATTGCTATCTCCCCAAACTCTTCTCATAGACAGAAATCCTCGCCTCGACCTAGCGCTTCTGTGTCTTCTGTGAATGAGTCACTGCGAGATTCCTTTTTTGGTGACTTGTCTTCTGGAGAATGAAAGGATCAGCTGCTGAAATTCAACAGGTTGGATCCTTCTCTTCCCATACAATATCTGTCAGGACAGAGTCAAAGACTGTCTGCTGATCCTGTCGATATTTGCAGGTTTGGCCTATTATAGCAATAAGATGAAATCAAAGACATGTAATTTGAAGAACCATTACCTGCTCTTTCAAAATCTTTTCCAGCGTACTGAAATATTTATTCCAAATTCTCTTCTCACGATTTCCTGTGGTTTCGGAGGTCTGGGGAGAAAGAAAACCTGTTGATTACTGACTGTCCAGTGTAACACTCAGAATGGCTGTACTGTAGATCAGTTAGAGGAGAACCTACACAGTCCTCCAGTAGATTCGCCTGGTGATACAGTTCCTCCTGAAGCTGCTCCCAGGCCGTCTGGTTGTTCACAAGTTTCTCCTGATGTTTTGTTTAGAACTGGAGTGTTTGCTCAAAAAGTTTACTGACCCATTGGGTCACAGATTCGACCTGCAAATTTATAGTCAAGAATGATTAATACACCAGGAGCTGCGGATGGTGTCATCCTCTCTAGAGAGGTCAAACATGGGCCACAGATTCCACCTGCAAATATTTCACCTTGATCATTTCACAGGAGCTGTGGATGGTGTCATTCTCTAAAGAGTGGTCAGTTATGGAAAGTTCTGCTGGCTACATCAATGAATCAAACCCAATTGCTCAGCTTTATTCTATTCCTTAAAACCATCATACATGTATCGAGCAGGGTGGGTGCACGGTCAGCTTCTAAGTCTGCGCCATCAGCAGCAGATATCAGCTATATATTTCAACTGACACTTTTCTGCAATGGGGCAACTGGTTGGTGCTAGCTGAAGATGAAAGGTCTTCCATAGGTATCTTGTTTTCTTTTAAAGCATAACTAACCTTTTTTTGTCCTTAAAAAACTTGTTTGAAAATGTCTTCAAAAGTTTAAAAATTGCTCTTAAATATCTATAGATTTTAACATCCTAAAAAGATATGATGCCAACATAAAAGAGACATATGGGAAATGTTCATTATGAACTGCAGTTTTTGAGAACTAAAAATTGGAGTTTTCCATATTGAATAACACGTACCACTAACATGAAGTACAATGGGTCACAAAAAAACTATTTCACAATCACTTAGAGAAGTATAATAATTCCAAAGTTATTCCTAAATAAAATAACGCAGGTCAGATTTCAAAATTGGACAAAACTGGCTGCAACTGTAAGGGGTAAAAGTGTCCATTAATCCCCATTATATATGCTTCCATTGGGATTCTGTTTTTCAACAAGACAGACAAACGGAGATTGCGTGAATTTTATTGTGCACTACAAGTTTTGGGCAAGTGAAAGTACTATTTGTGACGCTTCAGAGGTATGGACTGCGTCCGAGAGTGGACCCTCTGGGTCGCGGAACTGAGGCCCCCGGGACGAGCGCACCAGGTGGAACCGACCCCTATACAGGGACCGTTAGGGGCAGGTCCACGGGGGGTCAGACACCGCGACAGCTGGAACCAAGAGGGACGGCCCAAGGGACTGGAAAGACTACAGGCTGAAGAGGCTTACCAAGGAACGGGACTCCGTGCAGGAAGTGAGAGGAGGCAGCACGGACGACTGACAGGCAGTGGCAGGAGTACAGGACAGGGAACTAAGCAGACACTGGGGGACGGAACAGAGACAGGGGGGCCGGGGAACGTAGGCAGTGGCACCCGGACAGACAGGACAGAGGACGGGCAGGAAGGCAGGACAACAAGACTGGAACTAGGAAAAACACGAGACAAGGAAGACCTATAGACAAGCTATAGGCGGCCAAATTAGAGAAGGTAGACACACACAATAATCAGGCGTCTTCCCCTTATGGGAGACGCCTGATATATCCCCTGCTGGCGGGCGATTGGCTGACCGCTAATCGGCCGCCGCCCACCGCAGGGTTAAACAACCCGACAGCCGCGCACCCGCGACCTAATGCACATGTGTGGGCCAGCAGCTGTCGGGAGACCAGGGAGGCGAGGCGCGCGTGAGCAGGAGGAGGGGGGAGGCGCGTGTGAGCCGGAGAGAAGAGGACGGGGCGGCTCGCGACGGGCCGGGTAAGAAGCAGCCGCGGGGGGACCCGGTGCTAGGGGAACGACCGCTGCCGTTACACTATTTTTGTATTGTTCTATTTGACATACGTTCTTTTAAGAAATGTACAATTTACAATTTCATGAAAAGCTACCAAAAAGAAAAACAATTAAGATTCTGATACAATGTACTAAAGTTATAAAAAAATGTTGTTCCCTGTAAAAAATGAAATTTTAATATTGAATCCTGCTTTTGTAATATTTACCTGGGAGATGTTGTAGAGCTGGCGAGTGTCGTTGGGTTTAATTTTGGTCACACAGTCGTCTGAGGTCCCATTCTCTGGAATCTGGAACAGAAAATATAACATTATGTAATCAGCAGGAGAAATTGACCATGGTATGATTGTGCCTTGTGCGCCACCTTTAGCTGCACTGCTGCAGGTGACCACAGGAAAGATAGAGGACGCAAGCGCCAGAGGCTCACCATGGTATGGAACTTGATAAGCATCTGGATGGAAAGATCTTTGTGATTGTCTTGGAGCCATATGCAGCTCTTGGAGTAGACAATGGTACTGGCACAGAGAAGGAGAAGGAACGTCCAAGTATTGGCTGGAGACATGGCCAGTAGTCAGAAGGTTGTTGTCTCCTCTGTCCTGGTGATATTTTTGCTTAGAATTGGGCTCCATCTTCATAGTTATATTCCAAAAAGAATATGGATGTCACAAAAGTGGAATGTGAATTAAGTCTATGGGATCTCCCTATCAGTTTTAGTTTCCTTCTAGCAGAGAATTTTTTTGACTGCTTACTTACTGATTGTGGAGACATCTAGTGGTGAAGTCAAGGAGAACTTCCACAAATCCTGAACATGAATATGTGCACACTACATCATTTTCAGGCAGATTCCACAGCGGAAGTGTAATAGTAGGAAGTGCTTGTTTTGTATGCTACAGCTATTTTGTGTGCTCCTTAATAAATTAGGTAATATGCATGAGCCAGTCACCAACCTCTATCTGTGTATATACAGATGTAAGCAGTTTGAGTGCATGAAAGAAATGGAAAGATATAAAATTGATAAATGTCAGGAGGAGGGTTTGGATATTTTGAATGATCTCCCTTTGGGTAAATCTCCTAGACCGGATGGAATTGCATTTATATTACAAGACCTTTTCAGACGAGCTTTCTCCCCGCATGGTTAGATTGTTTAACGCTTTTTTGGAAGGCTCTCCCATCCGGACTTGTTATCACACTCCTACTTAATTCTCATCCCAAAATCAGGGAAAACCCCCTTGGATTGTTCAAATTTTCGTCTAATTGCACTGTTAAACTCTGATCTGAAAATTTTAACTCACATACTGGCCAATAGGCTTAACTGTTGGCTTCCTCAGCTTATTAACAAGGATCAAGTAGGTTTTGTCCTTAATCGCCAAGGAGAGGATAATACCATATATTGTATGGTATTGTGGGGACATTATACTGTATGGAGCACTACGTGAGGCCATTATACTGTATGGAGCACTGTGTGGAGCCATTATACTGTATTGAGCACTTTTTGTAGCTATTATACTGTATTGAGCACTATGTGGGCCTATTATACTGTATAGTGTTTTTGTAGCTATTATACTATATGGAGTTCTATGTGTGACTATTATAGTGTATGGAACACTACCTGTTGCCATTATATTGTATGGAGCACTAAGTGGGGCCAGTATACTGTATGGATGACTATGTTGGGCCCATTATACTGTATGGAGCACTATGTGTTGCCATTATATTGTATGGAGGACTATATGGGGCTATTATACTGTGTGGAGCACTATGTGGTGCCATTATATTGTATGGAGGACTATGTGGGGGACATTATGCTGTATGGAGCACTTTTTGGGGCTCCATACTATATGGAGGGCTGTGTGGCAATTACAGTTGGAGAACCATATTGTGATGGATCACCATTCTTTGTCAGGGGATCGAAGGGGAGGTATGGTAGAGTCATCACATCGTACATGTGGGAGGTACTGTGGAGGGATTCACTGTGGGGGTATCATACTGTGTTTGGGCGCACTTTTATTTGCATCATGCTTTATAATCTGTATTATTCAGAGCCTCATTTTTCCAAGTGAGTTCCAAAGATAGGATACGAAAACAGACCGCATACTGGCCCACATAGAGGTTACCTTGGCGTAACCAGAGCAGAGAAGAGGCTGCAAAAGAAATGCGGCCGGGCTCGTCAAAGACCTTACGAAAGGCTTCCAAGAAGGACCGTAGGTCCGACACCAATGGATGCCCTCTTTCCCACAGAAGATTGAGCCATGCTAGGGCCTCATCAGATAGATGTGACATGATGAATGCCACTTTGGCTCAGTCTGTGGTGAACTGATGAGCCAAGAGTTCAAAGTGCAATGTGCACTGGTTAATGAACCCCCGACACAGGGCAGAATCTCCGCCATAGCGTGGAGGAGCCGACAGACGTGGTCCAGAACCTGGTGCATAAATGGCTGCCTGGTGGGTTACCGTGGTGGTAACTGCTGCCTGTGAGGGTGAGGAAGCGGCCGGTACTGCCAGCGTATCAAGACGAGTATTCACAGACCGTAGCTAGGAAAAAATCTTGTACTGCTGATCCTTTGGGCAGGAGACCTCCTGGTATAGGTCCGAGATGAAAGACGCCTGGGAGCCAGCAGATTCCATGGCCTGTACAAACTACAACGGGCTGGGTGGTGGAACCACTGTACCAAAGCCCAAGTAAGAACTGGAGGGGCGGGACTAGAAGCCTCACCCAATCCGACCACGGACACGCAGCAGCTAATGACACCGCAGACCTTGGAGAGTCAAGGAAGGTGATCCAGGTGCTACTCCAGGACTGACCTTGGTTAGATGGAGACGGACCCCTAGGAGTGGATAGCTGGAATGGCCCGGGGAAATGTCCAACACCTGCAGACAAGCAGAGAAGATGAGAGGAACCACAGACGCAGACAAGACAGTCTAATGGACAGATGAGCACTGACGGGTACGGCCGGCCCAGCTGCCGTTGAGGTGAGCACTGGTGGGTGCAGCTGGCTCTGCTGCCGTTGAGGTGAGAACTGGCGGGTGCTGCAGACGCGGATACAAGTACAGGGACCTGAGAACTGACAAGCGTGTTAGGAACAAACTCACAAAATTGTACAGGCACCTCCATGGAGGAGGAGGCGGTTTAAATAGTAAGTGACCTCCAGCTATTGGCTGGGGACACTTTAGAGGAACACGCGCAGCCCCGTTAGGAAAGAGGAAGTGCACGTGCGCATGCTCTAAGCACAGTGCCTGAAGATCTGCTAGGAGTGTGTGCACCCTGGGCAGCATCAGACCGGGAAGGATGGGAGCCTTGCCAGTGAACACGCTGCTGTCTCTGCAGAGAGAGAGAGGAACTGCAGGCAGAGATGAGGGCGTTACAGATATGTTATTTATCTGAAAAGTTACCACATGGGATAATAAAGAGTCTGCCACTTTTTTCACAATTTATCAGAGTGAAATACTATATATATATATATATATATATATATATATATATATACAGTCATGGCCAAAAGTATTGACACCCCTGCAATTCTGTCAGATAATACTCAGTTTCTTCCTGAAAATGATTGCAAACACAAATTCTTTGGTATTATTATCTTCATTTAATTTGTCTTAAATGAAAAAACACAACAAGAATTGTCCTAAAGCCAAATTGGATATAATTCCACGTCAAACATAAAAAAAGAGAGTGGACAAAAGTATTGGCACTGTGCGAAAAATCATGTGATGCTTCTCTAATTTGTGTAATTAACAGCACCTGTAACTTACCTGTGGCACCTAACAGGTGTTGGCAATAACTAAATCACACTTGCAGCCAGTTGACATGGATTAAAGTTGACTCAACCTCTGTCTTGTGTCCTTGTGTGTACCACATTGAGCATGGAGAAAAGAAAGAAGACCAAAGAACTGTCTGAGGACTTGAGAAACCAAATTGTGAGGAAGCATGAGCAATCTCAAGACTACAAGTCCATCTCCAAAGACCTGAATGTTCCTGTGTCTACCGTGCGCAGTGTCATCAAGAAGTTTAAAGCCCATGGCACTGTGGCTAACCTCCCTAGATGTGGCCGGAAAAGAAAAATTGACAAGAGATTTCAACGCAAGATTGTGCGGATGTTGGAAAAAGAACCTCCACTAACATCCAAACAAGTTCAAGCTGCCCTGCAGTCCGAGGGTACAACGGTGTCAACCCGTACTATCCGTCGGCATCTGAATGAAAAGGGACTGTATGGTAGGAGACCCAGGAAGACTCCACTTCTTACCCCAAGACATAAAAAAGCCAGGCTGGAGTTTGCCAAAACTTACCTGAAAAAGCCTAAAACATTTTGGAAGAATGTTCTTTGGTCAGATGAGACAAAAGTAGAGCTTTTAGGGCAAAAGCATCAACATAGAGTTTACAGGAGAAAAAAGAGGCATTCAAAGAAAAGTACACGGTCCCTACAGTCAAACATGGCGGAGGTTCCCTGATGTTTTGGGGTTGCTTTGCTGCCTCTGGCACTGGACTGCTTGACCGTGTGCATGGCATTATGAAGTCAGAAGACTACCAACAAATTTTGCAGCATAATTTAGGGCCCAGTGTGTGAAAGCTGGGTCTACCTCAGAGGTCATGGGTCTTCCGGCAGGACAATAACCCAAAACACACTTCAAAAAGGACTAGAAAACGGTTTGAGAGAAAGCACTGGAGACTTCTAAGGTGGCCAGCAATGAGTCCAGACCTGAATCCCATAGAACACCTGTGGAGAGATCTAAAAATGGCAGTTTGGAGAAGGCACCCTTCAAATATCAAGGACCTGGAGTAGTTTGCCAAAGAAGAATGGTCTAAAATTCCAGCAGAGCATTGTAAGAAACTCATTGATGGTTACCGGAAGCGGTTAGTCGCAGTTATTTTGGCTAAAGGTTGCGCATCCAAGTATTAGGCTGAGGGTGCCAATACTTTTGTCCGGCCCATTTTTGGAGTTTTGTGTGAAATGATCAATGTTTTGCTTTTTGCTTCATTCTCTTTTGTGTTTTTTCATTTAAGACAAATTAAATGAAGATAATGATACCAAAGAATTTGTGTTTGCAATCATTTTCAGGAAGAAACTGAATATTATCTGACAGAATTGCAGGGGTGTCAATACTTTTGGCCATGACTGTATATATATATATATCTCCAAGCACTAAATTTTGTATTTATTTTCAGAAAATGAGAAATGGTCAAAATAACAAAAAAATTCCGTGCTTGCAGATCTCAAATAATGCTAAGGAAACAAATTCATAATCATTTAGAAACAACAATACTAATGCTTTAACTCAGAAAGAGTTCAGAAATCAATAATTTGTAGAATAACCATGATTTTTAATCACAGCTTTCATGCATCTTGGCATGCTTTCCACCAGTCTTTCACACTGCTTTTGGGTGACCTTATGCCACTCCTGGTACAAAAATTTAAGCAGTTCTTCTTTGTTTGATGGCTTGTGACTATCTATCTTCCTCTTGATTACATTCCAGAGGTTTTCAGTGGGGTTCAGTTCTGGAGATTGGGCTGGCCATGACAGGGATTTGATGTGGTGATCCTTCGTACTGTGACAAAACACTCCGGGATCGCCTTTGCTGGGGTCAAAGGCCACGTGGGTTTAGCATGAAACTAAGGTGCACAGCCGAGATCCGGATATAACTGACACTGGGTCAGGTTTATTTATGGTGAAAGCCAAAACATACAGGGAATAAAACATAAAACAAATCCTTGCCTGTCCGGCACTAACTAAACAGGGTCCGAACTAACTACCAACTGGAGGGCTTATCCCGTCCAGCCCAACCACAGTTACCGTGAGCACTGCTTTCACTCACAAGTGTCTCTCACACAGACAGGCTCTCTGTGTTCCCCAAGCTGAGCGACTAACACACCACCTGGTGTCCTTTTATATTCGCCTCCCCTTACTCATTAGTCATCAGGTGAAATACTGACCAGTGTAGGCCACATAGGAAAGGTATCTGGGCGAGATATACTTGCCCTCATCCACGATTCCCCCATGCTTCTCACATATCCCCCCCCTGCTCAGACCACTCCGGTCGAGCAATGACACCCGCCAAACAGTGCACTTGGGACAGGGCATCTGCATTCCCCATCTGTACCCGTGGGCGGTGCTACACCATAAAAGTGTAGGTCTACAGGGCAAGGAACCACCGGGTCACTCGGCTATTCCGTTCCTTGTGCAAGTGCATCCACTTGAGAGGGGCATGGTAAGTGATCAGCCTAAACGTTCTGCCCACCAGGTAATATTTGAGGGACTCTATAGCCCACTTAATGGCTAGGCACTCTTTTTCCACTACCATATACTTTTGCTCATGTTTATTCAGCTTCCTGCTGAGATAGAGGACCGGGTGTTCCACTCCGTCCCTCGCTTGTGACAGTACGGCCCCGATACCGATCTTGGAGGCATCAGTTTGTACCACGAACTCGCTGCGGAAATCTGGAGTCACCAGTACGGGTTAAGAGCAAAGTGCCCGTTTTAGGCTATGGAAGGCTTCTTCAGCCGCTAAATTCCATTTAACCATGACGGAATCTTTCCCTTTGGTAAGATCCGTCAGGGGGGTAGTGATGGCTGCAAAATTGGTGATGAAGCGGCGATAATAGCCGGCGATCCCCAGAAAGGCTTGCACCTGCTTTTTGTTAACTGGTTGCGGCCAGTCCTGAACCGCTTGAATCTTATCGACCTGGGGTTTAACAATACCCCTCCCAATTACGTAACCCAAATACCGGGCTTCTTCTAGCCCGATGTGACATTTCTTGGGGTTCACGGTTAGACCTACCCCCCACAGGTACTCAATCACAGCTTGCACTTTCCGGAGGTGAGTCTCCCAGTCCAAGCTTTAAATGACAATGTCATCCAAATAGGCAGAAGCGTACTCCCTATGTGGCCTCCGTACTCGATCCATCAGTCTCTGGAACGGCGCCGGCGCTCCGTGCAGTCCAAACGGCATATACACATACTGAAATAAACCTTCCAGTGTAGCAAATGCCGTCTTCTCTCTGGCAGCCTACGCCAGAGGGATCTGCCAATATCCCTTTGTTAGATCTAGGGTCATAATATACCGGGCCTTCCCTAACCGATCTATTAACTCGTCGACCCGAGGCATAGGGTAAGCATCAAATTTTGAGACCGCATTCAGTTTCCTGAAGTCATTGCAGAACCGGATGTTGCCGTCCGGTTTAGGAATTAACACAATCGGGCTGGACCAAGCACTGTGCGACTCCTCAATGACCCCCAACTGTTATGAGCTCATTTTCTGCTCCACCAGTTGAGAGTTCCCTTTCCGTTCTCCCTCTGGTGGTGACAGGAGGTAGTGAGGTTGGTTTAAGTGGTAGTGAGCTGCCACCTGGTGAGGAAGATAACGATTGGATCTCTAGAGTATTCGACTGGATATAAGACAGCCACCGCCCTATCCTGTTGCTGGTGATTCAGTCTGCTTCTCAGGCCTAGGACTCAGCTCTGTTCCAGTCTTCTCAAGATAAGTTTGTTTTTTGCTAATGTTCACACTTGCTCTTGTTGGTCTTTTCAGTTTTTTGTGTGGTCAGCCAGCCCGGCTGTGCTGTGCTGAATTTCCACTCTTATTTGCCAAATTGCCTTTTTTTTTGTCCCTTATTAGATTGGTGTCTTTTTGCTCTGTCTCAGAATATTTCAGAGTGCTGATATAGTGGGAGAAGTCTAGTGACTTCAGGGTTAATTTTGCTATCAGTTGTGTTGGACATTTTGTAGGGTTTTTTGGCAGACTGCAGACAGTGTCTTTCCTTTCCTGTCCTTTCTAGCTAGTTTGGCCCCATCGTTTGCTCAGCCTATTTTCCTGCCTTTGTTTGTGTTTTCATCTTGCTTCACCGTCAATACATGTGGGGGGCTGTCTCTCGTTCGGGGTCTGCTCTGGGGCAGTTAGTTTTCCTCTTTTCCTGCTTTAGGCTTATTTAGTTCTCCGGTTGTGACGAGGCATCTAGGACCACCGTAGGAACGCTCCACGACTGCTGCTAGTTGCGTGTTAGGATCAGGGGTCTGCAGTCTGCATAGTTACCAACCTCTTTGGTTTTCTGAGACTTAGCTTGTTGTTTTTTATTTCCTCCTCGGCTACTCCTTCCATAACACCTAACTCTAACATTGCCTTGACTTCTCGGGAAGCAGCTTCATGGCGTGCTTCCGGAATTCTGCAGGGTTTCACATGGACGGTGACCCCAGGTTCCGTTATGATGTCATGTTTCATTAGCGTAGTCTGCCCAGGTTTTTCAAAGAAAAACTTTTGGTTGTGAAGTAGAAACTGCCTGACCTCAGTCTTTTGCCGCTCTGAGAGAGTCTCTGCAATCTGTACCTCCGGTTCGGTATGCGAGCAGAAGGGCCGGGCCAGATCCGCTGATAAGGCAGACCGATCCTTCCAGGGTTTTATCAGATTTACATGATAAATCTGTTCAGGTTTCCTTTTACCTGCCTGATACACTTTGTAGTTTACCTCACCAACTCTTTCCTTAATCTCAAAGGGGCCTTGCCACTTTGCCAGGTATTTACTGTCAGCCGTGGGGACCAGGATCAACACCCTATCTCCTAGTGCAAACGTACGGATCTTGGCGCCCCTATCATAGATTCTTTTCTGGGCTCCCTGAGCCTGCATCATGTGCTCTTTGATGATGGGCATAACAGCCGCAATACGGTCCTGCATTTGTGTTACATGATCTATCACCGTTTTAAATGGAGTGACCTGACCCTCCCAGGTTTCTTTTGTGACGTCTAACAGTCCACTGGGACGTCGGGCGTACAATAACTCGAAAGGCGACAATCCAGTGGAAGACTGGGGCACTTCCCTGATGGCAAAAGGCAAATACGGAAGTACATAGTCCCAGTTTTTCCCATCCTTGTCTATCGCCTTTCTCAGCATCTGCTTCAGAGTTTTATTGAACCGTTCGACCAGCCCGTCTGTTTGAGGGTGATACACGGATGTGCGTAACGGTTCGATTTGAAGCAGCCTGCAGAGCTCCCTCATTACCCTTGACATAAAGGGAGTCCCAGGTCGGTGAGTATCTGTTTTGAAATACCGACCCGACTAAACACATGCACCAGTTCCTTGGCAATCGTCTTGGTGGCCGTGTTACGCAAAGGGATGGCCTCCGGGTAACGAATGGCATAATCCAAGATGACCAGGATATGTTGGTATCCATGGGCAGACCATGGAAGGGGCCCAACTAAATCCATCCCAATCCTCTCAAACGGGACTTCAATAATAGGTAGAGGTACAAAAAGGGCTGCAGAACCAGGGTTTAGGCGCAGAGGCTTGGCAGTCAGGACAAGACTCACAATATACACAAACATCATGATGCATACCTGGCCAAACAAAACAGTGTAATATCCTTTTGGTGATTTTCTGGACTCCCAGGTGATCTCTCATCACATGTCCGTGGGCCAGGTCCAGCACTTTCCACTGGTAGGGTTTTGGCACGACTAATTGTTGCACCATGTCTTCCCCTTTTTTCTCAATCTGATATAATAAATCATTCTCCAGGACCATGTATGGATATGCCAGCTTAGTGCCAGGTTCTACGGGTACCCCATTTATCACTTTTACATTTGTCCTAGCCTTAGAAAGGGTAGGATCCTTTATTTGCTCACTTTGGAAGTCATCTTTCTGGACTTCGACATCCGGCAAACGGGGAGGTGGACGGCTGCCTGCCCCCTCCTCTTCCCTGGTCTCCTCAGTATCCCCGCCATGACTGAAAACAGGAACTGAAGTTCATTTCCAGTAGACTCGTCACTAGAGTCTCCCTGGGGAACCTCCTCCAGGGGTTCGGGACCCACCCGCGCCCTGGGAGAGGAATCCCATACACTGTTACCCTGGGGCATCAACTGATTCTCCCACAATTGCCAGAAGTGGGGAAAATCCCGGCCCAAGATAACATCATGCAATAATGCGGGGACGAGTCCCACTTTATGTTGCACAGACCTATAGGAAGTAGAAATGCATATGACCGCGGTAAGGTATGAACAGGTGTCTCCATGCACACATGTTACAGAAAATTTGTCTGATGGTCCAGTCGGGGCTGACACCAGACTGGCCTTCACCAGAGTCACCACACTTCCCGAGTCTACCTGTCATGATCCAGGATGGGCTTTGTCTTTGGCCCGTCCGGGTCAGACAGGGGTTAATTGTTTCTGCCTCTCTCTGGCAGAGGGCGGCTATTTAATGCTCACTTGACCTAGGTCCGGTGTCAGTTATACTCCTGCCCTCGGCTGAGTTAGTTGACCTCGTGCGTACGTGTGCCTTGTGCCTGATATCTTGCTTGCTTGTTTGGTTTTGATCCGGTTCTGTCCCTCTTACGAGTTCTGCCTGTCCCTCTTGTACTGCGCTATCTCTCTGTGTATGACCCTCTGCCTGTGACTTGACTATTCTCTGCTCGTCCCTCTGGTACCACACAGCCCTCTCCGTGTACGAACCCTCGCTTGTCTGACCTGCGTTTTCCTCCACTACAGTTTCCCTGCAGTAGGTACATTATACCATCTGCAGCAGTAGGACGCTAAGCCCCGCCCCCTGCAGTCACATGATCTAGGTCCTGGGACTCCTTACTATTTTCAGTGCCGCAGGTCCTGTCTGCTTGAACCGTCACTACTATATTGGACCCCGCGCTCTCCCATAGTGGGGGTAAGTCACCCTGCTCGGCGTGGCAGTTTGCCGACGCTGACAGGGTCCTGACATTTGAGTCCTGACACTACCAATGCCACCACCCTTTTTCCATCCACCGTTACATCACACAGGTGTTTTTCCACCTTACTTTGACCGGCATTCACACTCACTACCCGGGCAACCATAGACATGCGTTTTTGAGGCTGCATGGGTTCAGTAGTGACCAGACCGTTCGCAGCGATGTGGCCCATTTCTTGGCAGCGAAAACACCTAACTGTCCCCTTGCCTAGACCAACGTTCGTTACTCTTGGCCTTACCGTGTGGGCAGTCCCGTTTTCCTCCCCCACTGTCTTAGGGATTTTTCCTTCTCCCCTAATCCCGGGAACAGTCTTACCGGTTCCACGTGGAGATGATGAAGACTGAGGTGGGGTAGCGTCATCTCGGAGTCCTTCCACCACGGAGTAACGCTCAACCATATCCACCAATTCATCTGCCGTCGTAGGATTTCCATGGCTTACGCACTTCCTCAAGGCTGGCGGTAGAGCTCTCAGGTACTTGTCCAGGACGACTCTCTGTATCATCTCTGGCGCTGTCAGCACCTCGGGTTGTAGCCACTTCTTCGTCAGGTGGATCAGGTCGAACATCTGTGACCGCGGTGGTTTATCCAGCTGATAAGTCCATTGATGCACTCTTTGTGCACGGACAGCGGTCGTCACTCCCAGCCGGGCCAAGATCTCGGCTTTCAGTTTGTCAAAGTCCTGCGCGGCTTCAGGTTCTAAGTCATAATAAGCCTTTTGGGCTTCACGGGAAAGAAACGGGGCAATCAGGCCGGCCCAGCGGGCCTTCGGCCATTTTTATAGCACCGCCGTCCGTTCAAACATGGTCAGATATGCCTCGAAGTCATCTTCAGTCGTCATCTTCTGCCAGTACCGACTCACGTGAATCACTCTTGAATTGGCTTCCGGGTTAACCTCAGGTAAGGCCGCCAGGCGCTGCGCCACCTGCTAGAGAAGCGACCAATCTGTTGCTGTCATGTCCACCATCTCCTTCAGCTGGGCCATCATCACCTGATTAGCTTCTTGCTGGACTGCGGTGGACTGTATCAGCGCTTTCACCACGTCCTCCATGTTCATGCTTTCAACGTCCTGCTCGTATTCTCCACCATACTGTGACAAATCACTCTGCGATCGCTTTTGCTGGGGTCAAAGGCCACGTGGGTTTAGCATGAAACTCAGGTGCACAGCTGGGATCCGGACATAACTGACACTGGGTCAGGTTTATTTAAGGTGAAAGCCAAAACATACAGGGAATAAAACATAAAACAAATCCTTGCCTGTGCAGCACTCTAAACAGGGTCCGAACTAACTACCAACTGGAGGGCTTCTCCCATCCAGCCCAACCACAGTTACCATGAGCACTGCTTTCACTCACAAGTGTCTCTCACACAGACTGGCTCTCTGAGTTCCCCAAGCTGAGCGACTAACACACCACCTGGCGTCCTTTTATATCCGCCTCCCCTTACTCATTAGTTATCAGGTGAAATACTGACCAGACTAGGCCACATAGGAAAGGTATCTGGGCGAGATATACCTGCCCTCATCCACGATTCCCCCATGCTTCTCACAGTCCACAGATTGATTGACCTAGCTGTGTGGCATGGCGCATTGTCCTGCTGGAAAAAAACAGTCCTCAGAGTTGGGGAACATTGCCTGAGCAGAAGGAATCAACTGTTTTTCCAGGATAACCTTGTATGCGGCTTGATTCATACCCAAAGATTAACCTGCCCAATTGTAGCCTTGCTGAAGCATCCCCAGATCATCACCGATCCTTCAACAAATTTCACAGTGGGTGCAAGATGCTGTGGCTTGTACGCATCTCCAGGTCTAACCATTAGATGACCAGGTGTTGGGCAAAGCTGAAAATTAGACTAATCAGAGAAGATTACCTTACTCCAGTCCTCTATGGTCCAATCCTTATGGTCTTTGGAAAACTTCAGCCTGGCTCTCCTTTTGTTCTCATTGAAGAAAGGCTTTTTTCTACCTTTACATGACTTGAGCCCTGCCTCTTGGAGCCTGTTACGAACTGTTCTTGCTGTGCACTTCACCCCGTCTGCCATTAGCCGTTCCTTTTGTAGGTCACTTGATGTCATCCTGTGGTTGCTGAGTGACATTTGAATAAGATGACGGTCATCCCGGTCAATGTAGAGTCATTTTCGCCCTTTGCTAGTCTGTAGCTTTGTTGTCCCCAATGTCTCCTGCTTGACCTTGTTGTAATGGACTTCCGTCTTAGAAATTTTAAGGATGGAGGCAACATGACGCTCACTGTATCCCTCTGCTAGATAAGCCAAAATTGAGCCCATCTTTTCCTCGCTCAATACATTTCTTTTCAACTCTTTTGGCATGGTTAAATGTTATTTTTTCATTCCTATTACTTTTGGGATATATATAACATAGGAGACACCACGACTGCTAAATATATCACATTGCGACTGCTGCATATACATTATATAATTGATACTGTGACTGCTGTATATACATTATATAGGTGATACTGCAACTATTACAGCAGTGGTAGGCCAGGAGAACAAAAAGGAGCACTGAATTCAATATAAAAAAGTTACAAATTTTATTAGTCACATAAACATTAGCAATTAGAATAAGCAGCAAAGTTGTAAAACCAACAGGACAAACACAGGGGGAGCGTTTCACGCTCACACAGGGCACTTTCTCAGAGTTTTTTTGCACAGCTATGGACTTTTGTGCATGAGACCACACATGACGTGCCCAACTCAATGATGTCTTCCAAGATGGCAATGATAGGGGTACCAATGGATGTAGTAGAGATTTATAGAAGGCAATGCTAAAGGTCAAGGACTTATTAAAGAAACATACACATATCATCCTCTTGGGAAAGCACCCTGTGTGAGCGCGAAACGCGTCTCGGGGT
Source organism: Dendrobates tinctorius (assembly GCF_039654945.1). Taxonomy (NCBI): domain Eukaryota; kingdom Metazoa; phylum Chordata; class Amphibia; order Anura; family Dendrobatidae; genus Dendrobates; species Dendrobates tinctorius. The sequence continues at coordinate 2,429,596 of NW_027361733.1, read as the reverse complement.
CCACCCCTCGGTCCTGGGTCCATGCATACTGCCTGGTAAGCTCCCTTAATTTATGCTTTACTTGCCATTGGGTTTTTTTTACTGGTAATATGGGGTACAGCTTACCGCAACTGTTGTTGTAATTAGTCACCATTTGTGACTGATGCTATGGCTGACTTTGTGGGTATGTGCTAGTATACACGGCTCCTTCCCCCTGTGTTTGTCCTGTTGGTTTTGCAACTTTGCTATTTATTCTAATTGCTAATGTTTATGCGACTAATAAAATTTGTAACTTTTTTAGATTATATTGAATCCAGTGCTCCTTTTTGTTCTCCTGGCCTACCATTATACATGGAGTGGAATTTTTACTAAGATGGCGGTTTATTTGCATTTGCTACCACCCACTTCTTTCAAGAAACTGTTGGGCGTTTTTGTGTTTCTAACTATACACAGCAGTAGCAGTGTCATATTTATAATGTATATACACAGATTTAACAGCCAGGATCACAGTATCACCTATATAATGTATGCTGTATATACATTATACAGGTGATACTGTGATTATACACAGATTTAGCAGCCAGTATCACCTATAATATCTATATATAGCAGAGTCGCAGTATCACCTATATTTTGTATATACAGCAGTCTATATACAGTTTACAGTTGGTACTGCAAGTGCTGAATATACAGAAAACAAAGTTTCAATATTGGAACTTACCCAGGTCTCGGAGATGGGGGGGGATGAAGATCTCTGAGCTGAGGTGGGTCCATCATCAGGCGTGCAGAGGAGCGGATCCCTGGCTAGGACTGGTGAGTACAGCACGAAACAAAAAAAGCTGCTCTGATGCTAATTCTGGCCAGCGTCAGTTGGTAGAGCCCTGTGCGTGCCACGGTGGCCCTTTCAAACTTGTGAAAGACGGTCCTGTGTGCGCGCACTCTCATGCTTGCACACAATGACAGGGACCGCAGCCGCGCGCGTACACGTGCGAGCTGACAAGGGCCGCTGCGGCAACCACATACAGATACGTGCCACAGCGGCCCTTGTCAGAGCGTGCAAGCGAGAGACCCCGTCACACAGGGCCTTTAGTAAGATGTTTTAGAGGGTTGGATGGCCACTTCGTATTACAGAACCGCCAACCCACCGGGCATCTGCCCGACCCGGCAGATTAGCAATCCGGGCCTGCCCCTTGTATTGGCTACACCCTGAATGTTATCAGTTGAGCTCACCATTGCATCCAGTAGATATGTTCTCTTGATTTATGTAGTTTCATCCTTATTACTTTAGAGAAATTATCTCATCTGGTCATGTTTATAACCGCATGGTGATGACTAGTGAGACGTTCTTACAAAAAATAAATTTTATTCCAAAATACATAAAACACAATAATAATATAAAATAAATAGATAAATAACATAATAGATAAATAAATTGCAGAAGATGCAGTGGTAGCAAGGGCTGGAGATCCTTGTCTGACTACTGAGCAGGTCTATTCCTCATGATTGTGGAGAGTTTAGTGGCGTGCAGGAGGCAGCGATTGATGTTTACGTGGATTATCCACTGAGCGCAGACAGTGTCATCCTGCAAAACAGAAAGGTACCGTAAAAATGGTTAAATTCTACAATCTATTTGTCATGGAAAGAGTCACATGTGATAAGACAACCAGCAAGACATACAGAGCAATCAGAAGATTTTTTCTCCCCTTCACTTTTTCTACCTTGACAACCCATTATGGATTAAACGTTCGTTTGTAATCAACCAATACATAATTCTCTATAATAAAAAATGTAATTGGCTTCATAAAAATGTGTGCAAAAGTATTCAATCCCTAGTTAAAGCCTCAGGTCTCCTTGTGTATGACACTATAAACCCAGCGCAATTGCATTTGGAGATTTTCTCCAAATTTTAATTGCAGACCCTCTCGGGTTTTACTTTTTACTAATTTACATTTAGTAAATTAGTTGTCTGTTGAGAAAGAAACATATATTCTTGATTTGGAGCCGTTTTCACAAAACTATTGGACATTTTTAATAAAATGATTTACTAAGTTGCTTAGTTTTTCATATTAGATGCATAGGAAAGAAAATTTGTTGCGATGGTGGAGATAACCTTCAAGTGCCTTCTGGCCAACTCCACATGGGCTATAGTGTGGATTTTAGTGAAAAGTATGGTAGTTTATATCTATATAAAGTCCCGTAAACAGATAGCTGCTAAATGAAAAATCACTTGGCCAATTGCTATCTCCCCAAACTCTTCCCATAGACAGAAATCCTCGCCTCAACCTAGCGCTTCTGTGTCTTCTATGAATGAGTCACTGCAAGATTCTTTTGTTGGTGACTTGTCTTCTGGAGAATGAAAGGATCAGCTGCTGAAATTCAACAGGTTGGATCCTTCTCTTCCCATACAATATCTGTCAGGACAGAGTCAAAGACTGTCTGCTGATCCTGTCGATATTTGCAGGTTTGGCCTATTATAGCAATAAGATGAAATCAAAGACATGTAATTTGAAGAACCATTACCTGCTCTTTCAAAATCTTTTCCAGCGTACTGAAATATTTATTCCAAATTCTCTTCTCACGATTTCCTGTGGTTTCGGAGATCTGGGGAGAAATAAAACCTGTCGATTACTGACTGTCCAGTGTAACACTCAGAATGGCTGTACTGTAGATCAGTTAGAGGAGAACCTACACAGTCCTCCAGTAGATTCGCCTGGTGATACATTTCCTCCTGAAGCTGCTCCCAGGCTGTCTGGTTGTTCACAAGTTTCTCCTGATGTTTTGTGTAGAACTGGAGCGTTTGCTCAAAAAGTTCACGGACCCACCGCGCCACAGATTCGACCTGCAAATTTATAGTCAAGAATGATTAATACACCAGGAGCTGCGGATGGTGTGATTCTCTCTAGAGAGGCCAAACGTGGGCCACAGATTCCCCCTGCAAATATTTCAACATGATCATTTCACAAGGAGTGGTGGATGGTGTCATTCTCTAAAGAGTGGTCAGTTATGGAAAGTTCTGCTGGCTACATCAATGAATCAAACCCAATTGCTCAGCTTCATTACAGTTCCTGTAAACCATCATACATGTATCAAGCAGGGTTGGTGTATGGTCAGCTTCTAAGTCTGTGCCATCAGCAGCAGATATCAGCTATATATCAGCTCGTCTCCCGGTACTTACCTGCACGAAACCTCCGATCCTCACAAGACCTCATTCTGTACTCCCCTCTTATCTCCTCTTCCCACAATCGCATACAAGATTTCTCCCGCGCATCCCCCGTACTCTTGAACGCTGCACCACAACATATCAGACTCTCACCTACCATGGAAGCCTTCAAAAAGAGCCTGAAGACCTACCTCTTCTGACATGCCTACAACCTGTTGTAACCACCGATCCACCAAACCGCTGCATGACCAGCTCTACCCTCGCCTACTGTATCCTCATCCATCCCTTGTAGATTGTGAGCCCTCGCAGGCAGGGTCCTCTCTCGTCCTGTACTAGTCGTGACTTGAATTGTTTAAGATTACTGTACTTGTTTTTATTATGTATACCCCTCCTCACATGTAAAGCGCCATGTAATAAATGGCACTATAATAATAAATAATAATAATATATTACAACTGACACTTTTCTGCAATGGGGCAACTGGTTGGTGCTAGCTGAAGATGAAAGGTCTTCCATAGGCATCTTGTTTTCTTTTAAAGCATAACTAACATTTTTTGGTCCTTAAAAAACTTGTTTGAAAATGTCTTCAAAAGTTTAAAAATTGCTCTTAAATATCTATAGATTTTAACATCCTAAAAAGATATGATGCCAACATAAAAGAGACATATGGGAAATGTTCATTATGAACTGCAGTTTTTGAGAATTAAAAATTGGAGTTTTCCATATTGAATAACACGTACCACTAACATGAAGTACAATGGGTCACAAAAAAACTATTTCACAATCACTTAGAGAAGTATAATAATTCCAAAGTTATTCCTAAATAAAATAACGCAGGTCAGAATTCAAAACTGGACAAAACTGGCTGCAACTGTAAGGGGTAAAAGTGTCCATTAATCCCCATTATATATGCTTCCACTGGGATTCTGTTTTTCAACAAGACAGACAAACGGAGATTGCGTGAATCTTTCTTGTCCTGCTGAACACAAGGATCCCAACTTATTTCTTTTATTGTGCACTACAAGTTTTGGGCAAGTGGAAGTACTATTGTTCTATTGTTCTATTTGACATACGTTCTTTTATGAAATGTACAATTACAATTTAATGAAAAGCTACCAAAAAGAAAAACAATTAAGATTCTGATACAGTGTACTAAAGTTATAAAAAAAAAGTTGTTCCTTGTAAAAAATGAAATTTTAATATTGAATCCTGCTTTTGTAATATTTACCTGGGAGATGTTGTAGAGCTGGCGAGTGTCGTTGGGTTTAATTTTGGTCACACAGTCGTCTGAGGTCCCATTCTCTGGAATCTGGAACAGAAAATATAACATTATGTAATCAGCAGGAGAAATTGACCATGGTATGATTGTGCCTTGTGCGCCACCTTTAGCTGCACTGCTGCAGGTGACCACAGGAAAGATAGAGGACGCAAGCGCCAGAGGCTCACCATGGTATGGAACTTGTTAAGCATCTGGATGGAAAGATCTTTGTGATTGTCTTGGAGCCATACGCAGCTCTTGGAGTAGACAATGGTACTGGCACAGAGAAGGAGAAGGAACGTCCAAGTATTGGCTGGAGACATGGTCAGTAGTCAGAAGGTTGTTGTCTCCTCTGTCCTGGTGATATTTTTGCTTAGAATTGGGCTCCATCTTCACAGTTATATTCCAAAAAGAATATGGATGTCACAAAAGTGGAAAGTGAATTAAGTCTATGGGATCTCCCTATCAGTTTTAGTTTCCTTCTAGCAGAGAATTTTTTTGACTGCTTACTTACTGATTGTGGAGACATCTAGTGGTGAAGTCAAGGAGAACTTCCAAAAATCCTGAACATGAATATGTGCACACTACATCATTTTCAGGCAGATTCCACAGCGGAAGTGTAATAGTAGGAAGTGCTTGTTTTGTATGCTACAGCTATTTTGTGTGCTCCTTAATAAATTAGGTAATATGCATGAGCCAGTCACCAACCTCTATCTGTGTATATACAGATGTAAGCAGTTTGAGTGCATGAAAGAAATGGAAAGATATAAAATTGATAAATGTCAGGAGGAGGTTTTGGATATTTTGAAGGATCTCCCTTTGGGTAAATCTCCTAGACCGGATGGGATTGCATTTATTTTACAAGACCTTTTCAGACGAGCTTTCTCCCCGCATGGTTAGATTGTTTAACGCTTTTTTGGAAGGCTCTCCCATCCGGACTTGATATCACACTCCTACTTAATTCTCATCCCAAAATCAGGGAAAACCCCCTTGGATTGTTCAAATTTTCGTCTAATTGCACTGCTAAAATCTGATCTGAAAATTTTAACTCACATACTGGCCAATAGGCTTAACTGTTGGCTTCCTCAGCTTATTAACAAGGATCAAGTAGGTTTTGTCCTTAATCGCCAAGGAGAGGATAATACCATATATTGTATGGTATTGTGGGGACATTATACTGTATGGAGCACTACGTGAGGCCATGATACTGTATGGAGCACTGTGTGGAGCCATTATACTGTATTGAGCACTTTTTGTACCTATTATACTGTATTGAGCACTATGTGGGGCTATTATACTGTATAGAGAGTTTTTTGTAGCCACTATACTATATGGAGTTCTATGTGTGACTATTATAGTGTATGGAACACTACCTGTTGCCATTATATTGTATGGAGCACTAAGTGGGGCCAGTATACTGTATGGATGACTATGTTGGGCCCATTATACTGTATGGAGCACTATGTGTTGCCATTATATTGTATGGAGGACTATGTGGGGCTATTATACTGTATGGAGCACTATGTGGTGCCATTATATTGTATGGAGGACTATGTGGGGCACATTATACTGTATGGAGCACTTTTTGGGGCTCCATACTATATGGAGGGCTGTGTGGCAATTACAGTTGGAGAACCATATTGTGATGGATCACCATTCTTTGTCGGGGGATCGAAGGGGAGGTATGGTAGAGTAATCACATCGTACATGTGGGGGGTACTGTGGAGGGATTCACTGTGGGGGTATCATACTGTGTTTGGGCGCACTTTTATTTGCATCATGCTTTATAATCTGCATTATTCAGAGCCTCATTTTTCCAAGTGAGATCCAAAGATAGGATACGAAAACAGACCGCATACTGGCCCACAGAGAGGTTACCTTGGCGTAACCAGAGCAGAGAAGAGGCTGCAAAAGAAATGCGGCCGGGCTCGTCAGAGACCTTGCGAAAGGCTTCCAAGAAGGACCGTAGGTCAGACACCAATGGATGCCCTCTTTCCCACAGAAGATTGAGCCATGCTAGGGCCTCATCAGATATGATGAATGCCACTTTGGCTCAGTCCGTGGTGAACTGATGAGCCAAGAGTTCAAAGTGCAATGTGCAATGGTTAATGAACCCCCGACACAGGGCAGAATCTCCGCCATAGCGTGGAGGAGCCGACAGACGTGGTCCAGAACCTGGTGCATAACTGGCTGCCTCGTGGGTTACCGTGGTGGTAACTACTGCCTGTGAGAGTGAGGAAGCGGGCATTACTGCCAGCATATCAAGACGAGTGTTCACAGACCGTAGCTAGGAAAGAATCTTGTATTGCTGATCCTTTGGGCAGGAGACCTCCTGGTATAGGTCCGAGATGAAAGATGCCTGGGAGCCAGTGGATTCCATGGCCTGTACAAACTATAACGGGCTGGGTGGTGGAACCACTGTACCAAAGCCCAAGTAAGAACTGGAGGGGCGGGACTAGAAGCCTCACCCAATCCGACCACGGACACGCAGGAGCTAATGACACTGCAGTCCTTGGAGAGACAAGGAAGGTGATCCAGGTGCTACTCCAGGACTGACCTTGGTTAGATGGTGACGGACCGCTAGGAGTGGATAGCTGGAATGGCCCGGGGAAATGTCCAACACATGCAGACAAGCGGAGAAGATGAGAGGAACCACAGACGCAGACAAGACAGTCTAATGGACAGATGAGCACTGACGGGTGCGGCCGGCTCAGCTGCCGTTGAGGTGAGCACTGGTGGGTGCAGCTGGCTCTGCTGCCGTTGAGGTGAGAACTGGCGGGTGCTGCAGACTCGGATACAAGTACAGGGACCTGAGAACTGATAAGCGTGTTAGGAACAAACTCACAACATTGTACAGGCACCTCCATGGAGGAGGAGGCGGTTTAAATAGTAAGTGACCTCCAGCTATTGGCTGGGGACACTTTAGAGGAACACGCGCAGCCCCTTTAGGAAAGAGGAAGTGCACGTGCGCGTGCTCTAAGCACAGTGCCTGAAGATCTGCTAGGAGTGTGTGCACCCTGGGCAGCAGCAGACTGGGAAGGATGGGAGCCTTGCCAGTGATCACGCTGCTGTCTCTGCAGAGAGAGAGGGGAACTGCAGGCAGAGATGCGGGCGTTACAGATATGTCATTTATCTGAAAAGTTACCACATGGAATAATAAAGAGTCTGCCACTTTTTTCACAATTTATCAGAGTGAAATACTGTATATATATATATATATATGTATATATATATATATATATATATATATATATATATATATATATATATATATATATCTCCAAGCACTAAATTTTGTATTTATTTTCAGAAAATGAGAAATGGTCAAAATAACAAAAAAATGCCGTGCTTGCAGATCTCAAATAATGCTAAGGAGGCAAATTCATAATCATTTAGAAACAACAATACTAATGCTTTAACTCAGAAAGAGTTCAGAGATTAATAATTTGTAGAATAACCATGATTTTTAATCACAGCTTTCATGCATCTTGGCATGCTTTCCACCAGTCTTTCACACTGCTTTTGGGTAACCTTATGCCACTCCTGGTACAAAAATGTAAGCAGTTCTTCTTTGTTTGATGGCTTGTGACTATCTATCTTCCTCTTGATTACATTCCAGAGGTTTTCAGTGGGGTTCAGTTCTGGAGATTGGGCTGGCCATGACAGGGATTTGATGTGGTGATCCTTCGTACTGTGACAAAACACTATGGGATCGCCTTTGCTGGCACGTGGGTTTAGCATGAAACTAAGGTGCACAGCCGAAATCCGGATATAACTGACACTGACACTGGGTCAGGTTTATTTAAGGTGAAAGCCAAAACATGCAGGGAATAAAACATAAAACAAATCATTGCCTGTCCGGCACTAACTAAACAGGGTCCGAACTAACTACCAACTGGAGGGCTTCTCCCGTCCAGCCCAACCACAGTTACCGTGAGCACTGCTTTCACTCACAAGTGTCTCTCACACAGACAGGCTCTCTGTGTTCCCCAAGCTGAGCAACTAACACAACACCTGGCGTCCTTTTATATCCGCCTCCCCTTACTCATTAGTCATCAGGTGAAATACTGATCAGACTAGGCCACATAGGAAAGGTATGTGGGCGAGATATACCTGCCCTCATCCACGATTCCCCCATGCTTCTCACATATCCCCTCCTCTGCTCAGACCACTTTGGTCGAGCAATGACATTGCCCATCTGTACCCCTGGGCGGTGCTCCACCGTAAAAGTGTAGGTCTACAGGGCAAGGAACCACCGGGTCACTCGGCTATTCCGTTCCTTGTGCAAGTGCATCCACTTGAGAGGGGCATGGTCAGTGATCAGCCTAAACGTTCTGCCCACCAGGTAATATTTGAGGGACTCTATAGCCCACTTAATGGCTAGGCACTCTTTTTCTACTACCGTATACTTTTGCTCATGTTTATTCAGCTTCCTGCTGAGATAGAGGACCGGGTGTTCCACTCCGTCCCTCGCTTGTGACAGTACGGCCCCGATACCGGTCTCGGAGGCTTCAGTTTATACCACAAACTCGCTGCGGAAATCTGGAGTCACCAGTACGGGTTGAGAGCAAAGTGCCCGTTTTAGGCTATGGAAGGCTTCTTCAGCCGCTAAATTCCATTTAACCATGACGGAATCTTTCCCTTTGATAAGATCCATCAGCGGGGTAGTGATGGCTGCAAAATTGGAGATGAACCGGCGATAATAGCCTGCTATCCCCAGAAAGGCTTGCACCTGCTTTTTGTTAACTGGTTGCGGCCTGTCCTGAACCGCTTAAATCTTATCGACCTGGGGTTTAACAATACCCCTCCCAATTACGTAACCCAAATACCGGGCTTCTTCTAACCCGATGTGACATTTCTTGGGGTTTGCGGTTAGACCTGCTTATGTGGCCTCAGGACTCGATCCATCAGTCTCTGGAACGGCGCCGGCACTCCGTGCAGTCCAAACGGCATATACACATACCAAAATAAACCTTCCGATGTAGCAAATGCCGTCTTCTCTCTGGCAGCCTCCGCCAGAGGGATCTGCCAATCTCCCTTTGTTAGATCTAGGGTCGTAATATACTGGGCCTTCCCTAACCGATCTATTAACTCGTCGACCCGAGGCATAGGGTAAGCATCAAATTTTGAGACCGCATTCAGTTTCCTGAAGTCATTGCAGAACCGGATGAATTAACACAATCGGGCTGGACCAAGCACTGTGCGACTCCTCAATGACCCCTAACTCTAACATTGCCTTGAGTTCTCGGGAAACAGCTTCACGGCGCGCTTCCGGAATTCTGTAGGGTTTCACATGGACCCCAGGTTCCGTTATGATGCCATGTTTCATTAGCGTAGTCTGCCCAGGTTTTTCAGAGAAAAACTTTTGGTTGTGAAGTAGAAACTGCCTGACCTCAGTCTTTTGCCGCTCCGAGAGAGTCTCTGCAATCCGTACCTCTGGCACGGTATGCGATCAGACGGGCCGGGCCAGATCCGCTGATAAGGCAGACCGATCCTTCCAGGGTTTTATCAGATTTACATGATAAATCTGTTCAGGTTTCCTTTTACCTGCCTGATACACTTTGTAGTTTACCTCACCAACTCTTTCCTTAATCTCAAAGGGGCCCTGCCACTTTGCCAGGAATTTACTGTCAGCTGTGGGGACCAGGATCAACACCATATCTCCGGGTGCAAACGTATGGATCTTGGCGCCCCTATCATAGATTCTTTTCTGGGCTCCCTGAGCCTGCATCATGTGCTCTTTGACGATGGGCATAACAGCCGCAATATGGTCCTGCATTTGTGTTACATGATCTATCACCGTTTTAAACGGAGTGACCTGACCCTCCCAGGTTTCTTTTGTGACGTCTAACAGTCCATGGGGACATCGGGCGTACAATAACTTGAAAGGCGAGAATCCAGTGGAAGACTGGGGCACTTCCCTGATGGCAAAAAGCAAATATGGAAGTACATAGTCCCAGTTTTTCCCATCCTTGTCTATCGCCTTTCTCAGCATCTGCTTCAGAGTTTTATTGAACCGTTCGACCAGCCCATCTGTTTGAGGGTGATACATGGATGTGCGTAATGGTTCGATTTGTAGCAGCCTGCAGAGCTCCCTCATTACCCTTGACATAAAGGGAATCCTAGGTCGGCGAGTATCTGTTTTAGAATACCGACTCGACTAAACACATGCACCAGTTCCTTGGCAATCGTCTTGGTGGCCGTGTTACGCAAAGGGATGGCCTCCGGGTAACGAGTGGCATAATCCAAGATGACCAGAATATGTTGGTGTCCACGGGCAGACCATGGAAGGGGCCCAACTAAATCCATCCCAATCCCCTCAAACGGGACTTCAATAATAGGTAAGGGTACCAAAGGGGTACAGAACTGCGGTTTAGGCGCAGAGGCTTGGCAGTCAGGACAAGACTCACAACATACACGAACATCATGATGCATGCCTGGCCAAACAAAACAGTGTAATATCCTTTTGGTGGTTTTCTGGACTCCCAGGTGATCTCCCATCACATGTCCGTGGGCCAGTTCCAGCACTTTCCGCCGGTAGGGTTTTAGCACGACTAATTGTTGCACCATGTCTTCCCCTTTTTTCTCTATCTGATATAATAAATCATTCTTCAGGACCATGTACGGATATGCCAGCTTAGTGCCAGGTTCTACGGGTACCTCATTTATCACTTTTACATTTGTCCTAGCCTGAGAAAGGGTAGGATCCTTTATTTGCTCACTTTGGAAGTCATCTTTCTGGACTTCGACATCTGGCAAACGGGGAGGTGGACGGCTGCCTGCCCCCTCCTCTTCCCTGGTCTCCTCAGTATCCACGCCATGACTGAAAACGGGAACTGAAGTTCATTTCCAGTAGACTCGTCACTAGAGTCTCCCTGGGGAACCTCCTCCAGGGGTTCGGGACCCACCCGCGCCCTGGGAGAGGAATCCCGTACACTGTTACCCTGGGGCATCAACTGATTCTCACACAATTGCCAGAAGTGGGGAAAATCCCGGCCCAAGATAACATCATGCAACAACGCGGGGACGAGTCACACTTTATGTTGCACAGACCCATAGGAAGTAGAAATGCATATGACCGCAGTGAGGTATGAACAGGTGTCTCCATGCACACATGTTACAGAAAATTTGTCTGATGGTCCAGTCGGGCTGACACCAGACTGGCCTTAACCAGAGTCACCACACTTCCCGAGTCTACCTGTCATGATCCAGGATGGGCTTTGTCTTTGGCCCGTCCTGGTCAGACAGGGGTTAATTGTCTCTGCCTCTTTCTGACAGAGGATGGCTATTTAATGCTCACTTGACCTAGGTCCGGTGTCAGTTATACTCCTGCCTTCGGCTGAGTTAGTTGACCTCGTGCGTACGTGTGCCTTGTGCCTGATATCTTGCTTGTTTGTTTGGTTTTGATCCGGTTCTGTCCCTGTTACGACTTCTGACAGGGTCCTGACATTTGAGTCCTGACACTACCAATGCCACCACCCTTTTTCCATCCACCGTTACATCACACAGGTGTTTTTCCACCTTACTTTGACCGACATTCACACTCACTACCCAGGCAACCATAGTCATGCATTTTTGAGACTGCATGGGTTCAGTAGTGACCGGACCGTTCGCAGCGATGTGGCCCATCTCTTGGCAGCGAAAACACGTAACTGGCCCCTTGCCTAGACCAACGTTGGTTACTCTTGGCCTTACCGTGCGGGCAGTCCCGTTTTCCTCTCCCACTGTCTTAGGGATTTTTCCTTCTCCCCTAATCCCGGGAACAGTCTTACCGGTTCCACGTGGAGATGATGAAGACTGAGGTCTCGGAGTCCTTCCGCCACGGAGTAACGCTCAACCATATCCACCAATTCATCTGCCGTCGTAGGATTTCCATGGCTTACCCACTTCCTCAAGGCTGACGGTAGAGCTCTCAGGTACTAGTCCAGGACGACTCTCTGGATCATCTCTGGTGCTGTCAGCACCTCGGGTTGTAGCCACTTCTTCATCAGGTGGATCAGGTCGAACATCTGTGACCGCGGTGGTTTATCCAGCTGATAAGTCCATTGATGCACTCTTTGTGCACGGACAGCGGTCGTCACTCCCAGCCGGGCCAAGGTCTCGGCTTTCAGTTTGTCAAAGTCCTGCGCGGCTTCAGGTTCTAAGTCATAATAAGCCTTTTGGGCCTCACCGGAAAGAAATGGGGCAATCAGGCCGGCCCAGCGGGCCTTCGGCCATTTTTCTCACACCGCCGTCCGTTCAAACGTGGTCAGATATGCCTCGACGTCATCTTCAGTCGTCATCTTCTGCCAGTACCGACTCACGTGAATCACTCTCGAATCGGCTTCTGGGTTAACCTCAGGTAAGGCCGCCAGGCGCTGCTCCACCTGCTGGAGAAGCGAATAATCTGTTGCTGTCATGTCCACCAACTGCTTCAGCTGGGCCATCATCACCTGATTAGCTTCTTGCTGGACTGCGGAGGACTGTACCAGTGCTTTCACCACGTCCTCCATGTTCATGCTTTCAACGTCCTGCTCGCATTCTCCACAATACTGTGACAAAACACTCTGGGATCGCCTTTGCTGGGGTCAAAGGCTACGTGGGTTTAGCATGAAACTCAGGTGCACAGCTGGGATCTGGACATAACTGACACTGGGTTAGGTTTATTTAAGGTGAAAACCAAAACATACAGGGAATAAAACATAAAACAAATCCTTGCCTGTCCAGCACTCTCTAAACAGGGTCCGAACTAACTACCAACTGGAGGGCTTCTCCCGTCCAGCCCAACCACAGTTACCATGAGCACTGCTTTCACTCACAAGTGTCTCACACAGACAGGCTCTCTGTGTTCCCCAAGCTGAGCGACTAACACACTACCTGGTTTCCTTTTATATCCGCCTCCCCTTACTCATTAGTTATCAGGTGAAATACTGACCAGACTAGGCCACATAGGAAAGGTATGTGGGCGAGATATACCTGCCCTCATCCACGATTCCCCCATGTTTCTCACAGTCCACAGATTGATTGACCTAGCTGTGTGGCATGGCGCATTGTCCTGCTGGAAAAAACAGTCCTCAGAGTTGGGGAACATTGCCTGAGCAGAAGGAATCAACTGTTTTTCCAGGATAACCTTGTATGCGGCTTGATTCATACCCAAAGATTAACCTGCCCAATTGTAGCCTTGCTGAAGCATCCCCAGATCATCACCGATCCTTCAACAAATTTCACAGTGGGTGCAAGACGCTGAGGCTTGTACGCATCTCCAGGTCTTACCATTAGATGACAAGGTGTTGGGCAAAGCTGAAAATTAGACTAATTAGAGAAGATTACCTTACTCCAGTTCTCTATGGTCCAATCCTTATGGTCTTTGGAAAACTTCAGCCTGGCTCTCCTTTTGTTCTCATTGATGAAAGGCTTTTTTCTACCTTTACGTGACTTGAGACCTGCCTCTTGGAGCCTGTTACGAACTGTTCTTGCTGTGCATTTCACCCCGGCTGCCATTAGCCGTTCCTTTTGTAGGTCACTTGATGTCATCCTGTGGTTGCTGAGTGACATTTGAATAAGATGACGGTCATCCCGGTCAATGTAGAGTCATTTTCGCCCTTTGCTAGTCTGTAGCTTTGTTGTCTCCAATGTCTCCTGCTTGACCTTGTTGTAATGGACTTCCGTCTTAGAAATTTTAAGGATGGAGGCAACATGACGCTCACTGTATCCCTCTGCTAGATAAGCCAGAATTGAGCCTCTCTTTTCCTCACTCAATACATTTCTTTTCAACTCCTTTGGCATGGTTAAATGTTATTTTTTCATTCCTATTACTTTTGGGATATATATAACATAGGAGACACCACGACTGCTAAATATATCACATTGCGACTGCTGTATATACATTATATAATTGATACTGTGACTGCTGTATATACATTATATAGGTGATACTGCAACGATTACAGCAGTGGTAGGCCAGGAGAACAAAAAGGAGCACTGAATTCAATATAAAAAGTTACAAATTTTATTAGTCACATAAACATTAGAATAAATAGCAAAGTTGCAAAACCAACAGGACAAACACAGGGGGAGCGTTTCGCGCTCACACAGGGCACTTTCTCAGAGCTTTTCTGCACGGCTATGGACTTTTGTGCATGAGACCACACATGACGTGCCCAAGTTAATGATGTCTTCCAAGACGGCAATGATAGGGGTACCGATGGATGTAGTAGAGATTTATAGGAGGCAATGCTAAAGGTCAAGGGCTTATTAAAGAAACCTACACATATCATCCCCTTGGGAAAGCGCCCTGTGTGAGCGCGAAACGCGTCTCGGGGTCCACCCCTCGGTCCTGGGTCCGTGCATACTGCCTGGTAAGCTCCCTTAATTTATGCTTTACTTGCCATTGTTTTTTTTTACTGGTAATATGGGGTACAGCTTACCGCAACTGTTGTAATTAGTCACCATTTGTGACTGATGCTATGGCTGACTTTGTGGGTATGTGCTAGTATACACGGCTCCTTCCCCCTGTGTTTGTCCTGTTGGTTTTGCAACTTTGCTATTTATTCTAATTGCTAATGTTTATGCGACTAATAAAATTTGTAACTTTTTTAGATTATATTGAATCCAGTGCTCCTTTTTGTTCTCCTGGCCTACCATTATACATGGAGTGGAATTTTTACTAAGATAGAGGTTTATTTGCATTTGCTACCACCCACTTCTTTCAAGAAAGTGTTGGGCGTTTTTGTGTTTCTAACTATACACAGCAGTAGCAGTGTCATATTTATAATGTATATACACAGATTTAACAGCCAGGATCACCTATATAATGTATATACAGCAAAATCACAGTATCACCTATATAATGTATGCTGTATATACATTATACAGGTGATACTGTGATTATACACAGATTTAGCAGCCAGTATTACCTATATAATGTATATATAGCCGAGTCACAGTATCACCTATATAATGTATATAGACTGCTGTATATACATTATACAGGTGATACTGTGATTATGCACAGATTTAGCAGCCAGTATCACCTATAATATCTATATATAGCAGAGTCGCAGTATCACCTATATTTTGTATATACAGCAGTCTATATACAGTTTACAGTTGGTACTGCAAGTGCTGAATATACAGAAAACAAAGTTTCAATATTGGAACTTACCCAGGTCTCGGAGATGGGGGGGGATGAAGATCTCTGAGCTGAGGTGGGTCCATCATCAGGCGTGCAGAGGAGCGGATCCCTGGCTAGGACTGGTGAGTACAGCACGAAACAAAAAAAAGCTGCTCTGATGCTAATTCTGGCCAGCGTCAGTTGGTAGAGCCCTGTGCGTGCCACGGTGGCCCTTTCAAACTTGTGAAAGACGGTCCTGTGTGTGCGCACTCTCATGCTTGCACACAATGACAGGGACCGCAGCCGCGCGCGTACACGTGCAAGCTGACAAGGGCCGCTGCGGCAACCACATACAGATACGTGCCACAGCGGCCCTTGTCAGAGCGTGCAAGCGAGAGACCCCGCCACACAGGGCCTTTAGTAAGATGTTTTAGAGGGTTGGATGGCCACTTCGTATTACAGAGCCGCCAACCCACCGGGCATCTGCCCAACCCGGCAGATTAGCAATCCGGGCCTGCCCCTTGTATTGGCTACACCCTGAATGTTATCAGTCTACTTTGAGCTCACCATTGCATCCAGTAGATATGTTCTCTTGATTTATGTAGTTTAATCCTTATTACTTTAGAGAAATTATCTCATCTGGTCATGTTTATAACCGCATGGTGATGACTAGTGAGACGTTCTTACAAAAAATAAATTTTATTCCAAAATATATAAAACACAATAATAATATAAAATAAATAGATAAATAACATAATAGATAAATAAATTGCAGAAGATGCAGTGGTAGCAAGGGCTGGAGATCCTTGTCTGACTACTGAGCAGGTCTATTCCTCATGATTGTGGAGAGTTTAGTGGCGTGCAGGAGGTAGCGATTGATGTTTACGTGGATTATCCACTGAGCGCAGACAGTGTCATCCTGCAAAACAGAAAGGTACAGTAAAAATGGTTACATTCTACAATCTATTTGTCATGGAAAGAGTCACATGTGATAAGACAACCAGCAAGACATACAGAGCAATCAGAAGATTTTTTTCTCTCCTTCACTTTTTCTACCTTGACAACCCATTATGGATTAAACGTTCGTTTGTAATCAACCAATACATAATTCTCTATAATAAAAAATATAATTGGCTTCATAAAAATGTGTGCAAAAGTATTCAATCCCTAGTTAAAGCCTCAGGTCTCCTTGTGTATGACACTATAAACCCAGCGCAATTGCATTTGGAGATTTTCTCCAAATTTTAATTGCAGACCCTCTCGGGTTTTACTTTTTACTAATTTACATCTAGTAAATTAGTTGTCTGTTGAGAAAGAAACATATATTCTTGATTCTGAGCCGTTTTCACAAAACTATTGGACATTTTTAATAAAATGATTTACTAAGTTGCTTAGTTTTTCATATTAGATGCATAGGAAAGAAAATTTGTTGCGATGGTGGAGATAGCCTTCAAGTGCCTTCTGGCCAACTCCACATGGGCTATAGTGTGGATTTTAGTGAAAAGTATGGTAGTTTATATCTATATAAAGTCCCGTAAACAGATAGCTGCTAAATGAAAAATCACTTGGCCAATTGCTATCTCCCCAAACTCTTCCCATAGACAGAAATCCTCGCCTCAACCTAGCGCTTCTGTGTCTTCTATGAATGAGTCACTGCAAGATTCTTTTGTTGGTGACTTGTCTTCTGGAGAATGAAAGGATCAGCTGCTGAAATTCAACAGGTTGGATCCTTCTCTTCCCATACAATATCTGTCAGGACAGAGTCAAAGACTGTCTGCTGATCCTGTCGATATTTGCAGGTTTGGCCTATTATAGCAATAAGATGAAATCAAAGACATGTAATTTGAAGAACCATTACCTGCTCTTTCAAAATCTTTTCCAGCGTACTGAAATATTTATTCCAAATTCTCTTCTCACGATTTCCTGTGGTTTCGGAGATCTGGGGAGAAATAAAACCTGTCGATTACTGACTGTCCAGTGTAACACTCAGAATGGCTGTACTGTAGATCAGTTAGAGGAGAACCTACACAGTCCTCCAGTAGATTCGCCTGGTGATACATTTCCTCCTGAAGCTGCTCCCAGGCTGTCTGGTTGTTCACAAGTTTCTCCTGATGTTTTGTGTAGAACTGGAGCGTTTGCTCAAAAAGTTCACGGACCCACCGCGCCACAGATTCGACCTGCAAATTTATAGTCAAGAATGATTAATACACCAGGAGCTGCGGATGGTGTGATTCTCTCTAGAGAGGCCAAACGTGGGCCACAGATTCCCCCTGCAAATATTTCAACATGATCATTTCACAAGGAGTGGTGGATGGTGTCATTCTCTAAAGAGTGGTCAGTTATGGAAAGTTCTGCTGGCTACATCAATGAATCAAACCCAATTGCTCAGCTTCATTACAGTTCCTGTAAACCATCATACATGTATCAAGCAGGGTTGGTGTATGGTCAGCTTCTAAGTCTGTGCCATCAGCAGCAGATATCAGCTATATATCAGCTCGTCTCCCGGTACTTACCTGCACGAAACCTCCGATCCTCACAAGACCTCATTCTGTACTCCCCTCTTATCTCCTCTTCCCACAATCGCATACAAGATTTCTCCCGCGCATCCCCCGTACTCTTGAACGCTGCACCACAACATATCAGACTCTCACCTACCATGGAAGCCTTCAAAAAGAGCCTGAAGACCTACCTCTTCTGACATGCCTACAACCTGTTGTAACCACCGATCCACCAAACCGCTGCATGACCAGCTCTACCCTCGCCTACTGTATCCTCATCCATCCCTTGTAGATTGTGAGCCCTCGCAGGCAGGGTCCTCTCTCGTCCTGTACCAGTCGTGACTTGAATTGTTTAAGATTACTGTACTTGTTTTTATTATGTATACCCCTCCTCACATGTAAAGCGCCATGTAATAAATGGCACTATAATAATAAATAATAATAATATATTACAACTGACACTTTTCTGCAATGGGGCAACTGGTTGGTGCTAGCTGAAGATGAAAGGTCTTCCATAGGCATCTTGTTTTCTTTTAAAGCATAACTAACATTTTTTGGTCCTTAAAAAACTTGTTTGAAAATGTCTTCAAAAGTTTAAAAATTGCTCTTAAATATCTATAGATTTTAACATCCTAAAAAGATATGATGCCAACATAAAAGAGACATATGGGAAATGTTCATTATGAACTGCAGTTTTTGAGAATTAAAAATTGGAGTTTTCCATATTGAATAACACGTACCACTAACATGAAGTACAATGGGTCACAAAAAAACTATTCCACAATCACTTAGAGAAGTATAATAATTCCAAAGTTATTCCTAAATAAAATAACGCAGGTCAGAATTCAAAACTGGACAAAACTGGCTGCAACTGTAAGGGGTAAAAGTGTCCATTAATCCCCATTATATATGCTTCCACTGGGATTCTGTATTTCAACAAGACAGACAAACGGAGATTGCGTGAATCTTATTGTGCACTACAAGTTATGGGCAAGTGGAAGTACTATTGTTCTATTGTTCTATTTGACATACGTTCTTTTATGAAATGTACAATTTACAATTTAATGAAAAGCTACCAGAAAGAAAAAAAATTAAGATTCTGATACAATGTACTAAAGTAATAAAAATAAGTTGTTCCCTGTAAAAAATGAAATTTTAATATTGAATCCTGCTTTTGTAATATTTACCTGGGAGATGTTGTAGAGCTGGCGAGTGTCGTTGGGTTTAATTTTGGTCACACAGTCGTCTGAGGTCCCATTCTCTGGAATCTGGAACAGAAAATATAACATTATGTAATCAGCAGGAGAAATTGACCATGGTATGATTGTGCCTTGTGCGCCACCTTTAGCTGCACTGCTGCAGGTGACCACAGGAAAGATAGAGGACGCAAGCGCCAGAGGCTCACCATGGTATGGAACTTGTTAAGCATCTGGATGGAAAGATCTTTGTGATTGTCTTGGAGCCATACGCAGCTCTTGGAGTAGACAATGGTACTGGCACAGAGAAGGAGAAGGAACGTCCAAGTATTGGCTGGAGACATGGCCAGTAGTCAGAAGGTTGTTGTCTCCTCTGTCCTGGTGATATTTTTGCTTAGAATTGGGCTCCATCTTCATAGTTATATTCCAAAAAGAATATGGATGTCACAAAAGTGGAATGTGAATTAAGTCTATGGGATCTCCCTATCAGTTTTAGTTTCCTTCTAGCAGAGAATTTTTTTGACTGCTTACTTACTGATTGTGGAGACATCTAGTGGTGAAGTCAAGGAGAACTTCCAAAAATCCTGAACATGAATATGTGCACACTACATCATTTTCAGGCAGATTCCACAGCGGAAGTGTAATAGTAGGAAGTGCTTGTTTTGTATGCTCCAGCTATTTTGTGTGCTCCTTAATAAATTAGGTAATATGCATGAGCCAGTCACCAACCTCTATCTGTGTATATACAGATGTAAGCAGTTTGAGTGCATGAAAGAAATGGAAAGATATAAAATTGATAAATGTCAGGAGGAGGTTTTGGATATTTTGAAGGATCTCCCTTTGGGTAAATCTCCTAGACCGGATGGGATTGCATTTATTTTACAAGACCTTTTCAGACGAGCTTTCTCCCCGCATGGTTAGATTGTTTAACGCTTTTTTGGAAGGCTCTCCCATCCGGACTTGATATCACACTCCTACTTAATTCTCATCCCAAAATCAGGGAAAACCCCCTTGGATTGTTAAAATTTTCGTCTAATTGCACTGCTAAAATCTGATCTGAAAATTTTAACTCACATACTGGCCAATAGGCTTAACTGTTGGCTTCCTCAGCTTATTAGCAAGGATCAAGTAGGTTTTGTCCTTAATCGCCAAGGAGAGGATAATACCTTATATTGTATGGTATTGTGGGGACATTATACTGTATGGAGCACTACGTGAGGCCATGATACTGTATGGAGCACTGTGTGGAGCCATTATACTGTATTGAGCACTTTTTGTAGCTATTATACTGTATTGAGCACTATGTGGGGCTATTATACTGTATAGAGAGTTTTTTGTAGCCACTATACTATATGGAGTTCTATGTGTGACTATTATAGTGTATGGAACACTACCTGTTGCCATTATATTGTATGGAGCACTAAGTGGGGCCAGTATACTGTATGGATGACTATGTTGGGCCCATTATACTGTATGGAGCACTATGTGTTGCCATTATATTGTATGGAGGACTATGTGGGGCTATTATACTGTATGGAGCACTATGTGGTGCCATTATATTGTATGGAGGACTATGTGGGGCACATTATACTGTATGGAGCACTTTTTGGGGCTCCATACTATATGGAGGGCTGTGTGGCAATTACAGTTGGAGAACCATATTGTGATGGATCACCATTCTTTGTCGGGGGATCGAAGGGGAGGTATGGTAGAGTCATCACATCGTACATGTGGGGGGTACTGTGGAGGGATTCACTGTGGGGGTATCATACTGTGTTTGGGCGCACTTTTATTTGCATCATGCTTTATAATCTGCATTATTCAGAGCCTCATTTTTCCAAGTGAGATCCAAAGATAGGATACGAAAACAGACCGCATACTGGCCCACAGAGAGGTTACCTTGGCGTAACCAGAGCAGAGAAGAGGCTGCAAAAGAAATGCGGCCGGGCTCGTCAGAGACCTTGCGAAAGGCTTCCAAGAAGGACCGTAGGTCAGACACCAATGGATGCCCTCTTTCCCACAGAAGATTGAGCCATGCTAGGGCCTCATCAGATATGATGAATGCCACTTTGGCTCAGTCCGTGGTGAACTGATGAGCCAAGAGTTCAAAGTGCAATGTGCAATGGTTAATGAACCCCCGACACAGGGCAGAATCTCCGCCATAGCGTGGAGGAGCCGACAGACGTGGTCCAGAACCTGGTGCATAACTGGCTGCCTCGTGGGTTACCGTGGTGGTAACTACTGCCTGTGAGAGTGAGGAAGCGGGCATTACTGCCAGCATATCAAGACGAGTGTTCACAGACCGTAGCTAGGAAAGAATCTTGTATTGCTGATCCTTTGGGCAGGAGACCTCCTGGTATAGGTCCGAGATGAAAGATGCCTGGGAGCCAGTGGATTCCATGGCCTGTACAAACTATAACGGGCTGGGTGGTGGAACCACTGTACCAAAGCCCAAGTAAGAACTGGAGGGGCGGGACTAGAAGCCTCACCCAATCCGACCACGGACACGCAGGAGCTAATGACACCGCAGTCCTTGGAGAGACAAGGAAGGTGATCCAGGTGCTACTCCAGGACTGACCTTGGTTAGATGGTGACGGACCGCTAGGAGTGGATAGCTGGAATGGCCCGGGGAAATGTCCAACACATGCAGACAAGCGGAGAAGATGAGAGGAACCACAGACGCAGACAAGACAGTCTAATGGACAGATGAGCACTGACGGGTGCGGCCGGCTCAGCTGCCGTTGAGGTGAGCACTGGTGGGTGCAGCTGGCTCTGCTGCCGTTGAGGTGAGAACTGGCGGGTGCTGCAGACTCGGATACAAGTACAGGGACCTGAGAACTGATAAGCGTGTTAGGAACAAACTCACAACATTGTACAGGCACCTCCATGGAGGAGGAGGCGGTTTAAATAGTAAGTGACCTCCAGCTATTGGCTGGGGACACTTTAGAGGAACACGCGCAGCCCCTTTAGGAAAGAGGAAGTGCACGTGCGCGTGCTCTAAGCACAGTGCCTGAAGATCTGCTAGGAGTGTGTGCACCCTGGGCAGCAGCAGACTGGGAAGGATGGGAGCCTTGCCAGTGATCACACTGCTGTCTCTGCAGAGAGAGAGGGGAACTGCAGGCAGAGATGCGGGCGTTACAGATATGTCATTTATCTGAAAAGTTACCACATGGAATAATAAAGAGTCTGCCACTTTTTTCACAATTTATCAGAGTGAAATACTGTATATATATATATATATATATATATATGTATATATATATATATACACTCACTGGCCACTTTATTAGGTACACCATGCTAGTAACGGGTTGGACCCCCTTTTGCCTTCAGAACTGCCTCAATTCTTCGTGGCAGAGATTCAACAAGGTGCTGGAAGCATTCCTCAGAGATTTTGGACCATATTGACATGATGGCATCACACAGTTGGCGCAGATTTGTCGGCTGCACATCCCTGATGCGAATCTCCCGTTCCACCACATCCCAAAGATGCTCTATTGGATTGAGATCTGGTGACTGAGGAGGCCAATTGAGTACAGTGAACTCATTGTCATGTTCAAGAAACCAATCTGAGATGATTCGAGCTTTATGACATGGCGCATTATCCTGCTGAAAGTAGCCATCAGATGCCTGTTCTTAGCTGAGAGGAGTGGTACCCAGTGTGGTCTTCTGCTGCTGTAGCCCATCTGCCTCAAAGTTCGACGCACTGTGCGTTCAGAGATGCTCTTCTGCCTACCTTGGTTGTAACGGGTGGCAATTTGAGTCACTGTTGCCTTTCTATCAGCTCGAACCAGTCTGCCCATTCTCCTCTGACCTCTGGCATCAACATGGCATTTCCGGCCACAGAACTGCCGCTCACTGGATTTTTTTTCTTTTTCGGACCATTCTCTGTAAACCCTAGAGATGGTTGTGCGTGAAAATCCCAGTAGATCAGCAGTTTCTGAAATACTCAGACCAGCCCTTCTGGCACCAACAATCATGCCACGTTCAAAGGCACTCAAATCACCTTTCTTCCCCATACTGATGCTCGGTTTGAACTGCAGGAGATTGTCTTGACCATGTCTACATGCCTAAATGCACTGAGTTGCCGCCATGTGATTGGCTGATTAGAAATTAAGTCTTAACACACAGTTGGACAGGTGTACCTAATAAAGTGGCCAGTGAGTGTATATATATATATATCTCTCTCCAAGCACTAAATTTTGTATTTATTTTCAGAAAATGAGAAATGGTCAAAATAACAAAAAAATGCCGTGCTTGCAGATCTCAAATAATGCTAAGGAGGCAAATTCATAATCATTTAGAAACAACAATACTAATGCTTTAACTCAGAAAGAGTTCAGAGATTAATAATTTGTAGAATAACCATGATTTTTAATCACAGCTTTCATGCATCTTGGCATGCTTTCCACCAGTCTTTCACACTGCTTTTGGGTAACCTTATGCCACTCCTGGTACAAAAATGTAAGCAGTTCTTCTTTGTTTGATGGCTTGTGACTATCTATCTTCCTCTTGATTACATTCCAGAGGTTTTCAGTGGGGTTCAGTTCTGGAGATTGGGCTGGCCATGACAGGGATTTGATGTGGTGATCCTTCGTACTGTGACAAAACACTACGGGATCGCCTTTGCTGGCACGTGGGTTTAGCATGAAACTAAGGTGCACAGCCGAAATCCGGATATAACTGACACTGACACTGGGTCAGGTTTATTTAAGGTGAAAGCCAAAACATGCAGGGAATAAAACATAAAACAAATCATTGCCTGTCCGGCACTAACTAAACAGGGTCCGAACTAACTACCAACTGGAGGGCTTCTCCCGTCCAGCCCAACCACAGTTACCGTGAGCACTGCTTTCACTCACAAGTGTCTCTCACACAGACAGGCTCTCTGTGTTCCCCAAGCTGAGCAACTAACACAACACCTGGCGTCCTTTTATATCCGCCTCCCCTTACTCATTAGTCATCAGGTGAAATACTGATCAGACTAGGCCACATAGGAAAGGTATGTGGGCGAGATATACCTGCCCTCATCCACGATTCCCCCATGCTTCTCACATATCCCCTCCTCTGCTCAGACCACTCTGGTCGAGCAATGACATTGCCCATCTGTACCCCTGGGCGGTGCTCCACCGTAAAAGTGTAGGTCTACAGGGCAAGGAACCACAGGGTCACTCGGCTATTCCGTTCCTTGTGCAAGTGCATCCACTTGAGAGGGGCATGGTCAGTGATCAGCCTAAACGTTCTGCCCACCAGGTAATATTTGAGGGACTCTATAGCCCACTTAATGGCTAGGCACTCTTTTTCTACTACCGTATACTTTTGCTCATGTTTATTCAGCTTCCTGCTGAGATAGAGGACCGGGTGTTCCACTCCGTCCCTCGCTTGTGACAGTACGGCCCCGATACCGGTCTCGGAGGCTTCAGTTTATACCACAAACTCGCTGCGGAAATCTGGAGTCACCAGTACGGGTTGAGAGCAAAGTGCCCGTTTTAGGCTATGGAAGGCTTCTTCAGCCGCTAAATTCCATTTAACCATGACGGAATCTTTCCCTTTGATAAGATCCATCAGCGGGGTAGTGATGGCTGCAAAATTGGAGATGAACCGGCGATAATAGCCTGCTATCCCCAGAAAGGCTTGCACCTGCTTTTTGTTAACTGGTTGCGGCCTGTCCTGAACCGCTTAAATCTTATCGACCTGGGGTTTAACAATACCCCTCCCAATTACGTAACCCAAATACCGGGCTTCTTCTAACCCGATGTGACATTTCTTGGGGTTCGCGGTTAGACCTGCTTATGTGGCCTCAGGACTCGATCCATCAGTCTCTGGAACGGCGCCGGCACTCCGTGCAGTCCAAACGGCATATACACATACCAAAATAAACCTTCCGATGTAGCAAATGCCGTCTTCTCTCTGGCAGCCTCCGCCAGAGGGATCTGCCAATCTCCCTTTGTTAGATCTAGGGTCGTAATATACTGGGCCTTCCCTAACCGATCTATTAACTCGTCGACCCGAGGCATAGGGTAAGCATCAAATTTTGAGACCGCATTCAGTTTCCTGAAGTCATTGCAGAACCGGATGAATTAACACAATCGGGCTGGACCAAGCACTGTGCGACTCCTCAATGACCCCTAACTCTAACATTGCCTTGAGTTCTCGGGAAACAGCTTCACGGCGCGCTTCCGGAATTCTGTAGGGTTTCACATGGACCCCAGGTTCCGTTATGATGCCATGTTTCATTAGCGTAGTCTGCCCAGGTTTTTCAGAGAAAAACTTTTGGTTGTGAAGTAGAAACTGCCTGACCTCAGTCTTTTGCCGCTCCGAGAGAGTCTCTGCAATCCGTACCTCTGGCACGGTATGCGATCAGACGGGCCGGGCCAGATCCGCTGATAAGGCAGACCGATCCTTCCAGGGTTTTATCAGATTTACATGATAAATCTGTTCAGGTTTCCTTTTACCTGCCTGATACACTTTGTAGTTTACCTCACCAACTCTTTCCTTAATCTCAAAGGGGCCCTGCCACTTTGCCAGGAATTTACTGTCAGCTGTGGGGACCAGGATCAACACCATATCTCCGGGTGCAAACGTATGGATCTTGGCGCCCCTATCATAGATTCTTTTCTGGGCTCCCTGAGCCTGCATCATGTGCTCTTTGACGATGGGCATAACAGCCGCAATATGGTCCTGCATTTGTGTTACATGATCTATCACCGTTTTAAACGGAGTGACCTGACCCTCCCAGGTTTCTTTTGTGACGTCTAACAGTCCATGGGGACATCGGGCGTACAATAACTCGAAAGGCGAGAATCCAGTGGAAGACTGGGGCACTTCCCTGATGGCAAAAAGCAAATATGGAAGTACATAGTCCCAGTTTTTCCCATCCTTGTCTATCGCCTTTCTCAGCATCTGCTTCAGAGTTTTATTGAACCGTTCGACCAGCCCATCTGTTTGAGGGTGATACATGGATGTGCGTAATGGTTCGATTTGTAGCAGCCTGCAGAGCTCCCTCATTACCCTTGACATAAAGGGAATCCTAGGTCGGCGAGTATCTGTTTTAGAATACCGACTCGACTAAACACATGCACCAGTTCCTTGGCAATCGTCTTGGTGGCCGTGTTACGCAAAGGGATGGCCTCCGGGTAACGAGTGGCATAATCCAAGATGACCAGAATATGTTGGTGTCCACGGGCAGACCATGGAAGGGGCCCAACTAAATCCATCCCAATCCCCTCAAACGGGACTTCAATAATAGGTAAGGGTACCAAAGGGGTACAGAACCGCGGTTTAGGCGCAGAGGCTTGGCAGTCAGGACAAGACTCACAACATACACGAACATCATGATGCATGCCTGGCCAAACAAAACAGTGTAATATCCTTTTGGTGGTTTTCTGGACTCCCAGGTGATCTCCCATCACATGTCCGTGGGCCAGTTCCAGCACTTTCCGCCGGTAGGGTTTTAGCACGACTAATTGTTGCACCATGTCTTCCCCTTTTTTCTCTATCTGATATAATAAATCATTCTTCAGGACCATGTACGGATATGCCAGCTTAGTGCCAGGTTCTACGGGTACCTCATTTATCACTTTTACATTTGTCCTAGCCTGAGAAAGGGTAGGATCCTTTATTTGCTCACTTTGGAAGTCATCTTTCTGGACTTCGACATCTGGCAAACGGGGAGGTGGACGGCTGCCTGCCCCCTCCTCTTCCCTGGTCTCCTCAGTATCCACGCCATGACTGAAAACGGGAACTGAAGTTCATTTCCAGTAGACTCGTCACTAGAGTCTCCCTGGGGAACCTCCTCCAGGGGTTCGGGACCCACCCGCGCCCTGGGAGAGGAATCCCGTACACTGTTACCCTGGGGCATCAACTGATTCTCACACAATTGCCAGAAGTGGGGAAAATCCCGGCCCAAGATAACATCATGCAACAACGCGGGGACGAGTCACACTTTATGTTGCACAGACCCATAGGAAGTAGAAATGCATATGACCGCAGTGAGGTATGAACAGGTGTCTCCATGCACACATGTTACAGAAAATTTGTCTGATGGTCCAGTCGGGCTGACACCAGACTGGCCTTAACCAGAGTCACCACACTTCCCGAGTCTACCTGTCATGATCCAGGATGGGCTTTGTCTTTGGCCCGTCCTGGTCAGACAGGGGTTAATTGTCTCTGCCTCTTTCTGACAGAGGATGGCTATTTAATGCTCACTTGACCTAGGTCCGGTGTCAGTTATACTCCTGCCTTCGGCTGAGTTAGTTGACCTCGTGCGTACGTGTGCCTTGTGCCTGATATCTTGCTTGTTTGTTTGGTTTTGATCCGGTTCTGTCCCTGTTACGACTTCTGACAGGGTCCTGACATTTGAGTCCTGACACTACCAATGCCACCACCCTTTTTCCATCCACCGTTACATCACACAGGTGTTTTTCCACCTTACTTTGACCGACATTCACACTCACTACCCAGGCAACCATAGTCATGCATTTTTGAGACTGCATGGGTTCAGTAGTGACCGGACCGTTCGCAGCGATGTGGCCCATCTCTTGGCAGCGAAAACACGTAACTGGCCCCTTGCCTAGACCAACGTTGGTTACTCTTGGCCTTACCGTGCGGGCAGTCCCGTTTTCCTCTCCCACTGTCTTAGGGATTTTTCCTTCTCCCCTAATCCCGGGAACAGTCTTACCGGTTCCACGTGGAGATGATGAAGACTGAGGTCTCGGAGTCCTTCCGCCACGGAGTAACGCTCAACCATATCCACCAATTCATCTGCCGTCGTAGGATTTCCATGGCTTACCCACTTCCTCAAGGCTGACGGTAGAGCTCTCAGGTACTAGTCCAGGACGACTCTCTGGATCATCTCTGGTGCTGTCAGCACCTCGGGTTGTAGCCACTTCTTCATCAGGTGGATCAGGTCGAACATCTGTGACCGCGGTGGTTTATCCAGCTGATAAGTCCATTGATGCACTCTTTGTGCACGGACAGCGGTCGTCACTCCCAGCCGGGCCAAGGTCTCGGCTTTCAGTTTGTCAAAGTCCTGCGCGGCTTCAGGTTCTAAGTCATAATAAGCCTTTTGGGCCTCACCGGAAAGAAACGGGGCAATCAGGCCGGCCCAGCGGGCCTTCGGCCATTTTTCTCACACCGCCGTCCGTTCAAACGTGGTCAGATATGCCTCGACGTCATCTTCAGTCGTCATCTTCTGCCAGTACCGACTCACGTGAATCACTCTCGAATCGGCTTCTGGGTTAACCTCAGGTAAGGCCGCCAGGCGCTGCTCCACCTGCTGGAGAAGCGAATAATCTGTTGCTGTCATGTCCACCAACTGCTTCAGCTGGGCCATCATCACCTGATTAGCTTCTTGCTGGACTGCGGAGGACTGTACCAGTGCTTTCACCACGTCCTCCATGTTCATGCTTTCAACGTCCTGCTCGCATTCTCCACAATACTGTGACAAAACACTCTGGGATCGCCTTTGCTGGGGTCAAAGGCTACGTGGGTTTAGCATGAAACTCAGGTGCACAGCTGGGATCTGGACATAACTGACACTGGGTTAGGTTTATTTAAGGTGAAAACCAAAACATACAGGGAATAAAACATAAAACAAATCCTTGCCTGTCCAGCACTCTCTAAACAGGGTCCGAACTAACTACCAACTGGAGGGCTTCTCCCGTCCAGCCCAACCACAGTTACCATGAGCACTGCTTTCACTCACAAGTGTCTCACACAGACAGGCTCTCTGTGTTCCCCAAGCTGAGCGACTAACACACTACCTGGTTTCCTTTTATATCCGCCTCCCCTTACTCATTAGTTATCAGGTGAAATACTGACCAGACTAGGCCACATAGGAAAGGTATGTGGGCGAGATATACCTGCCCTCATCCACGATTCCCCCATGTTTCTCACAGTCCACAGATTGATTGACCTAGCTGTGTGGCATGGCGCATTGTCCTGCTGGAAAAAACAGTCCTCAGAGTTGGGGAACATTGCCTGAGCAGAAGGAATCAACTGTTTTTCCAGGATAACCTTGTATGCGGCTTGATTCATACCCAAAGATTAACCTGCCCAATTGTAGCCTTGCTGAAGCATCCCCAGATCATCACCGATCCTTCAACAAATTTCACAGTGGGTGCAAGACGCTGAGGCTTGTACGCATCTCCAGGTCTTACCATTAGATGACAAGGTGTTGGGCAAAGCTGAAAATTAGACTAATTAGAGAAGATTACCTTACTCCAGTTCTCTATGGTCCAATCCTTATGGTCTTTGGAAAACTTCAGCCTGGCTCTCCTTTTGTTCTCATTGATGAAAGGCTTTTTTCTACCTTTACGTGACTTGAGACCTGCCTCTTGGAGCCTGTTACGAACTGTTCTTGCTGTGCATTTCACCCCGGCTGCCATTAGCCGTTCCTTTTGTAGGTCACTTGATGTCATCCTGTGGTTGCTGAGTGACATTTGAATAAGATGACGGTCATCCCGGTCAATGTAGAGTCATTTTCGCCCTTTGCTAGTCTGTAGCTTTGTTGTCTCCAATGTCTCCTGCTTGACCTTGTTGTAATGGACTTCCGTCTTAGAAATTTTAAGGATGGAGGCAACATGACGCTCACTGTATCCCTCTGCTAGATAAGCCAGAATTGAGCCTCTCTTTTCCTCACTCAATACATTTCTTTTCAACTCCTTTGGCATGGTTAAATGTTATTTTTTCATTCCTATTACTTTTGGGATATATATAACATAGGAGACACCACGACTGCTAAATATATCACATTGCGACTGCTGTATATACATTATATAATTGATACTGTGACTGCTGTATATACATTATATAGGTGATACTGCAACGATTACAGCAGTGGTAGGCCAGGAGAACAAAAAGGAGCACTGAATTCAATATAAAAAGTTACAAATTTTATTAGTCACATAAACATTAGAATAAATAGCAAAGTTGCAAAACCAACAGGACAAACACAGGGGGAGCATTTCGCGCTCACACAGGGCACTTTCTCAGAGCTTTTCTGCACGGCTATGGACTTTTGTGCATGAGACCACACATGACGTGCCCAAGTTAATGATGTCTTCCAAGACGGCAATGATAGGGGTACCGATGGATGTAGTAGAGATTTATAGGAGGCAATGCTAAAGGTCAAGGGCTTATTAAAGAAACCTACACATATCATCCCCTTGGGAAAGCGCCCTGTGTGAGCGCAAAACGCGTCTCGGGGTCCACCCCTCGGTCCTGGGTCCGTGCATACTGCCTGGTAAGCTCCCTTAATTTATGCTTTACTTGCCATTGTTTTTTTTTACTGGTAATATGGGGTACAGCTTACCGCAACTGTTGTAATTAGTCACCATTTGTGACTGATGCTATGGCTGACTTTGTGGGTATGTGCTAGTATACACGGCTCCTTCCCCCTGTGTTTGTCCTGTTGGTTTTGCAACTTTGCTATTTATTCTAATTGCTAATGTTTATGCGACTAATAAAATTTGTAACTTTTTTAGATTATATTGAATCCAGTGCTCCTTTTTGTTCTCCTGGCCTACCATTATACATGGAGTGGAATTTTTACTAAGATAGAGGTTTATTTGCATTTGCTACCACCCACTTCTTTCAAGAAAGTGTTGGGCGTTTTTGTGTTTCTAACTATACACAGCAGTAGCAGTGTCATATTTATAATGTATATACACAGATTTAACAGCCAGGATCACCTATATAATGTATATACAGCAAAATCACAGTATCACCTATATAATGTATGCTGTATATACATTATACAGGTGATACTGTGATTATACACAGATTTAGCAGCCAGTATTACCTATATAATGTATATATAGCCGAGTCACAGTATCACCTATATAATGTATATAGACTGCTGTATATACATTATACAGGTGATACTGTGATTATGCACAGATTTAGCAGCCAGTATCACCTATAATATCTATATATAGCAGAGTCGCAGTATCACCTATATTTTGTATATACAGCAGTCTATATACAGTTTACAGTTGGTACTGCAAGTGCTGAATATACAGAAAACAAAGTTTCAATATTGGAACTTACCCAGGTCTCGGAGATGGGGGGGGATGAAGATCTCTGAGCTGAGGTGGGTCCATCATCAGGCGTGCAGAGGAGCGGATCCCTGGCTAGGACTGGTGAGTACAGCACGAAACAAAAAAAAGCTGCTCTGATGCTAATTCTGGCCAGCGTCAGTTGGTAGAGCCCTGTGCGTGCCACGGTGGCCCTTTCAAACTTGTGAAAGACGGTCCTGTGTGTGCGCACTCTCATGCTTGCACACAATGACAGGGACCGCAGCCGCGCGCGTACACGTGCAAGCTGACAAGGGCCGCTGCGGCAACCACATACAGATACGTGCCACAGCGGCCCTTGTCAGAGCGTGCAAGCGAGAGACCCCGCCACACAGGGCCTTTAGTAAGATGTTTTAGAGGGTTGGATGGCCACTTCGTATTACAGAGCCGCCAACCCACCGGGCATCTGCCCAACCCGGCAGATTAGCAATCCGGGCCTGCCCCTTGTATTGGCTACACCCTGAATGTTATCAGTCTACTTTGAGCTCACCATTGCATCCAGTAGATATGTTCTCTTGATTTATGTAGTTTAATCCTTATTACTTTAGAGAAATTATCTCATCTGGTCATGTTTATAACCGCATGGTGATGACTAGTGAGACGTTCTTACAAAAAATAAATTTTATTCCAAAATATATAAAACACAATAATAATATAAAATAAATAGATAAATAACATAATAGATAAATAAATTGCAGAAGATGCAGTGGTAGCAAGGGCTGGAGATCCTTGTCTGACTACTGAGCAGGTCTATTCCTCATGATTGTGGAGAGTTTAGTGGCGTGCAGGAGGTAGCGATTGATGTTTACGTGGATTATCCACTGAGCGCAGACAGTGTCATCCTGCAAAACAGAGAGGTACAGTAAAAATGGTTACATTCTACAATCTATTTGTCATGGAAAGAGTCACATGTGATAAGACAACCAGCAAGACATACAGAGCAATCAGAAGATTTTTTCTCTCCTTCACTTTTTCTACCTTGACAACCCATTATGGATTAAACGTTCGTTTGTAATCAACCAATACATAATTCTCTATAATAAAAAATGTAATTGGCTTCATAAAAATGTGTGCAAAAGTATTCAATCCCTAGTTAAAGCCTCAGGTCTCCTTGTGTATGACACTATAAACCCAGCGCAATTGCATTTGGAGATTTTCTCCAAATTTTAATTGCAGACCCTCTCGGGTTTTACTTTTTACTAATTTACATCTAGTAAATTAGTTGTCTGTTGAGAAAGAAACATATATTCTTGATTCTGAGCCGTTTTCACAAAACTATTGGACATTTTAATAAAATGATTTACTAAGTTGCTTAGTTTTTCATATTAGATGCATAGGAAAGAAAATTTGTTGCGATGGTGGAGATAGCCTTCAAGTGCCTTCTGGCCAACTCCACATGGGCTATAGTGTGGATTTTAGTGAAAAGTATGGTAGTCTATATCTATATAAAGTCCCGTAAACAGATAGCTGCTAAATGAAAAGTCACTTGGCCAATTGCTATCTCCCCAAACTCTTCCCATAGACAGAAATCCTCGCCTCGACTTAGCGCTTCTGTGTCTTCTATGAATGAGTCACTGCAAGATTCTTTTGTTGGTGACTTGTCTTCTGGAGAATGAAAGGATCAGCTGCTGAAATTCAACAGGTTGGATCCTTCTCTTCCCATACAATATCTGTCAGGACAGAGTCAAAGACTGTCTGCTGATCCTGTCGATATTTGCAGGTTTGGCCTATTATAGCAAGAAGATGAAATCAAAGACATGTAATTTGAAGAACCATTACCTGCTCTTTCAAAATCTTTTCCAGCGTACTGAAATATTTATTCCAAATTCTCTTCTCACGATTTCCTGTGGTTTCGGAGATCTGGGGAGAAATAAAACCTGTCGATTACTGACTGTCCAGTGTAACACTCAGAATGGCTGTACTGTAGATCAGTTAGAGGAGAACCTACACAGTCCTCCAGTAGATTCGCCTGGTGATACATTTCCTCCTGAAGCTGCTCCCAGGCTGTCTGGTTGTTCACAAGTTTCTCCTGATGTTTTGTGTAGAACTGGAGCGTTTGCTCAAAAAGTTCACGGACCCACCGCGCCACAGATTCGACCTGCAAATTTATAGTCAAGAATGATTAATACACCAGGAGCTGCGGATGGTGTGATTCTCTCTAGAGAGGCCAAACGTGGGCCACAGATTCCACCTGCAAATATTTCAACATGATCATTTCACAAGGAGTGGTGGATGGTGTCATTCTCTAAAGAGTGGTCAGTTATGGAAAGTTCTGCTGGCTACATCAATGAATCAAACCCAATTGCTCAGCTTCATTACAGTTCCTGTAAACCATCATACATGTATCAAGCAGGGTTGGTGTATGGTCAGCTTCTAAGTCTGTGCCATCAGCAGCAGATATCAGCTATATATCAGCTCGTCTCCCGGTACTTACCTGCACGAAACCTCCGATCCTCACAAGACCTCATTCTGTACTCCCCTCTTATCTCCTCTTCCCACAATCGCATACATGATTTCTCCCGCGCATCCCCCGTACTCTTGAACGCTGTACCACAACATATCAGACTCTCACCTACCATGGAAACCTTCAAAAAGAACCTGAAGACCTACCTCTTCTGACAAGCCTACAACCTGTTGTAACCACCAATCCACCAAACCGCTGCATGACCAGCTCTACCCTTGCCTACTGTATCCTCACCCATCCCTTGTAGATTGTGAGCCCTCGCAGGCAGGGTCCTCTCTCGTCCTGTACCAGTCGTGACTGGTATTGTTTAAGATTACTGTACTTGTTTTTATTATATATACCCCTCCTCACATGTAAAGCGCCATGTAATAAATGGCACTATAATAATAAATAATAATAATATATTACAACTGACACTTTTCTGCAATGGGGCAACTGGTTGGTGCTAGCTGAAGATGAAAGGTCTTCCATAGGCATCTTGTTTTCTTTTAAAGCATAACTAACATTTTTTGGTCCTTAAAAAACTTGTTTGAAAATGTCTTCAAAAGTTTAAAAATTGCTCTTAAATATCTATAGATTTTAACATCCTAAAAAGATATGATGCCAACATAAAAGAGACATATGGGAAATGTTCATTATGAACTGCAGTTTTTGAGAATTAAAAATTGGAGTTTTCCATATTGAATAACACGTACTACTAACATGAAGTACAATGGGTCACAAAAAAACTATTTCACAATCACTTAGAGAAGTATAATAATTCCAAAGTTATTCCTAAATAAAATAACGCAGGTCAGAATTCAAAACTGGACAAAACTGGCTGCAACTGTAAGGGGTAAAAGTGTCCATTAATCCCCATTATATATGCTTCCACTGGGATTCTGTTTTTCAACAAGACAGACAAACGGAGATTGCGTGAATCTTTCTTGTCCTGCTGAACACAAGGATCCCAACTTATTTCTTTTATTGTGCACTACAAGTTTTGGGCAAGTGGAAGTACTATTGTTCTATTGTTCTATTTGACATACGTTCTTTTATGAAATGTACAATTACAATTTAATGAAAAGCTACCAAAAAGAAAAACAATTAAGATTCTGATACAGTGTACTAAAGTTATAAAAAAAAGTTGTTCCTTGTAAAAAATGAAATTTTAATATTGAATCCTGCTTTTGTAATATTTACCTGGGAGATGTTGTAGAGCTGGCGAGTGTCGTTGGGTTTAATTTTGGTCACACAGTCGTCTGAGGTCCCATTCTCTGGAATCTGGAACAGAAAATATAACATTATGTAATCAGCAGGAGAAATTGACCATGGTATGATTGTGCCTTGTGCGCCACCTTTAGCTGCACTGCTGCAGGTGACCACAGGAAAGATAGAGGACGCAAGCGCCAGAGGCTCACCATGGTATGGAACTTGTTAAGCATCTGGATGGAAAGATCTTTGTGATTGTCTTGGAGCCATACGCAGCTCTTGGAGTAGACAATGGTACTGGCACAGAGAAGGAGAAGGAACGTCCAAGTATTGGCTGGAGACATGGTCAGTAGTCAGAAGGTTGTTGTCTCCTCTGTCCTGGTGATATTTTTGCTTAGAATTGGGCTCCATCTTCACAGTTATATTCCAAAAAGAATATGGATGTCACAAAAGTGGAAAGTGAATTAAGTCTATGGGATCTCCCTATCAGTTTTAGTTTCCTTCTAGCAGAGAATTTTTTTGACTGCTTACTTACTGATTGTGGAGACATCTAGTGGTGAAGTCAAGGAGAACTTCCAAAAATCCTGAACATGAATATGTGCACACTACATCATTTTCAGGCAGATTCCACAGCGGAAGTGTAATAGTAGGAAGTGCTTGTTTTGTATGCTCCAGCTATTTTGGGTGAAATCTCCTAGACCGGATGGGATTGTATTTACATTACAAGACCTTTTCAGACGAGCTTTCTCCCCGCATGGTTAGATTGTTAGATTGTTTACCACCTTTTTGGAAGGCTCTCCCATCCCGGACTTGTTATCACACTCCTACTTATTTCTCATCCCAAAATCAGGGAAAACCCCCTTGGATTGTTCAAATTATCATCCAAATGCACTGCTAAACTCTGATCTGAAAATTTTCACTCACATACTGGCCAATAGGCTTAACTGTTGGCTTCCTCAGCTTATTAACAAGGATCAAGTAGGTTTTGTCCTTAATCGCCAAGGAGAGGATAATACCATATATTGCATGGTATTGTGGGGACATTATACTGTATGGAGCACTAAGTGAGGCCATTATACTGTATGGAGCACTGTGTGGAGCCATTATACTGTATTGAGCACTTTTTGTAGCTATTATACTGTATTGAGCAGTATGTGGGGCCATTATACTGTATGGAGAGTTTTTGTAGCCATTATACTATATGGAGTTCTATGTGCGACTGTTATACTGTATGGAACACTACCTGTTGCCGTTATATTGTATGGAGCACTAAGTAGGGCCAGTATACTGTATGGATGACTATGTTGGGCCCATTATACTGTATGAAGCACTATGTGTTGCCATTATATTGTATGGAGGACTATGTGGGGCTATTATACTGTATGGAGCACTATGTTGTGCCATTATATTGTATGGAGGACTATGTGGGGCACATTATACTGTTTGGAGCACTTTTTGGGGCTCCATACTATATGGAGGACTGTGTGGGTATTACAGTTGGAGAAACATATTGTAATGGATCACCATTCTTTGTCGGGGGATCGAAGGAGGGGGGTATGGTAGAGTCATCACATCGTACATGTGGGGGGTACTGTGGAGGGATTCACTGTGGAGATGTCATACTGTATATTGGCGCACTTTTGTTTGCATTATGCTTTATTATCTGTATTATTCAAGGTTTTTTTTTATCATTTGTCATTACATATTTAAATTAGGCCATATGCCTTTTCCTGCTCTAACATAACATTATATTATTACAATATTTTATTATAAGATCTATTCATTAAAATGTACTATGTTCGTTGGACAACTCCTTTAAGACTGTTTTCATATGAAAATGTTCATTATTATAATTGATGATAAGGAAAAACTTCCTCAGTTGCGGAACATTTTTAATATATTTCAAGGTTGGCCTGCAAATTTGTCCAAGGTTTTAATTTTGTCCCTCTGCAAAATTAAGTGTCACACCTTTGCTCTAGTGGTAGGGACTTCCCTGTTGACAGGTGTCTCTTTGGAGAAAGAAACTTGTTTGGTGGTAGAAGAATTTAGTGCTAGGGGCCTCTCTGGTGGTAGAAGCCTTTTTGGTGGCAGTAATGGTTGGTGATAGAGGTTTCAACTTGTAGGGTCATCTCTGATGGTAGGGGCTTCTGTGATGACAGCGGACCTACCTGATGATAAAGGTCTCTATAATGGGAGACTACTTCTTTGGTGGTAGGCACCTCTCTGGTAGATGAAATTTCTCTGATGGCATAGGTATCTCTATTGGTAGATGCCCCTCTTTTGTGGCAGGAACCTCTTTGGACGGTAGTAGAGATCTCTTTAGTGCAGTGTTCCCCAACTGCAGTCCTCAAGAGCTATAATTCTATCCTCCTGTCAATACTAAGGAAATCCCGAAAATATGATCTGTTGGACGTTCTTGAGGACTGAAGTTGGGTAAAACTGGTTTAGTGGTAAAGGCCATTCTGGTGGCACATACCTGTTTGATGGTAGAAGTCTCTAATGGTACGTGCCTCTCTGGTGGTGCAAGACTCTTTGTTGGCAGGAACCTGTTTGGTGAAAGAGGTCTCTACACTGGTGGGGTCCTCTCTGGTTGCCTCCGCATCTCTGATGGTTGATGCTTCTTTGGTTACTAGAATGTCTTGGCTGGTAGAGTGGTAGGAGCCTCACCCGGGACAGAGACCTCTCTTGTGGTGGAGGTTTCTTTGGTGGCAGAAATCTCTTTTGTGTCAGAGGTCTTTCTAGTGGTTGAAGCCTCTCACTATAGAATCTGTGATTAAACATGTACATAGCTGTCCCCTCCTCAACTCTACCCTTATGCTGCAAGAAAATATTTCATCACATCACAGCATGAGTATGTTCTTACAGCCGTCATACAGCTGTCTATCTACAATAAGCATAAAATTTCACAGACATTGAAAATGAGACATTTTCAGTAACTTATACAACATTATAGAGTTTTATTGAGTGCACTCCTCCTTCCTTCATTGTGGTCAACAAGCAGGAAGAAAGGGAGTACCCTTTTCCTGGTGACTGTTTCGCTGCTTTCTCTGGGTGACGTGTTGTCTTTCTCTTGTGGAGAGTTTCTTGTCTTACAGAGACATAATTGGGTATTTGCCAGGCAGGGAATCCCCTTTTCCCGCTGCACATAGACTTTTTTTCAAGGTTTCAGTTTCGATTGCGAGGTTTAGTTTCCTTAGAAGATTTTATTTTCCTCTTAGTCAGCCTATCCTTCCTTCATACAGAAATTCCTATCCTGCATTTCATCACGCAGCACGTGAAGCCATCCAACCACCCTTCCCCTACTGTCAAGTTCTATGCAGTTAATTAGAGCTTGCATTGTCTTTGATATCATCATCATAAGTATTCTTATTAATGTTAGAAAATAGTAGAAAAAATGCAGCACTCACCCATAAGCTATAGTAAATGAAGTCCTTTATTCAACCATGCAAGGTATTTGGACACAGTTCATGGGACAAGCAGGTGCAGGAGGGTAGCGGGGAAGGAGATGGACGATGGCCGTTTCGCATTGTAGACACTTCCATGGGTCCAGGTCTTATTAATGTTGTATTGAAAAAAGCTAAGTAAATGTTGAAAAACAGAAAAAAAAAAAACACTCAGGACCCCCAAGCATAATAGATAACTGCTAGACAAGCGATCGTTCGGCTATCAGCGATCTCTGCAGACTCCTCCATACGCAAAATCAGTTGCTCTGCCGTGCAATCCCGTGTTCTTTACTAAAAAGCTGCTGCCAGACTCCTCTAGCAGTGGCTTATGTAACCGGCAACAAAAGAATCGGAAGTCGGAAATTAGCCATGAGTCTCCCATATATGTTAGACTGTCGATATCAGCACGTTTGGCCAACATTAATCTGATGTGTATGGATGTCTTTAAAATTCTCCAAAAGGACAAAAATTCTTATTATAGTTCTGCATAGACTGGACCATGGATGATAATGGTGATGAGAGAAAGTGTTACCTTTATCAACTAAACCTGTTCTGTCCAAATATCGGAAGATGGAGAAATACAATGATGAAGCCTGTAAAGCGCTGTAGAATTAATGGCACTATATAAATGAGTAAAATAAATAAAAAAAAACAAATTAATAAAATCCCCTTATCTGTAATGAAGAGACATAGTGAGGGAAAATGAAGGACAAGCACATAATTACTAATCCTCATTAAAAGGGAGGTTAAAGAGAATACATCATAAGAAAATGACCTATTGTTTAAATCATGTTTTTACATTATTATTTTTTTTAATTTGGCATTTTTTTCGCATATCACAATTTTTAAAATAATTAAACAAAACCCCATATTAGAAACCTTGCATTTTCACACTGGTCACAGGGGCTATTGTAGACTCATACTTTCAGTTCTTTCTGGAAGAGTTTTCAGCTGACTCTTAACCCTTTTCTTTCACAATGACCTTTGCCAAAGCTCATTAGATGCCCCAATACAAAATATTGGGTCAAAGAATGTTCATTGTATATTAGTGTTGTTTTGTAAAACTGCTGGTAGTTAAAGTCTGAACTGACCCTAGTGGCCAGTGTGAAGATTACTAATTTTAATTTAAAGGGAACCTGTCAGCACTTTTTTGGGCTACCAGCTAAAAATATTTAATTTAGTGTCACCTATACATTACACATCTACTCCTGATACCCCGACTCCCCATGTATCAACCATAAATACCTTTTATATTCCTCCTGCGCTGTATGTTAATATGTTCGGTCCGGTCCGATGGGCGTGTCTTCGTTTCCATCTCTCCCCCACTTCTCGCTTGCTCTACCCATTCCTTGCGGTGAATTTTGGCGATCGCGTAGGGTTTTTGCACGTGCGCATTCGAAAGGCATCTCGCTATGCCCAACTGTGGGCGAAGCCGAAAAGTGGTATTGTGCATGCGCCGGCTGGGAACACAGAAATGGCAGCAAAATACTTCCGGGCCATAGAAAGCAATCGTGTATGCCGGCGCATGCACAATACTGTTTTTCTACTTTGCCCACAGTTGGGCAAAACATACTGCACACGCGCAAGATGCCATTTGAATGTGCACGCGCGAAAACTGTACACAATCTGTGATATTCACAGGAAGGAATACGTACAGCAAGCAGAGGAGGGGGGAGACGGACACTAAGGCACGCCCATCGGACCGGACAGAACAGATTACCATACAGCGCAGGAGGAATAAAAAAGGTATTTATGGATGATACATGGGGAGTCAGGGGGTAACAGAAGTAGTTGAATAATGCCTATGTGACACTAAATTAAATTATATTTTTAGCTGGTAGCCCAGAAAAGTGCTGACAGGTTCCCTTTAACACAAAAACCTGGTCACATTTTGATGAAAGCTTCTCTTTTACTTAGGTTGTGTTCTCATGGTCCAGCTGAATTCCACAGCATCATAATTTGCTGCTTTGTTCCAGACCACTGTATGTTTTCCCTTCATTTATAGCCTGTTACAGTATGTTGATAGTTGGGTCAGTCAAACGGACAGACCAAACCTGGGCATACTGCGGCTCACATGTGGCTCTTTGGCTGTCTTGGTGCAGCCTGTGGACAGTGACAGCCAAAGGGCTGGATACATTGGCGCCCTGCATCTTGTGGCCGCCCTAAGTCTCAATTTCATTGTTATGGGCATCCTAGTTACGTAGATACCGGTGAAAAAAATGATGAAACAGGGAGCTGACCTCTTCCATCATTGAGCCTGTGCATCTGAGAGCGGAGAAGGCACAATGACATTATTACTTTGTGCCAGCTGTGCCTCCGTACACAGTGAAGACTGGAGCATTGGGGAAGCAGGGCTAGATTAATAGTTTTATTTTTATAATTGACCGTACATTGTGGGAAACTGTGGACACATAATACTGTGCAATGGGTGCTGTGTGGGGACATAATACTGTGCAAGGCGGCTGTGTGGGGACTTACTATTGTGTAAGTGGCTATGTGGGGACGTAATATTGTGCAAGTCGGCTGTGCGGGGACGTAATATTGTGCAAGGCTGCTGTGCGGGGACATAATGCTGTGCAATGATAAAGAAACTTGGCCAAGTTTCTTTATCATAAAATTTGGTTTGGGACCCTACTAGAGCACCATACCAGTAGTGCCACATCACAATGCTGTGCAAGGCAGCTGTGCGGTGACATAATATTGTGCAAGGTGGGTGTGTAGTGACTTACAATTGTGCAAGGCGGCTGTGTGGGGATATAATACTGTGCAAGTCGGCTTTGAGGTGACACAATGCTGTGCAGGAGGCTGTGTATGGACATAATACTGCAAAAGGCGGCTGTGCTGGAACATAATACTATGCAAGGCAGCTGTGAGGGGACATAATACTGTGTAAGGCTATGTTCCCATTAGCGTTCGGGGGCTCTACGGAGGGCTATGTACTTCCTCTGTTAAGCCCCACCTACTTCCGCATACTTCTGCATGCATTCTGCGTACCTATCTTTAACATTGGGTATGCAGGACATGCGGATGTATGCTGCTGCGTTGTTTTGATGCGCCTGCCGACCGCACGGGAACGCAACAAGTTGCGTTTTGCGCAGACGGGAGGCGCGTCAAAACGTCGCATCCGCATACATCCGCATGTCCTGTGTACCCAATGTTAAAGATAGGTACGCAGGATGCATGTAGAAGTATACGAAAGTAGGCGGGGTTTAACGGAGGAATTACGCAGCCCTCCACAGACCCCCCGAACGCAAATGTGAAATGTGAATGTTTTGCCACAGGTAGATCCATTCTTTTTTCTATTATTGTGTGACGATGAGCATTCATCCTTGTTCTAAGCTTTTGCCCTGTCTCCCCCACAACATTTTTGTATGATGGACCACGACATCAGGGATATGAAATTACTGGTATTGAAAGGTAACTTCACATCTCAGAGAGAGAGAAGAGTCTGTGAGTATAAATTTATGACGACCTTTGGCACTCTCAATGCTGGAATGAATGTGTCGCATGGATTTATGTCTTTTTACATCAATTAAGGAATTTGCTCCTAAAACCTTGTGGGGGCATCACAACACATTAGGAGACCCCAATCAAAGGACAATAAAACATCCGGACTCCTTATCTATGAACTGGTCCAATATCTATGTTTCTCCCTCCTCCATAGTCATAATTCTGCTTCATGTCACTTGTCTCATCTATTGCATTTTTTCTGTGCTGTATTGTGCATAAATATGTGACTTTTTAGATTTTGTATTAGTCTATGCCTGATGAAGAGACCTGAGTAGTCTCGAAAGCTTGCAATGTGTTACCATCTTTTCAGTTAGCCATTAAAAGGTATCAACCACTAAGGACTCTCAATTCTGAATATTTTTCTATCTACTGGCTAACACGGTACAAAGATATACCTCTTTCCTGTATCAAAAAGTTAATTTATTTCAGTTCTTCAATACGAAAAGTTAAACTTATATATTATATAGAGTCATTACAAACAGAGTGATCTATTTCACGTGTTTATTTCTGTTAATGTTGATGATTATGGCTTACAGCCAATGAAAACCAAAAATCATTATCTTAGTAAATTAGAATAATTAACAAAAACACCTGCAAAAGCTTCCTAGGCATTTAAAAAGGTCCCATAGTCTATTTCAGTAGGCTCCACAATCATGGGGAAGACTGCTGACTTGACAGATGTCCAGAAGGCAGTCACTGACACACTCGACAAGGAGGGTAAGCCACAAAAGGTCATTGCTAAAGAAGCTGGCTGTTCACAGAGTGCTGTATCCAAGCATATTAATGGAAAGTTGAGTAGAAGGAAAAAGTGTGGTAGAAAAAGGTGCATAAGCAATCGGGATAACCAGCCATGAAAGGATTGTTAAGAAAGGCCATTCAAAAATTGGCGGGAGATTCACAAGGAGTGGACTGCTGATGGAGTCCTTGCTTCAAGATACTGTGCAAGGGGACAGTGTGGAAACATAATACTATGCAAGGCGGCTGTGTGGGGATACAATACTGTTCAAGGAAGCTGTGTGGGGTCATAATGCTGTGCAGGGGGGCTGTGTGGGGACACAGTACTGAGCAAGAGGGCTATGTGGGGACATGATACTGTGCATGGAAGCTGGATGAGGACATAATACTGTGCAAGGGGGCTGTGTGGGGACATCATTCTGAGTGCGAGGCTGTGTGCGGACCTAATACTATGTAAGAGAGATGTGTGGAGACAATGTGTAGGGGGCTGTTTGGGCACAAGGATCACAAGAAGTAGTCTCATGGACTACAAACAGAGGGCGGATAACAGAGTGCCTCTTGTGGTCACATACAAGAAGAAGTGTACAAGATTGGTATTTATCTTCAAGCTATATTCCACAGTCTGAAAGAAATATTCCAGGAATTACGACTTCTTTCCTACAAACAGCTCTCTAACTTAAAGAAGTTGTCTACTACTTGGACAACTTCTTCTCATACTCCAAACTTGGTCCCACTAAAATAATGAAGCTTATACTCACCTCCTGTGCTAGCGCCTGGAATTCCTCTTCTTGTTCGATTTGTCCAAACAAGGGGACAGTGACGCCGGCGCTGATAGGGCGCTGCGGTCACATGTCACAACAACCCCTCAATATCCTCAGTAACGTGAGTACTGACACCGCTGGAACGGCACCGGCACGAGATGTGAGTACAGGTTTTTTCATTTTTTGGGCGCCAAACATTTAGATCAAGAAGGGTTTGTCCAATTAATCAGAAATGACCACTCATCACCATCAGAGATGGTCACATTCTCCTGAAACAATAAAAAAAATTAAGACTTGTACCCACATATTACCAACAAATACAGTCTCCGCATACCTAACACGAATCAGGACTAGACTGTAAATCATGGATTTCTTCCCATGTACATCCGCCAATGTGGTGTACATTATACAATGTATGAGAAAAGGAAGCAAAGACTACAAACAAGGATGAACCTATACAGGCACACAATGAAGAATGAGCTGGACAAACCAGTGAGAAAACATTTATCTGGACCTGGACACTTTATGATGGATTTAATCTATGCACAAATGTCCTATTGTAATATCTCATAAATGTTGTGCTCTAGTCTCAGTAATTAATTTGTAAACCCGCCTGAAGGAGCCTCTTTGCTCTAAAATCTTGCAAACATAATTCTTCTTGTTAGGCTGCTTTCACATATCAGTTTTTTGGCGTCCGCCACAATCCGTCGGATCGACTGATCCGTCGCAGATTGTGAAAATCTGAGGTGATGGATCAGTTTTTTCATCCGTTTCTTCCGTTTTTTATACGGATCCGTTTTTAAAAATGCCCACAGACAGATAGATAGATAGACAGATCTATAGATAGATAGATACCGTAGAAAGATAGATATGGGATCGATAGACTAGATAGATATATCTATGGATATATCCATAGATATATCTATCTTTTGATATATCTATGGATAGATCTAGATAGATAAATAATAGCAAGGCCAATGTTTATTAATGAACAATATTTTTTATTAAAAAAAAAAATGGCGTGGGCTCCCGCTCAATTTTCTGCGCCAGAGGGGAAAAGCTGATGGCCGGGGGCCAATATTTTTAGCCTGGGAAGGGGGTAATACCCATGGCCGCAGCTGTCTGCATAGCCTTTACTGGCTATTAAAATATGGGGACCCCCCAAAAAATGACGTGTGGTACCGCTATATTTTATAGCCAGAAAGGCTATGCAGACAGCTGTGGGCTAATATTCATACCCTAGGAAGGGGCCATGGATATTGGCCCCCCCTG
This sequence comes from Dendrobates tinctorius, assembly GCF_039654945.1. Classification (NCBI taxonomy): domain Eukaryota; kingdom Metazoa; phylum Chordata; class Amphibia; order Anura; family Dendrobatidae; genus Dendrobates; species Dendrobates tinctorius. The sequence continues at coordinate 2,384,960 of NW_027361733.1, read as the reverse complement.
GCTACATATACCAGCCCGCAGCCACCCCAGAAATGGTGCATCTCTAAGATGCGCCAATTCTGGCACTTAGCCACTCTAGCGGTGGCATATGGGGTAGTAAGGGGTTAATGTCACCTTGCTATTGTAAGGTGACATTAAGCCCTTAATGGAGAGGCATCAATAAGACACCTATCCATTATTAATCTTATATTAATAAAGGGTTAAAAAAAACACACACATAAGAATAAAGTATTTTAATGAAATAAAACACGACACATTTTTTCAAATTTTTATTTTACACCTATCCATTCGAAGCCCTCGATCACCTGCAAAAAAAACAAAAAAAACAAACCAACAATATACAATGTAATCCCATTAATAACGATTGTCCCACGACGATCTCCCCTATACAGCGGTCACATCAGCAGATATATCTATAGATCTATCGAATATCTATCTATAGATAGATATGAGATAGATATTAGATGTATATATGTATCTATCTATCTATCTATCCCATATCTATCTATCTATCTAGCTATCTATCTATCCAACATCTGTCTATTTATCTATCTATCTATCTATCTATCTATCTATCTATCTATCTATCTATCCCTTATCTATCTATCCATCTATCCCATATCTATCTATCCATCCATCTATCATCTATCTATCTATCTATCTATCTATCCCATATCTATCTAACTATCTGTCTATCTATCTATCTATCTATCTATCTATCTATCTACAGTATCTATCGATCTATCTATCTATCTATCTATCTATCTATCTATCTATCTGTGTGTGTAATGGAGTGTGGGTTGTACAAATGTTAAAGAGGAGGTTGGACCAGAAATGACAATACAAATCTTTTTCTTATGTTAAATAATATATCTTTATTTAGCTTACAAAAAAACGCATACAAATCCGCATGAAAAAAACGGATGTAAAAACGCATCAAAAACGCAGGTGACCTCAAGTGCAGATTTGGTGAAGATTTTACCTGCGTCAAATCCTGAGCAAGTCCTGATGCAATCCTAACCGTGGAAACATACCCTAAGGCTATGTGCCCACGTTGCAGAAATGTTGCGGAAATATCCACAGCATTTCCGCAACTCCCGCCGCGGGAAAAACACGGGAGTTGGGGAGGCTATGGGGGAATCATGTTGCACATGAGGAGGCTATGGGGGTATCATGCTGCACATGGGGAGGCTATGGGGGTATCATGGAGGCTGTGTGTGGCTCATGCCGTATATAGGGAGGCTGTGTAGGGCTCATGCCATATATAGGGAGGCTGTGTGTGGCTCATGCCGTATATAGGGAGGCTGTGTAGGGCTCATGCCATATATAGGGAGGCTGTGTAGGGCTCATGCCGTATATAGGGAGGCTGTGTGGGGCTCATGCCGTATATAGGGAGGCTGTGTGGGGCTCATGCCATATATAGGGAAGCTATGTGGGGCTCATGCCGTATATAGGGAGGCTGTGTAGGGCTCATGCCGTATATAGGGAGGCTGTGTAGGGCTCATGCCGTATATAGGGAGGCTGTGTGGGGCTCATGCCGTATATAGGGAGGCTGTGTGGGGCTCATGCCATATATAGGGAAGCTATGTGGGGCTCATGCCGTATATAGGGAGGCTGTGTAGGGCTCATGCCGTATATAGGGAGGCTGTGTAGGGCTCATGCCGTATATAGGGAGGCTGTGTGGGGCTCATGCCGTATATAGGGAGGCTGTGTGGGGCTCATGCCATATATAGGGAGGCTGTGTGGGGCTCATGCCATATATAGGGAGGCTGTGTGGGGCTCATGCCGTATATAGGGAGGCTGTGTGGGGCTCATGCCGTATATAGGGAGGCTGTGTGGGGCTCATGCCATATATAGGGAAGCTATGTGGGGCTCATGCCGTATATAGGGAGGCTGTGTGGGGCTCATGCCGCATATGTAGTAGGCTGTGTGAGGCTCATGCTGTATATAAGGTGCTGAGAGGGGTTCAAAGGTATATAGGGGGGTGTCAGCATACTTAATTATGCTCAACAATAAGTGATACAATTAATATTAATAAATTAATATTGAGTAGAATTAATTTCAAGTTATTAGCTCAGCCCTCCACAACAGTCATGGTCTCTCATGTGGTGCCTTGGGAAAATTAATTGCCCACCCCTGCCCCAGCCCCATCTACATCACAGCCCCCATGGATAAGATACTCAGAGACTGCCTGTCCCAGCTAGAGAGTGAGTTTATTCAATTCAAAGAGGAATTTTAAAGAAGCCAAGGTTAGAAAAATGCAAATGACCAACTGAAGGAGGAATTATCAAGGCTGAAAAGAGACCAGTGTGAAAAGACTTCAAAGACTGCAGGAAGAAAATGCATACCTCAAAGAAGAAATAACACGGCTAAAATCACCAAACCTGCAACATAAGCCAGAGAGGGTATGTTAAAATACAAGCAGTCCCCCAAAACCAAGGCCTGCACCAACCATGCCCCATCCACACAACAAATCAGGGCAACCAACATCCCCTGAACCCAACACTGCAAAGGAAAATTCTACCCTCATCCCAGCAATGAATATACAGCCTCATCTTCACAGCATCCCAGGGCAACCAACAGCCAAGGGCACACAAAAAAAGTAACATCCCAAATGAAACACCGGACTCTGATATTGTCCTAATAATAGACTCAAACGGGAAATACCTGGACACTAAGGGGCCCGTCACACATAGCTAGATCGCTAGCGAGATCGCTGATTTTGTGACGCATCAGTGATCTCGCTGTGTGTGGCACACATCAGCGACCGGCCCCCCCGCCAGGTATCGCTGATCATGCAGGAATGTCCTGGGCCATTTTTTGATTGTTGGTCTCCCGCTGGCCAGCACGCAGGGTGTGACGGGACCCTAAGAGACAGTGACCCAAGGTCTATCAAAACTTGCAATAGCTGCCCAGCAAAAATTTACCAGATCAAAAATAATCCTGTCTGCCGTGCTTCCAAGGAAAGACATAGACCAACAGGTAACAGCAAATCAACTCAGAGCTGGCCACCAGTATCACCTTAACACCAAACATACAACTGGCAAGACACTCAGCGCCGACTGCCCCCGCCGCCGCAATGATGGAGAAGAGAGCGTCAGCTGATGCTCCCTCTCCCATCATTCCCGACTCTGCTTCTGCCACAGCGGGTGCGCAATGAAGTCATCGCGCTCTCACTGTGTGCCAGACAGAGCAGGAGACAGGAGCCGGGAGCAGCCAGAAGCCAGCAGTGCGGGCAAGAGGAGAAGGTGAGGAGTGTGTTTTTTTTAATATATCAGTGTAAGTACTGGACTGTGGGACCATTCTCGGGGGGGGGGGGGGGGGGGGGGCGCTATATACCATGGTGGGCTGGGCTGCTGTATACCATGGTGAGCTGTGCTGCTATATACCATGGTGGGCTGTGTTGCTATATACCATGGTGGGCTGTGTCGCTATATACTGTACCATGGTGGGCTGTGCTGCTATATACCATGGTGGGCTGGGCTGCTATATATCATGGTGGACTGTGATGCTATATACCATGGTGGGCTGTGTTGCTATATACCATGGTGGGCTGTGATGCTATATACCATGGTGGGCTGTGCTGCTATATACCATGGTGGGCTGTGTTGCTATATACCGTGGTGGGCTGTGTCGCTATATACTGTACCATGGTGGGCTGTGCTGCTATATACCATGGTGGGCTGTGCTGCTATATACTGTACCATGGTGGGCTGTGTTGCTATATACTATGGTGGGCTGTGCTGCTATATACCATGGTGGGCTGGGCTGCTATATATCATGGTGGACTGTGCTGCTATATACCATGGTGGGCTGTGTTGCTATATACCATGGTGGGCTGTGTCGCTATATACTGTACCATGGTGGGCTGTGCTGCTATATACCATGGTGGGCTGTGCTGCTATATACTGTACCATGGTGGGCTGTGCTGCTATATACTGTACTATGGTGGGCTGTGCTGCTATATACCATGGTGGGCTGTGATGCTATATACCATGGTGGGCTGTGCTGCTATATACCATGGTGGGCTGTGTTGCTATATACCGTGGTGGGCTGTGTTGCTATATACTATGGTGGGCTGTGCTGCTATATACCATGGTGGGCTGTGCAGCTATATACTGTACCATGGTGGGCTGTGCTGCTATATACTGTACCATGGTGGGCTGTGCTGCTATATACCATGGTGGGCTGTTCTACTATATACCATGGTGGGCTCTGCTGCTAAATACCAAGGTGGGCTGTTCTGCTATATACTATACCATGGTGGGCTGTGCTGCTATATACTGTACCATGGTGGTCTGTGCTGCTATATACCATGGTGGGCTGTGCTGCTATATACCATGGTGGGCTGTGATGCTATATACCATGGTGGGCTGTGCTGCTATATACCATGGGGGGCTGTGCTGCTATATACCATGGTGGGCTGTGATGCTATATACCATGGTGAGCTGTGCTGCTATATACCATGGTGGGCTGTGTTGCTATATACCATGGTGGGCTGTGTCGCTATATACTGTACCATGGTGGGCTGTGCTGCTATATACCATGGTGGGCTGGGCTGCTATATATCATGGTGGACTGTGATGCTATATACCATGGTGGGCTGTATTGCTATATACCATGGTGGGCTGTGTCGCTATATACTGTACCATGGTGGGCTATGCTGCTATATACCATGGTGGGCTGTGCTGCTATATACTGTACCATGGTGGGCTGTGCTGCTATATACTGTACTATGGTGGGCTGTGCTGCTATATACCATGGTGGGCTGTGATGCTATATACCATGGAGGGCTGTGCTGCTATATATCATGGTGGGCTGTGTTGCTATATACCGTGGTGGGCTGTGTTGCTATATACTATGGTGGGCTGTGCTGCTATATACCATGGTGGGCTGTGCAGCTATATACTGTACCATGGTGGGCTATGCTGCTATATACTGTACCATGGTGGGCTGTGCTGCTATATACCATGGTGGGCTGTTCTACTATATACCATGGTGGGCTCTGCTGCTAAATACCAAGGTGGGCTGTTCTGCTATATACTATACCATGGTGGGCTGTGCTGCTATATACTGTACCATGGTGGGCTGTGCTGGTATATACCATGGGGGGCTGTGCTGCTATATACCATGGTGGGCTGTGATGCTATATACCATGGTGAGCTGTGCTGCTATATACCATGGTGGGCTGTGTTGCTATATACCATGGTGGGCTGTGCTGCTATATACCATGGTGGGCTGTGCTGCTATATACCATGGTGGGCTGTGCTGCTATATACCATGGTGGGCTGTGTCGCTATATACTGTACCATGGTGGGCTGTGCTGCTATATACCATGGTGGGCTGGGCTGCTATATATCATGGTGGACTGTGATGCTATATACCATGGTGGGCTGTGTTGCTATATACCATGGTGGGCTGTGTCGCTATATACTGTACCATGGTGGGCTGTGCTGCTATATACCATGGTGGGCTGTGCTGCTATATACTGTACCATGGTGGGCTGTGCTGCTATATACTGTACTATGGTGGGCTGTGCTGTTATATACCATGGTGGGCTGTGATGCTATATACCATGGTGGGCTGTGCTGCTATATACCATGGTGGGCTGTGTTGCTATATACCGTGGTGGGCTGTGTTGCTATATACTATGGTGGTCTGTGCTGCTATATACCATGGTGGGCTGTGCAGCTATATACTGTACCATGGTGGGCTGTGCTGCTATATACTGTACCATGGTGGGCTGTGCTGCTATATACCATGGTGGGCTGTTCTACTATATACCATGGTGGGCTCTGCAGCTAAATACCAAGGTGGGCTGTTCTGCTATATACTATACCATGGTGGGCTGTGCTGCTATATACTGTACCATGGTGGGCTGTGCTGCTATATACCATGGTGGGCTGTGCTGCTATATACCATGGTGGGCTGTGATGCTATATAACATGGTGGGCTGTGCTGCTATATACCATGGGGGGCTGTGCTGCTATATACCATGGTGGGCTGTGATGCTATATACCATGGTGAGCTGTGCTGCTATATAGCATGGTGGGCTGTGTTGCTATATACCATGGTGGGCTGTGCTGCTATATACCATGGTGGGCTGTGCTGCTATATACCATGGTGGGCTGTGCTGCTATATACCATGGTGGGCTTTGATGCTATATACCATGGTGAGCTGTGCTGCTATATACCATGGTGGGCTGTGCTGCTATATACCATGGTGGGCTGGGCTGTTATATATCATGGTGGACTGTGATGCTATATACCATGGTGGGCTGTGTTGCTATATACCATGGTGGGCTGTGTCGCTATATACTGTACCATGGTGGGCTGTGCTGCTATATACCATGGTGGGCTGTGCTGCTATATACTGTACCATGGTGGGCTGTGCTGCTATATACTGTACTATGGTGGGCTGTGCTGTTATATACCATGGTGGGCTGTGATGCTATATACCATGGTGGGCTGTGCTGCTATATACCATGGTGGGCTGTGTTGCTATATACCGTGGTGGGCTGTGTTGCTATATACTATGGTGGTCTGTGCTGCTATATACCATGGTGGGCTGTGCAGCTATATACTGTACCATGGTGGGATGTGCTGCTATATACTGTACCATGGTGGGCTGTGCTGCTATATACCATGGTGGGCTGTTCTACTATATACCATGGTGGGCTCTGCAGCTAAATACCAAGGTGGGCTGTTCTGCTATATACTATACCATGGTGGGCTGTGCTGCTATATACTGTACCATGGTGGGCTGTGCTGCTATATACCATGGTGGGCTTTGATGCTATATACCATGGTGAGCTGTGCTGCTATATACCATGGTGGGCTGTTTTGCTATATACCATGGTACCATGGTGGGCTGTGTCGCTATATACTGTACCATGGTGGGCTGTGCTGCTATATACCATGGTGGGCTGGGCTGCTATATACCATGGTGAGCTGTGCTGCTATATACCATACCATGGTGGGCTGTGTTGCTATATACCATGGTGGGCTGTGTCGCTATATACTGTACCATGGTGGGCTGTGCTGCTATATACCATGGTGGGCTGGGCTGCTATATATCATGGTGGACTGTGATGCTATATACCATGGTGGGCTGTGTTGCTATATACCATGGTGGGCTGTGTCGCTATATACTGTACCATGGTGGGCTGTGCTGCTATATACCATGGTGGGCTGTGCTGCTATATACTGTACCATGGTGGGCTGTGCTGCTATATACTGTACTATGGTGGGCTCTGCTGCTAAATACCAAGGTGGGCTGTTCTGCTATATACTATACCATGGTGGGCTGTGCTGCTATATGCTATACCATGGTGGGCTGTGCTGCTATATACTGTACCATGGTGGGCTGTGCTGCTATATACCATGGTGGGCTGTGCTGCTATATACCATGGTGGGCTGTGCTGCTATATACCATGGTGGGCTGTGCTGCTATATACCATGGGGGGTACATTTTACATTATATTCTATGGGGGAGGCTGTGTTATATAATATGGGGGGCTACATTATATTCTATGGGGGCTGCATTTTACTATATGAGGAGGGCTACATTGTATTCTATGGAGGGGCTACATTATACTATAGGAGGGGGGCTGCATTATATTCTATGGGGGGGTTACATTATATTCTGTGGAGTGGCTGGATTATACTCTGTGGGGTAGCTGCATTATTCTCTAAGGGGTGACTGCATTATACTATAAGAGGGGGGCTGCATTATAGTCTATGGGGGGTTACATTGTACTCTGTGGGGTGGCTGCATTATACTATTTGTGGGCTGCATTATACTGTATTGAGGACTATGGGGAATACATTATATGAAGAACTATGGGGTGCATTATACTATGGGAAGTGAATTGTACTAAATGGATGACTGAGCAGTGTATTTTAATATATGGAGGACTATGAGAAGTGTATTATACAATATGGAGGACTATGGGTCACATTGGGTTTAAACTGTAGATGTGCTGCTGATAACATGATACTGTATGGTGATCCATTAGTGATTGTTCTGTCCCCATCATTCTTTCACAGATGGTGGATCGAGGCTGGGAGACAAGTGTTGAACGATTTCAATATTGTCGATCACACTCATTTAGCGACCTGAACTCAGCGCATGTAAATACAACTGAAATGCTTCTGTTTGATGTGCAATATGCTAGCATTCGGGGCCCCATTTTAAACTTTGCCTAGGGCCCCACTTTGCCTAAAACCGACCCTGGGTCCAAGATGAATGACCCAGACTTCAAACAAAGGCTGAAGAACATTGACATCCAGATCCTATTGGAGACATTGACCTGAGCAGTGGAGGAATCCCTGGCACCCCTGGGAGCAGTCCTACTCTAACATGAAAACCTCAGAAAGAGGAAAAAATCCTCCCAAAAAATCCAGAGAAAACCAGACAGGCCTAAATACATCTGCACTAATACAGGGGGGCTGCCCAGTGCCAACTAAAATGCATCCCGTGTGAACAGAGGCCAGAGTAAGCAGAACCGTTTGGGCCCAACTGCACCCTAAAAAAATATACAGTGCACAAAAACACATCAATATATGTAAGGTATTGGTTGATATTATGGCCATAATACGAAAGCTGGCAAACTACGTTAAAGTTCCTTACTCTTGGCTGGCTATTTCATTTGGTATTATTGCCCTATATGGTGTTACTAAGAGGCTGTGAACCAGAAGGTCTGCATACCCTGTGTGAACACTGCCACATGCGGATTATTTCTTTTGCACTGGTGTACCACATGGCCAATCCCTGATTGTAGGCTGGCTATTTCATTTGGTATTATTGCACCTGTGCAGTTGCCATTTTACTTGGGTCCGCTGCACCCTGGTTAGTGCAGATGTATTTAGGCCCGTCTGGTTTTCTCTGGATTTTTTTTGGAGGATTTTTTCCTCTTTCTGAGGCATGCTAATATGGTACAAGGAGGAGAGCAAAGAGCACATCAAAGCAATGAAAAGAGGAGACAGCCATATCTGGATAAAGATAAGAAGTTCCATTCTCACCTTTCAGCAGGACATCTACCTCTGTGAAGCTTACATGCCTTCATCAGAAACCCCATGCTTAAGCCAGACATCTAGGAGGTCCTACAGAGTGAGGCAGCCCAATTACAGTCCAAGGGTAAAGTTCTCCTCTGTGGAGACCTCAATGCCAGGATAGGTACAGAAAAGGACAATCTGTCACCAGACGGAAACATACATGCTGGAAGATGAGTCCTTCTACAGCGACTCAGTACAGACAGCAAGAAAAAGCTATGACAGAGTGGTGAACAAAAGCGGCAGAACACTGCTGAACCTGTGCCGGAGCCTGGGGCTGCATATACTGAATGGGCACATCAGGGGGGACTCGTTAGGGAGATTTACACTAACCTCCCATGTGGGAAGTAGTGTAGTGCATTATGCCATTGCAGACATGGACCCAGCAAACATAAATGCCTTCATAGTCACCCACTTGTCAGACCACAACCAAATTCTGCTGTAAATGAGATCCACGGAAAAACCACCCACAGAAAAGCCCCATCTGATCGGTCTCCACAACCTACCACCATCCTTCAAGTGGCCTAAACAGTTAAGCACTGATACATGAAAATGAGCAACAGAACCGAGATCCAAGAGCTACTTGTACATTTTAACACAAGTAGCTAAACATCAAATCAGCAAGGGGACAACCTGGCAGTGAATGATTTTAACAAGCTCCTATTTACCATGACAGAGCTAGCAGGCCTCAGAAAAACTAACTCCAAGAGACCTACAAATAAACAATGCCAAAAATGGATTGACAAGGAATGCAAGGCACTACGCAACTCCCCAAGGTTGACCTCAAACCAAAAACACAGAGACCCCAACAACAGGGACCTAAGAGCGGCACATGATACCCTACAGAGGCAATACAAGTGCATCTTAAAGGACAAAAAATAGAGGCACATCTCCCAGAAACTACAGCAGCTTGAAGACTCCCTCTAGGACAACTCATTCTGGGAGACCTGGAGTCATATCCGCACAAAGCCCAAGCAGAACACCCTCCACATCCAGAATGGCAACATCAGGCACTACTTCGAGAGCCTCTATAGTAACCAACAAACTGAGGAACATGGAGGAACATGGAGGAGTCAATCTAGGTCTTCCAAAATCCTCTGGACACACCAATCAGTGTGTTGGAAATAAAGGATAGAATAAGACTTATGAAATGCAAGAAGGCCGGGCACAGTGACGGCATCCTGCCAGAGATGATCAAATACAGTTCCCAGACATACATGCAGCACTGGCAAAACTCTTCACCAACGTCCTAAGAACCAGCTACTTCCCGCAATGCTGGAATCAAGGTCTCATTATGCCTATCTACAAGAATGGAGACCGATACAATCCAGCAAACTACAGAGGGATCTGTGTCAACAGCACTCTGGGAAAACTGTTTAACAGCATCATTAATAAAAGGATCATCACCTTCCTCACCCAGCGTGACATCCTCAGCAGAATCCAAGCTGGGTTCATGCCAAACCACCACACTACCAATCACATCTACACTCTGCACAGCCTCATCACGAGCCACGTCCACAGCAAAAAAGCAGGGGAAAATATTTGCATGCTTCGTGCACTTAAAGAAGGCCTTTGACTCAGCGTGGCACCCCGGCAAGCTGAATAGGTGGCATCAAGAGCTCTTACACTGAGAACTGTTGCAGCGTGAAAGTGAACGGGAAGAGGATAGCCTTCTTCCAGCAGTGCCGCAGGGTCAGACATGGCTGCAGCGTGAGCCCAACTCTATTCAACGTCTGCATAAATGGACTGGCAGCAGCCCTGGAATCCTCCTGCACCCCAAGCCTCAGTCTGCATGACCATGAGGTGAAGTTCCTGCTGTACGCAGATAACCTTCGACTACTCTCTCCAACCGAGAGAGGCCTCCAAGATAGCCTGGCAGTGCTAGAGACATTCAGCCCCACCTGGGCGCTGCCCTTCAACCAAAAGAAGACCAAAGTCATGATGTTTCAGAAGAGGAACCAGAAAAAAAAAACAATCACTCCCTCACATTAAATGGTTCCACATTGGAGAAGACCAACAGTTATACCTACCTCGGTCTGGAGCTAAGCCAAAGCGGGAGCCTCAAGCAAGCAGCAGAGGCCCTGAAAGGAAAAGCGTGCAGAACCTTCTATGCCGTCAGAAGACAACTGTACCACCTCAAACCACTGGTGAGAGTTTGGCTTAAGATATTCGATAGCGTCATCACTCCTATACTGCTGTATGGTAGCGAGGTTTGGGGCCCAGCGACTTACCCAGACCACACAAAGTGAGATTCCAGCCCAGCCGAAGTCTCCCACCTGGAGTTCTGCAAATATCTCCTCCAAGTACATCGCAGCACCTCAAACGTAGAATGTCGGGCAGAGTTGGGCCGATTCCTCTTATGGCTAACTATAAACAAGAGGGTGCTATCACACCAGGCGCACATAGAGAGCAGCAACCCCAGCGTCTACCATCATAAAGCCCTACTGAGCCAAAACCCAGAGCAAGCCACGAACCCCAACAGCCTGTCCCGCCAAAGTCAGCAACACACCCTGACAAAAAGCCGAAATAAAGAAGATCTCAGAGAGCTGCAAGATGCAATATATAGAGGGTTGGCAGAGTGAATTAGAGAATTCCCAGAAACTCACTATCTACCGGTCACTGCGGAGGGACTATACTCTAGCCCCATATCTGGAGGGGTTACGTCATCCCAAAGACAGGCAGACCCTGAGTCTATACAGACTGATTGCTCTCAGTCTAGAGGTGGAAACAGGTGGCACTGACAGACATACAAGCCACGGGAGACTGTGCCAGCACTGCCAGCACAGGGCACTGGAGGGCGAGGCTCACTTCCTGCTTCACTGCAACAAATACTCAGCAGTGAGGGCCTCCCACTTCCAGAGAAATTACATTCACAACCCGGACTTCCCATCCATGAACGAGGAGAGGAATCTCTACATCCTACTGGGGGAAGAAGAATCAACAGTCAAGATCGCCACCCAATACGTCAGCATATGTCATAAGCTGAGTGGAACGTAAAACCCCCAAATGGACTATTATTTCCCAAATTGTGTCTCCAACACCCCATTCCCATAATCCCCAATCCCCTCCCCTGTCCCATCTATTTTCCTTGCTTTGGCAACACTAAATGTATTTTGGTCCTGCCAATAAAGCCTATGTGAGTTTGAGTAGTTACAGTATATGTTTGTATATATGAGCAGTATTATAGTAGTTATATTCTTGTACATAGGGGCAGTATTATAGTAGTTTTTTACTCTTAATTACAGAGGAAGTATAACAGTTATATACATCTATAGAGGTGGCAGCATGATTTAGGTCTTTAGAGAGGACAGTGATGTAATAATCCACAGATTTATTTGGTAGCAATTTGAAAAGACATCATAGTGATATAAGTGCTGCTATGTATCTGGGATCACAATTACATTTACTTTTTAGACATCATCTTTATATTTTCAGTTTTGGGGAGCCCGAGCTGTTTCTCTTTCAATCTGTCATATTAATTGAGAGTCCTCAGTGGTTGAAACTTTTAATGGCTGACTAAACAGGTGATGACAAACAGCAAACTATCAAGACTAGTCAGGTCTAGAGATAAGTGAGTTAATTTGAGTGGAATTGAATTGTACATGATTTTTTTTTATAAATCCACATTCGACAAAATGTGGATGTTTTTGTAATTCACTTCTGTGTGCATTAAGCAAAATGGCAGCTTTCCACTATTTTTCTGAACCATAATGGGCTGTCAAAAAGTAAAACCAAAAATCCTTATACTTACCTCACAGACACCTCTTTACCCACTGCCACCTATCCAGTCCTTGCTGCACCTTCGGATCTACAGTCTCTCGCGCATCTAAAGCTGTGCTGGAACCTTCAGCTTTCAAGGGGCAGGGAGGGTTTAGCGAATGCACACAGGAAGGTCACAGCGCATGTCGTGAAGTCATGACCTCCCAAGACTTCATGAAAGCTGGAAGTCTGACAAAGTTACAGCGCAAGCAGCGGGGAATCTGAAGATGCGGCATGGACCAAACGGGTGAAAGTGAGTAATGGAGAGGCCGGAGAGATAAGCAGTGAGGTAGGCATAAAGATTTTTTTACATATTATGTTTATTATTTTCTAGGCCCTGGAGAGACCCTGGAGAATGATAAGTGACATTAAATTCACAGAAATTACTTCTCTGCAAATTGAAAATCCATGGGAAGAGTCAAATTCTAATTTTGCCTAATCTGCTCATCTCTACTTAGGTCTCCATCAGGCATAGTATAAAACAATATCTGAAAAGTCACATATTTATCTGCAGAATACAAGCGCAATAGAGAAGTGTGGAGCTATGAATTTATCCAGAATTGAACCAGAAGGGAACCGAAGGTAACTAGATACTTAGTCACAGTAAACAATGTTTCTGGTTTGTCTTCACTCTCACCCCTATAATTCTTAACTTTCTACTAACCCCCCTAATCCCTACACCTAGTAAGGAACTGTTCATCTCACCCTCCATTCTCCCCATCCATCTCACCTCCTCCTCAACATACAATTCTCTGTCTCCAAACACAGACAGCCTCTTCCTGTTCCCACCTGCTAACACTTTCTCTGCTCCTCCTCACAAAATCTGGTCCTCCTCATCACATTCCCACAGTCACTTCAACCTCTCATCCACATTATATCACACATTTCCGGAACCTCTCTAACCTTATACCCATTCGCCCAGCTCCTGCCTCCCCAGTCCCTCTAGCAGGAGCTCTATGAAATGCTCACTCTGTCTGCAACAATCTTTCCTACATCCATGATCTTTTTATTGCTAACAAACTTTCCTTCCTCACCATCACCGAAACCTGGCTCACCCCCTCTGACACAGCCTGTCCAGTTGCACTTTCGTATGGTGGATTCCACCTTTCTCACACCCACTGCCCCATCAGCAAGCATGGAGGAGGAGTTGGTTTTCTCCTGTCAGATAACTGTTCCTTCACCCAAATCCCAATGCTATCTGTTACCTTCCCTTCCTTAGAGGTGCATTGTCTGTGTATCTTCTCCCCCTTCAACCTCCAACTGCCCATCATTTACCGCCCCCCAGGGCCAGCCACTACCTTCTTCAACCACTCCACCACCTGGCTACTTCATTTCCTGTCCGCTGACATCCCCACTGTCATCCTGGACGACTTTAACATTCCCATTGATACTTCCCTCTTAGCTGTCACTAAACTTCTCTCACTTCCTCCTTCAGCCTCACTCAATGATCTTCTGCAGCCACTCACAAAGATGGCCACACACTGTACCTCATCTTCACCCATGTCTGCTCCCTAGCTAACGCCTCTCTAACTCACCTCTCCCTCTTCCTGACAACAACCTACTTACATTCTCTTCCCTTTCCTCTCCAGGTACATAATCCCTACTCCACAAACTTGCACACCCTTGCAGAAATCTTAAACACCTTGATCCACACTCACTCTCTGAATCCCTTCTCCCTCTTACAGACGTAAGTTCCTTACACAATACGGACGCTGCTGCCGCTTTATATAACACCACAATAGCTGTAGGTCTCGAATCAGTCACCCCTCTCACACATACCAAAGCTCGCAAAATCAACAGGCAACCCTGGCACACCATCCTGACCAAAGAACTGAGGCAGGCTTCCAGGATTGCTGTGAGGAGATGGAAAAGATCCCACCCCAACGAGCACTTCATTGCATTCAAACAGTCCCTCACTACTTTCAATGCCACATTCACTGCAGCAAAACAAACCTACTTCTCATCTCTCACATCCTCCGTCTTACAACCCTAAACAGCTATTCAACTTTCAATTCTCTTCTCCGTCTCCACTCATGTCAACTGAACACTTTGCCTCATTTTTCAAGCAGAAGATTGATACCATGAGTGAAAGCTTTGGCCTACAGCCCTTGCTCCTAACTACTCAGCCCTCCTCCTCCAAAACCAAGTTCTCCACCATTACAGAAGATCAACTTTCCGTTCTACATTAAAGATCACATCTCACCACCTGTGCACTTGACCTGATCCCAGCCCACCTCATCCCAAACCTCACTACAGTCTTCATCCCAACCCTAACCCATCTTTTCAACCTATCACTAACAACTGGTGTTTTCCCCTCATGCTTCAAACATGCCTCAATCACATCCATCCTCAAAAAACCCTCTTGACCCATCCTCTGTATCTAGCTATTGCCCCATATCAGTTCTCCCCTAAGCCTCAAAACTACTGGAACAACACATCCATCTGGAACTATCCTCCCACCTCTCCTCCTGCTCCCTCTTTGACTGCTTACAATCTGGCTTCCAACTGCATCACTCCACTGAAACTGCCCTGACTAAAGTCACCAATAACCTACTAACCGCCAAAGCCAAGCGACACTACTCTGTGCTCCTCCTCCTGGACCTGTTCCTCTGCCTTTGGCACAGTGGACCATTCCTATTACTACAGACCCCCTCACCTCTTGGCATCACAAACCTGGCCCTATGTATGATCTCGTCATACCTAACAGACCGGACATTCAGCGTCTCCCACACACACCACCTCCTCACCTCGCCCCCTATCTGTCGGTGTCCCCCAAGGTTCAGTCCTATGACCCCTGCTCTTCTCCATTTACACATTCGCCTGGGACAGCTCATAGAATCTCACGGCTTGCAGTATCACCTCTATTCTGATGACACACAGATCTACTTCTCTGGACTTGATATCACCTCCCTACTCACTAGAGTTGAAACCACATATCCAAGCCCTTTCCACTTCTTGCTGACATCAACTCAAATATATTTCCCGGATCCATACAGTCCTCAACTAAGAACCTGCAAAAACCCTAGTCCATGCACTTATCATCTCCCGCCTTGACTACTGCAACCCCCTGTTTTGCGGCCTCCCTTCTAACACTTTTGCACCCCTCCAATCTATTCTGTTGTGAATGGGTCACCGAGGAGGATAACAGGCCCAGGCTAAGCCACAGATAACCAGAGAGGTTGGTAACTAAGCGGATTGCAGACCCCTGATCCTGTCCACACAACTAGCAGTAGCCGTGGAGCATACCTACGATGATCCTAGATGCCTCGGCACAGCCGGAGAGCTAACTAAACCTAAATCAAGAAGAGGGAAATCTAAACTGCCCCGAAGCAGACCCCAAAGGAATAGATAGCCCCCAAACATATTGTCGGTGAGACAAGATGAAAACACAAACGCAGGCAGGAAAAGAGACTGAGCAAATGATGGGGCCCACACTGACTAGACAGGACAGGAAAGGAAAGACACTGTCTGCAATCGCGCAAAAAACCCTGCAAAAGTCCAACACGTCTGATGCACAAAAAACACTGAAGTCGCACGACTTCGCCCCCACTATATCAGCACTCTGGTATATTCTGAAAGCAAAGCAAAAAGAGACCAATATAACAGGGGACAAAACAAACTGGCACAAGCAGTAACCTATGGGCGGTGATTCAGCACAGCCCGAGCCGGAGCTGGCTGACCCGCACAAAGCAGAGATAGACAAAACCAGATCAAATGCAAACAGAGTAGCAAATGAACCACTTAGCTGAACATGCTGGGACAGAGCAGGAGACATCAGACCTCAGGAGGCACCGGAAGAAAATCACCAGCAGGGATAGAGGGAGTCAGCTGTCTTAAATCCCAATCTGAAACCCCAGATCTCCAATCGTCTTCCTCATTATCAGGTGGCAAGCCTCTGTCAATCAGATTAGCTCCACTACCTCCAGTAACCACCAGAGGGAGCCCAGAAAGAGAACTCGCAACCCCTCTGTCAATCTGACCAGCTCCACTAGCTTCAGTAATCGCCAGAGGGAAGCCAGAGAGAGAATTCACAACACTATTCTAAACCCTGCTTCCCTACTAATCCACTTATCTTCCCGCTATTCCCCGGGCTCTCCCCTCTGTCAATCCCTTCACTGGCTCCCCATTACCAAGAGACTCCAGTTCAAAACCCTAAACATGGCATACAAAGCCATCCACAACCTGTCTCCTCCATACATCTGTGACCTAGTCTACCAGTACATACCTGCATGCAACCTCCTTTCCTCACAAGATCTCCTTCTTTACTCCACTCTTATCTCCTCTTTCCACAATCGCATACAAGATTTCTCCCGTGCATCCCCCCTACTCTGAACTCTGTACCCCAACATATCAGACTCTCACCTACCATGGTAAGCTTCAAAAGGAGCCTGAAGACCTACCTCTTCCGACAAGCCTACAACCTGCAGTAACCACCGATCAACCAAACTGCTGTCCAACCAGCTCTACCCTCACCTACTATTGTATCCTCACCCATCCTTTGCAGATTGCGAGCCCTCGCAAGCAGGGTCCTCTCTCATCCTGTACCAGTCATGACTTTTATTGGTTTAAGATTACTTTACTCGTTTTTATTACAAGTGCCATGGAATAAATGGCGCTATAATAATAAATAATAATATTTCTATATAACAGGACATAGAATATTGCAGTCATAAGACATGCGTTGGGAAGCAGAACTCAATATGAGGAACGGAGCCAACAGTTGTAAAATAAAGTATTGGAGGAGTTCATAGATAAGGAGTGTAAATGTTTTATAGTCCCCTGATTTAAGTCAGGTCACTGGTTGCGATGTAGAAAGATATAAATCCATACAAAATATTTATTCCGGCTTCGAGTGTCAAAGGTTGTCACATTTTTCTGTCCTACTTAGAGACACTGCAGCCATTTGGAGAACACATAATTTTTCATATCTGACTGGGGATTATACTGTATGACTCCACTGACTAGTCCGAGGTCCCCGGCCGGCTTCTCACCTCCCCAGTTGACTATCAGGTCTCTCCCTTTGTGTCTGCATAGAAGGAAAGATCTGTCAAAGGGATCGGTTTGGGATGAAGATAGCTGAGAACCTGCATCGAACTAGTCAGCAGAGATAAATAGTCCTCTGCCGTACTTCGGGAAGCATGGCTGATGACGGATTCTCTTTAATAACATTTCTTTCATGTCTCTGATATTGTGATCAGGTCTACAGAAATGTGATGAGAATTCATAATTATTCTAAACTATAGTCCTGTTTCCTCTACATAGAGCCCTCCAGTGGAAAATACAATTAAATGGGTTGCCCACTTCTTTAACAGCCAGTTTTTAAGTGCTATAGCACCTCAAGTAAAATAAAAAAAATTATACTTACATCCCGTGTGAGCGATATTGACAGCAGGTCTCTGGGAACTCAGGTAACATTGTAAGCTAATTACTACTAATGGGCAACTTTTCTCACACTTCCTTTGGATGAAACTCGGACCGCCGGGAGATGTGTGAATGCGGTAGACCATAAGTGTCTGCTCACTTGACATAACTGGATCGGCAGCATTGCAGGAGGAGACTGTGTTTTATCTCTTGGGGGACTACAGCTTTCAAAAGGGGAGTATCCAAGAAGCAGACAACCCCTTTAAGTAGACATTTTTTGGTGTGGTGGAGGTGAAGTACCTGAAATCTTGCAATCCTGATGTCTGTTGAGTATTTGTCTTATCCGTGGTCATTTTATACGAAGAGGTTTTATATTTGAAGAGGACAGGAAGCTGCTAACAATAATGTTTTTCAGATTAGGTGGAGCATAAAACACAGAATCGGGGGAGTCTGGAGGTACGGATTTTAAATAGACATCTTTTTGTAATTATTGTTTTAGTTTCCATTCAGCAGTAGGCTTTTAAGTATGCGGTTGTACCTAATTGCTTGACTTTAGACAATGCAGATTTTTAGGAGTTTGGGGTAAAAACTTCCCCATCTGAGGTACAGTGCCTTGCGAAAGTATTCGGCCCACTGGAACTTTTCAACCTTTTCCCACACATCATGCTTCAAACATAAAGATACCAATTGTAAATTTTTGGTGAAGAATCAACAACAAGAGGGACACAATTGTGACATTGAATGAAATTTATTGGTTATTTTAAATTTTTGTGGAATTTCAAAAACTGAAAAGTGGGGCGTGCAATATTATTCGGCCCCTTTACTTTCAGTGCAGCAAACTCACTCCAGAAGTTCATTGTGGATCTCTGAATGATCCAATGTTGTCCTAATTGAGTAATGATGATAAATATAATCCACCTGTGTGTAATCAAGTCCAGGGAGCCAAATACTTTCTCAAGGCACTGTATGTATAGAGGGAGGTCAATTGTCTTCTTGTATAGTGATGTCTCTATTTTATTGTTCTGTATCTTTATGATGGTGACAGAGATTATTTCTGTATATAAATAGTTGAGTATTAAGTTGGGATGAAACTGGTTGACGTATTCATGGAGCATCTTTAGCTGTTGCACTGGCTCAGTCCAGAAATGAAAAAGAAGTTACCTTCGAACTTGACTATTAAAAGATTTGCATATTGGGGTGTCATTTTACTTCCCATTGTGGTACCAGGCTAATGTAAAAATATATTGCTTCCAAACGAGAAGTAATTATGTAGGAAGAGGAATTTTACAAGCTTTGACACTAATTCAGCATCAGTTTCTTGATTGTCCATGAAGACTTGACAGGATTCTAATCTATCCATCCATAGTGGTGAGGATGGTAGATGACCCATTGCTGATAGTTTATTCAGTAGATCACACATTTTTACCTTGGAAAAGGTGCCTGTCCATCACTGAAACACATTGGTTAATAAGAACCTCCATTTTACACCATCAAGGATTCTTCATTTCCACAAGCACAGCCCAGGTACATAACACACAGTTGGTCTCCCGCTGGCCAACATGCATCGCTGCGTGTGGCAGCGGGAGAGCAACGATCAGCAACGCTGCACGCTGGTATCTAAGGTAAACAGCGGGTTTCTAAGAGCCGCGCGGCTCTTGGATAAATGCTGTTTACCCTGCAAACCAGCGTGCATGCTGGTATCTAAGGTAAACAGCGGGTAACTAAGAGCTGCGCAGCTCTTAGAAACCCGCTGTTTACCTTAGATAACAGCATGCACGCTGGTTTCCAGGGTAAACAGCGGGTATCCAAGAGCTGCGTGGCTCTTAGAAACCTGCTGTTTACCTTAGATAACAGCATGCACGCTGGTTTCCAGGGTAAACAGCGGGTATCCAAGAGCCGCGCGGCTCTTAGAAACCCACTGTTTACCTTAGATACCAGCTTGCTCGCTGGTCCTGATCGCTGGAGGGGCTGTCTATGTGACAGCTCACCAGCGATAAGCCTAACGATGTCCCAGCGATCCCATCCATGTCGGATCGTTGGTGGGATCGCTGGGACATCGTTATGTGTAACAGGGCCTTAAGACTCTTACTGGTGCTGTGTCCAGTGGCGGATTATAATGAGGTCAATCTGGGCGGTAGCCCAGGGCCCAGTGTTGTGGGGGGGCACACCAGCCCAAGGAAAATTGCCCCATTATAATCTGCCACCATAGCGCCACGCCCCCCCCATGTACCGACCCCATCCTCCCCCTCCCAGACCCACCGGCCACCGCAGTGCCAGCCCCTCACTGATAAATCCCTGCTCTGTGCATACAGGACCTGTGATGAGGTCACAGGAGGGGAGGAGTCAGGGGTTACATGATCAGGGACCCTTCAGTGGAGGTCCCTGATCATGTGACACCAGACTACTCCCCTCCTGTGACCTCATCACAGGTCCTGTGCACACAGCCGTCAATGTATTGTATGTGGGACTGCTGTGCTGGTTGTCATGGTGCTGGATGAGGGAATTATGTGTGGGGTCAGGAGGGTTTTACAGGGTAGATGTAGCTGCGTGTGTGTGCGAGGTGTACGGAGCAGAGCCGCGAATGTGCAAGGTGTACGGAGCGGAGCTGCGCGTGTGCGGGGTGTACGGAGCAGAGGCGCGAATGTGCGAGGTGTACGGAGCAGAGATG
This sequence comes from Dendrobates tinctorius, assembly GCF_039654945.1. Taxonomy (NCBI): domain Eukaryota; kingdom Metazoa; phylum Chordata; class Amphibia; order Anura; family Dendrobatidae; genus Dendrobates; species Dendrobates tinctorius. Next base: position 2,364,118 of record NW_027361733.1, on the reverse strand, counting down.
TGTGTGTGCGAGGTGTACGGAGCGGAGCTGTGCGCATGCAAGGTGTACGGAGCGGAGCTGTGCGTGTGCGAGGTGTACGGAGCAGAGCTGGGCGCGTGCGAGGTGTATGGAGCAGAGCCGCGTGTGCGAGGTGTACGGAGCGGAGCCGCGTGTGTGCGAGGTGTACGGAGTGGAGCCACGCATGTACAGAGCGGAGCCGCGTGTGTGTACAAGGTGTACAGAGCAAGGCCGCGTGTGTGTACAGAGCGAAGCCGTGTGTGTATGAGATGTATGGAATGGAGCCCTGTATGTGTACAAAGTGTACAGAGCTGAGCCGTGTGTTTATGGAGTGGAGCTGCGTGTGTACAAGGTGTATGGAGCAAAGCCGCATGTGTACAAGGTTTACGGAGCAGAGCCATGTGTGTACAAGGTGTACAGAGCATGGCTGCATGTGTATAAGGTGTACGGAGCAGAGCCGCATGTGTACGAGGTTAACGGAGTGGAGCCATGTGTGTACAGAGTGGAGCCGTGTGTGTGCGAGGTGTACGGAGCAAAGCCGTGTGTACGAGGCATACAAAGCGGAACCATGTGCGTATGAGGTGTGCGGAGCCATGCGTGTACAAGGTGTATGATGGGGAGCATTCATACCTCCCAACCATCCCAGATTTTGAGAGTCTGCCCCACTGCCCCGACCGGGAGCTTACTTTTCCCGCGGACACAGGAGTATATGGCGGAGGCCTGGAGGAGCACTTGAAAACTCGCACGTGACATTCCATCGGAAGTGATGTGCTGGAAGCTGACCGGAAGAGATTGTGACGGGACCATGGAGGCACTTCAGGGAATGCTTCAGATCATCACCATGTCCTATGTCCTCCTCCTCCCGGACAGCGGGATCGCCTTGGACTCAGGGATGTCGGTCATGTGAGTGGATCATGATATGTACTGCACCAGGAGGCTCAGGTGGGCACTACAATGTGAGCTGGGCTGGTATTGTGACGGACTCAGCTTCTACTGAGCCCATTTTTTGAGTGGACCCTCTGGGTCGTGGCACCCACCCACCGAGGGTGAGCTGACCTTGTGAGGAACCACCCCCTATACAGGGAGTGTCAGGGGCAAGACCAAGGGGGTGAGCCACCACGACTGCTGGGACCAGACGGCCGGCTCAGGGGGACACTATGTGAGTGTCTGACGACCAGGGACAAGCAGGAAACAAGACAAGACAAGACGTAAGTTCAAGGTATCTTCATTTAGACAACTGCAGGAACATTCAGTGCAAAAACATGAGAACAAGCAAACACGGCAAGGTGCGTGCGTGGGCACGCCAAGGTCCATAGCATAGTACGTGCCAGGTGGCACGCCTGGGTACAGGCAAAGACACAATGGCATCGGACTCCGGACAGCTGGCAACAATCGACATGATCAGGGCATCAGGCTGCGGACATCAGCTCCGGACATCAGATCGCAGTCATCAGGCTTACGATCTCTGGCAGCGATCGGCAGGTTCCGGGCATCCGGCAGGCAAACCAGGGTTCAGGCAAAGAGGCACGACAGATATCCAGGCATGGTGCGTGTTAGGGAACGCGCCGAGGTCCAAGGCAGGATTCCAGGCAGGGTGCGTGCTAGGGGCACACCAGGGTCCAGGGCAAGGTGCAAGGCAGGGTGCGTGTGTAGGGGACACGCCAGGGTTCAAAGCAAGGTGCAAGGCAAAGTGCATGTGTAGGGGACACGCCAGGGTTCAAAGCAACAAACAAGACAGGAGGCATGTGTAGAGACACGCCTAGGCACAAAGTTCAACAATCAAGACAGGGTGCATGTATAGAGACACGCCAAGGCACAAGGTACAAGGCAGAGTCCTGCACGTGCCAAGGGGCACGCCAGGGTCAGGTTCAACATACAAGACAGGGTCAGGTTCAACATACAAGACAGGGTCCTGCGCGCGCAGAGGGGCACGCCAGGGTCAGGGTTCAAGGCAGGGTGCGTGCTAGGAGCCACGCCAGGGCTCAAGGCAGGGTACACGCCTCACTGGCCAGCGCACACGGCTGAGACACAAGCACACGACAAAACTAAGGCACAGGAGGCGGGCAAGGGCAATTTGTCACGTATGCCTGTCCTGTGTGACACGACTCGAAGGCCGGTAACTAAAACAACAGGACTGACTAGTGACCCTGTCCTGTGTGACGCGACCAACAGGTCGGTCCTGAAACAACAAGACAGGGGGGAAGGAAAACCAACAGGGCAAGGAAAAGACAAAGCAAGGAGCGGAACCTGAAAAGGAACATAGGCAGAAACACAGAGTCAGGTCAGAGAGAGAACAGAGCTAGCAGCGGAGCGTAGGCCGAAGCCCAGAGCCGGGCCAAGGCAGAGCCTTGGAACTAGTCAGGTGTGTGCTAGAGAGCACCAGAGGACAGAGTACAGAAAACCAGGCAGAGACAAAGAACGTGGAAGTACTACAAGGCTCAGAATAGCAAAGGCCAGACATGGCGGAACAGGCCAGGCAGAGAACAGAGGAAGGACTACAAGTCAAAGAATAGCTAAGGCGAGGCATAGCAAAACAGGCTAAGGCAGAGAACAGCGGAAGTACTACAAGGCAAAACAAGGCAAGGACAAACATGGCACGAGAGACAACACAAGACATGGCACGAGACAAGAGGCAAAGTACAAGCACAGAGCGTGTGCAGAGACGCACGACAGGGCAGAGTGCAGGGGCACAGAATACAGGGAGCGACCGAGCAGACAAAGCAGCCAAGCAGGGAAGCAACACGGTAATCAGACCCTGACCATAGGGAGGGGCGGTCTGATATAGCACCATAGCACCTGTAGTTCCGGGTCAGGATCATGGAAGGACTTCCGGTTAAGATCCTCCAGGATCATAGAGAGCATCGCTAGAACAGCCTGGGTAGAACCATAGAGAATGTCACATGATCAGGGGTTCCAGGAATACAGCGGATTGCAGAACCAGAGCAGGGCTGGAACATAGGAAAGGTCACATGATCAGGGGTTTCCAGGAATACAGCAGATTGCAGAACCAGAGCAGGGCTGGAACATAGGAAAGGTCACATGATCAGGGGTTTCCAGGAATACAGCGGATTGCAGAGTCAGACAGAGACGGATGGTTACCCAGCAACAGCGTGCAGCCATGAGGTAAGGCACTGCTCCAGGCAACTTGCAGCATAACAGACATGGCGGACATGACAGGTATAGTATCTTTATAGAATCTTTCTTTCTTTCCCCTCTTTCCTTGTCTTTCTTTCTCTCTCTGTTCTTTCTTTCACTTTCTGTTCTTTCTTTCCCCTCTTTCTCTCTCCCTCTGTTCTTTATTTCCCCTTTCTTTCTTTTTTTCTCTCTTTGTTCTTTCTTTCACCTCTTTCTTTCTCTTGCTTTTTCTCTTTGTTCCTTCTTTCCCCTCTTTCTTTCCCTCTCCCTCTCTGTTCTTTCTTTCTTTCTTTCCCCTTTCTTTCTTTCTGTCTTTCTTTTTTCTTTCTCTGTTCTTTCTTTCTCTCTGTTCTTTCCTTCTCTCTCCCTCTCTGTTCTTTCTTTCTTTCCCCTCTTTCTCTCTCTGTTCTTTCTTCCTTTCTCTCTGTTTCTCTCTTTCTTTCTTCTTTCCCTCTGTTATTTCTTTCTCTCTCCTTTATTTCTCTCTTTTTTCTCTCTCTCTGTTCTTTCTTTCTTTTCCTCAGTACCAGTCAGTGTGCCCACAGTACCAGCCACTGTACCCTCAGTACCAGTGTGATCAGCAGTGCTAAATGGGTGTGGTTGGGGTGTGGACATGGGTGTGACTAGTTGTGAAATGGGTGTGGTCGGGCGTCCGGTAACCAATCATCATAGTGGAAGTCATCTGTTTCCATCAACTTTGTTATATGTGGGCAGTGGGCACCTCTAGTAAGGTGGGCACGAGATGGCGGGTCTTGTCACCTCTGCCTCACACATAAGATACTATGAGGTGTACTTTATTCCTGCCACATTTCTTTCTTGGCCTACTGAGAGAAATGTTTTGACCAGTTGAAAGTTATACAACCTGAGGATTGTGCATGTGTGCGCTGCCCACATATATGTATACTTACTCCGACACTTATATAAACCCTGCCCCTCCAACCGCCGTCCACTTTCCCATGCTCCTGTTCCAATTCTGGGGTATTTTTTGTCACCCCTTGGTCCTCCAAATGCTGAACATCTGGGACACGACTAACATTGTGCAATGTGCACTTGTTCGTCGCCAGATGCAGCGTCGTGTCCAGTGTGTGAGGACACGGTGACTTGTCTGTGGCGTTAACCCCTCTGCTGACATGTTGGGCACAGCCTGTGACGAGGAGCATCTCTTCCTGTGTATCCGGCCACAGGCTGCACATCGGAGGCTGCTTCTTCTATCTGGGGAAGTTCATGAAGCAGAAGCCTCTGTGTGACTCATGTAATGTAACTTGTCTGATAGGCCATGGGTCCAGGTCTGCAGGTGATTGCAGACTATTAGCTGATTTTGATGTTAGTTACAGGTGAGTCAGGACTAGATGTTGGGTGGAAGCCTTCCAGTATTTGTAAGGCCTCGTGCACACGCTGAGTATTTGGTGAGTTTTTACCTCAGTATTTATAAGGCCTCGTGCACACGCTGAGTATTTGGTGAGTTTTTACCTCAGTATTTATAAGGCCTCGTGCACACGCTGAGTATTTGGTGAGATTTTCACTCAGTATTTGTAAGGCCTCATGGACACGCTGAGAATTTGGTGTTTTTTACCTCAGTATTTGTGAGGCCTCGTGCACATGTTATGTATTTGCAGAGTTTTTTTTACATCAGTATTTAACCACTTCCCGCCCCATGACGCACCGTATGCGTCATGAAAACTAGTGACTTCCCAACCCCGTCACATGACCAGGGGGCCCACAGAGTCTGAACAGTCCGGGGCCCTGGCTACCCTTAATCCACCCCTGGTTGTGTCCATACACAACCACCCCAGGTGAGCACTATCATCATTCACACCCTCTCTCATTTCTCCTACGGTATTGCCCTATTGTGCGTTTCTGTCCAAACCAGAGCACAGCAGCATCAGATTATTGATTTTCCATGAAGACTTGGCAGGATGCTAATCCATCGTGGCGAGGATGGATCCCTCTGGTAGAGGACCCATGGTGATAGTTTATTCAGTAGGTTTAAGAACACCTTCAGCCAGCAAGAAATTTGCCCACAAAAGAATAAAAATGTATATATTACACAATTGCTTTTATATTTGGCATGTTGTGTTCAGGGATACAAAATTGCATTCCCAGGTATGGAGCTGCCCCTCTTTTATTGTGAGGCAAGGAGAAATTATGAAGGAACTGTTTGGGGAACACATAGAACAGTGGCACGTGGTAAAGATAGTGAAAGGCAGGAGTATGCCCTTACCTGGTGGTGTTGTGTGGAGGCACGACGCCTGTAGATGCGTGAAACTGCTGCTGCGGCCCTTGGCTGGAGAAAATCTTCTTCAAAATGTATAATAGTAGAGGAGGAAGATATCATGTTGTATGAGCTGGAGTTGCGCTGCGGTAAATGAATCCCTTTGTACTCCAAAATGGTTCTTTATTGATTCCAACTAATGTCAGACATATTTTTGCTTCAGAAACGCGCCGGTCCAGTGACGAAATGTTTTGGAACAATAAAACCAGTTTGGAACATTTAAAGCTTCTCATTTACCGCAGCACAGCCCATACAACGTGATAAAGTCCTCCTCTACAAAGATAATTTATTGTCATTCTAAAACAGTCACCGTCACTTTACTTTTTATTTCATAATTCAACAGTAGACATGAAAATAAGCAACTTTGTAATATATCTTATCAGAGAATTCTGCTTCTTTCTCCTCCTGGACTAATCTCACTGTGACGAGGTCAGCTTACGCCGAGTCGTTTTGTTTAGATTAGACCCTCTGGGTCGTGGCACCCACCCACCTAGGACAAGCTGACCTTGTGAGGAACCACACCCTATACAGGGAGTGTCAGGGGCAAGACCAAGGGGGTGAGCCACCATGACTGCTGGAACCAGACGGCCGGCTCAGGTAGACACTAAGTATGAGTGTCTGATGACAAAGAACGTGCAGGAAACAAGACAAGACATGAATTCAAGGTATCTTCATTAAGGCAAACTCAGCGTAACATCAGGTGCAAAACGTGATAACAGGCAAAGCACAGCAAGGTGCGTGCGTGGCACGCCAAGGTCCATGGCATGGTACGTGCCAGAAGGTAAGCCCGGTTACCGGCAAGGACACGATGGCATTGGACTCCGGACAGCTGGCAAGGATCAGGGCATCAGGCTGCAGACACCAGCTCCGGACATCAGGCCGCAGTCTTCATGCTTACGATCTCTGGCAGAGATGGCAGGTTCCAGGAATCCAGCAGGCAAACCAGGGTACAGGCTAGGAGGCATGACAGATCTCCAGACATGGTGTGTGTTAGGGAACACGCCGAGGTCCAAGGCAAGATTCTAGGCAGGGTGCGTGCTAGGGGCACACCAGGGTCCAGGGCAAGGTGCAAGGTGCATGTGTAGGGGACAAGCCAGGTTCAACGTGCAAAGTACGGTGCGTGTGTAGGGGACACGCCAGGGTTCAAAGTTCAACATACGAGACAGGGTGCGTGTGTAGACACGCCAGGGTTCAAAGTCCAAGGCAAGGTCCTGCGCATGCCGAGGGATACGCCAGGGTCAGGCTACAAGGCAAGGTCCTGCGCATGCCGAGGGACATGCCAGGGTCAAGGTTCAAGGCAGAGTCCTGCGCGTGCAGAGGGGCACGCCAGGGTCAGGATTCAAGGCAGAGTCCTGCGTGTGCAGAGAGGCACGCCAGGGTATAGGCAAGGACCTGTGCGTGCTAGAGGGCACGACAGGGTACATGACAAGACCTGTGCGTACTTTTACAGAAGCACGGGGAGGTATGCCACGGGGCAGGCGAGGGCCTGCGCGTGCTATTAGAGAAGCACGCAAAGCACAGTGCAGAAAAAGAGACAGTGTGGGTGCAAGGAAGCACAGAGAGCATGGCTGGGATACTGGCTAGCTGGTCGGGCTGCAGCACAGACAGGCGGGCAAGACTCCAGCGAACCCGGCTGGGGCATAACGGGCGACGCAGCTGTCACTGGCCGACGAGCACGGCTGAGGCACAAGGAGGCGGGCACGGCTAGGGCGGGAACGGCTGAGGCAAAAACAGGAGGCTAGGAAGGCCAGGCGCATGCAAAGGGCACACGCAGAAACAAGGCAAGCCAAGGCAAGAAACAAGGCAAAGCTAGACAAGGTACGGAACAAGGAGCGGAACGTAGGCAGAAGCACAGAGTGGGGTCAGAGAGAGTATAGGACTAGCAGCGGAGCATAGGCCGAAGCCCAGAGCCAGGTCAAGGGAGAACCTTGAGACTAGCCATGGAATGTGCAAGAGAGCACCATAAGACAGAGTACGGAAAACCAGGCAGAGACAAAGAACGTGGAAGTACTACAAGGCTCAGAATAGCAAAGGCCAGACATGGCGAAACAGGCAAGGCAGAGAACACAGGAAGGACTACAAGTCCAAGCATGTCAGAGACAAAACGTGGCACAAAGGACAAACACAAGACAAGGAACGGGACAAGAGGCAGAGTACAAGCACAGAGCGTGTGCAGAGACACACTACAGGGCAGAGTGCAGGGACACAGAATACAGAGAGCGACCGAGCAGACCAAGCAGTCATGCAGGGAAGCAACACGATACTCAGGCCCCGACCATAGGAAGGGGTGGTCTGATATAGGGCATTAGCACCTGCACTTCCAGGTCAGGACCAGGGGAGAACTTCCGGTTCAGATCCTCCAGGATCATAGAAAGCATTGCTAGATCAGACTGGGCTGGACCTTAGAGAAGGTCACATGATCAGGGGCTCCACAAACACTGAGAGGTTAGCTGGGTCAAGCAGTGCTGGAACATAGGAAAGGTCACATGATCAGGGGCTCCAGGAATACAGAGAGGATTGCATTAAGATAATCCTTTAAGATAATCCTTTAATCGTCCCACCATGGGGAAATTCAGAATCCGAGCAGAGACGGATGGTTACCTAGCAACGGCGTGCAGTCATGAGGTAAGGAGCGCGTGCACACTGCTCCAGGCATCTTGCAGCACAACAGTCACGAGGTGCGTGTGCACACTGCTTCCAGGGATCTTGCAGCATGAGACATAACAGGCATGAGAATTCAGTGCATGTGCACACTGCTCCAGGGGTCAAGCGGCACAACAGACATGGCGGGCATGACAGGCATAACGGACATGGCGGGCATGACACTCACTTTCTCAATTTATGGGTAAAATCTGTATTCAGTGAAGACAGATTTTCCCATTACTCAGACAGAAGATAAGTTGGTGCTTTCAAAATTCTATGGAGGGCGAAGCGAGAGGCAGAGACAGTAATTCTGCTGAACGTTCTCCTGATGCAACAGTTTTCCATAGCACTTTATAAGCACCAATTGTCATCTAACTCAGTAATGGGAAAAACTGTATTCACGGAAGACAGAATTTACCAATGAATTAAGACATCAGTCCTGGAGAAAAAAAAAGCTGATTTCTCTCATAAGATATATTGCAAAGTTTCTTATTGTCATATGTATTTTTGATTTATGGAAAAAAACACAATTACTCATTAATCTTCTGCCCTATTTCACTTACAGAGACTCCAAATAGGGTGATTGGCGGCCTGTTTACACTAGACAAGTCAGTATAAGACTCATATGCTGGATTATCGGCGCTCAGTATATACAAGTCCTATACTTGGGTTATTAATCATGATGTAGGGTATGAAATGCTCCTATACTTGGACAGTATAGAAGTTTCCTTTATTAGATCATTGATCAGTTTATAGTCTGTTTATAGTCTGTCATGTCAGACTAACGAAATTTCCTTCTGTGATAGAATCACTGACTGGGTGGATCAGGGAAATGCTGTAGATATATAGTATACCTTGACTTCAGCAAAGCATTTGACAAAGTATCTCACACCATCCTTATTGAAAAAAATGACTAAGTATGGAATGGACAAGGCAACTGTTAGGTGGATTCATAACTGGCTTAGTGATTGGACACAAAGAGTGGTCGTAAATGGCTGCATATCCAGTTGGAAGAATGTCTCAAGTGGGGTACCACAGAGTTCTGTCCTGGGCCCTGTATTGTTCAACATCTTTATCAATGATTTAGATGAAGGAATTGAGGGTAAACTGATTAAATTTGCTGATGACACAAAGCTAGGAGGGATAGCTAATACTAGAGAAGAGAGAGAGAGGATTCAAAAAGATATAAATAAACTGGAGCAGTGGGCAGCAACTAACAGAATGGTTTTTAACAGGGAAAAATGCAAAGTACTACATCTGGGCAATAAAAATGAAAAAAGCATATACAAATGGGAGGAATAATGCTAAGCAACAGCTCATGTGAAAGACTTGGGTATACTAATAGATCACAGACTGAATATGAGTCAACAGTGTGATGCAGCAGCAAAAAAGGCAAATGCAATTCTAGGATGTATTAACAGAAGCATACAGTCTAGATCACGTGAAGTCATTATTTCCCTCTACTCCTCTTTGGTCAGACCTCATCTGGAATATTGTGTCCAGTTTTGGGCACCACATTTAAAAAAGACATCAACAAACTGGAGCAAGTTCAGAAAAGAGCGACCAGAATGGTGACCGGTCTGCAAACCCTGTCTTATGAGGAAAGGTTGCAGGATTTGGGAATGTTTAGTTTGCAAAAGAGAAGACTGAGAGGAGACTTAATAGCTGTCTACAAATATCTAAAGGGCTGTCACATTGTAGAAGGATCAACTTTATTCTCATTTGCACAAGGAAAGACTAGAAGCAATGGGATGAAACTGAATGGGAGGAGATACAGATTAGATATTAGAAAAAACTTTTAGACAGAGTGATCAATGAGTGGAACAAGCTGCCACGAGAAGTGGTGAGTTCTCCTTCAATGTATGTCTTCAAACAGAGGCTGGACAGACATCTGACTGGGATGATTTAGCGAATCCTGCTTTGAGCAGGGGGTTGGACCAGATGGCCCAGGAGGTCCCTTCCAACTCTACGATTCTATGATTCTAAGCCACTCCTTTGTTATTTTAGCTGTGAGCTTAGGGTCATTGTCTTGTTGGAAGGTGAACCTTTGGCCAAGTCTGAGGTCCAGAGCACTCTGGAAGAGGTTTTCATCCAGGATATATCTGTACTTGGCCGCATTCATGTTTCCTTAAATTGCAACCAGTTGTTCTGTCCCTGCAGCTGAAAAACACACCCAAAGCATGATGCTGCCACCACCATGTTTCACTGTTGGGATTGTAATGGGCAGGTGATAAGCAATGCCTGGTTTTCTCCACACATACCGCTTATAATTATCACCAAAAAGTTCTATCTTTGTCTCATCAGACCAGAGAATCTTATTTCTCATAGTCTGGGAGTCCTTTGTGTGCTTTTTTTAGCAAACTCTATGCGGGCTTTCATATGTCTTGCAATGAAGAGAGGTTTCCGTCTGGCCACTCTGCCATAAAGGCCCAACTGGTGGGGGGCTGCAGTGATAGTTGACTTTGTGGAACTTTCTCCCATCTCCCTACTGCATCTGTGGAGCTCAGGCACAGTGATCTTGGGGTTCTTCTTTACCTCTCTCACCAAGGCTCTTCTCCCACGAATGCTCACTTTGGCTGGACGGCCAGGTCTAGGAAGACTTCTGGTGGTCCCAAACTTCTTCAATTTAAGGATTATGAAGGCTACTGTGCTCTTAGGAACCTTGAGTACAGCAGAAATTCTTATGTAACCTTGGCCAGATGGGTGCCTTGCCACAATTCTGTCTCTGAGCTCCTTGGCCATTTCCTTTGACCTTATGATTCTCATTTGGTCTGACATGTACTGTGAAGTCTTATATAGACAGATGTGTGCCTTTATAAATCAAGTCCTATCAGTTTAATTAAACACATCTAGACTCCAATGAAGGAGTAGAACCATCTCAAGGAGGATCACAAGGAAATGGACTGCATGTGACTTAAATATGAGTGTCTGAGCAAAGGGTCAGAATACTTATGACCATGTGATATTTCAGTTTTTCTTTTTTAATAAATTTGCAAAAATTTCTACATTTGTTTTTTTCAGTCAGGATTGGGTGCAGAGTGTACATTAGTGAGAAAAAAATGAACTTTTTTTGAATTTACCAAATGGCTGCAATGAAACAAGAGTGAAAAAGTTAAAAGGGTCTGAATACTTTCTGTACCCACTGTAGAAGATTCTTCTGTTGAATTATTGGATAGGATGGTCAGTATAGACAGATTCTTTATTCAGTTATTAGTCCATATATGGGGTCAGGATAAAAAGCAATAAGTAGGGCGAGTATAGAATGATGATGTACTTGCTCATCGGGCAGTATAAAAGGCTTCTCTCTTGGTCATTATATAGGATGAATAGAGAAGGTCTCTACTGGGTTATTGGTCAGACCGAAGTTTTTCTACTTAGCCAGTGGTGAATTTATATGATCAGTATAAAAAGCCACTGTACTCTATTACTGGTCATTATATAATGTCCCTCTACTAGTCATCAGTTCCATATAGAAAGTTATAGTGCCTATACATGCTTTCATATTTGGTCATTCTGCTGCTCCTTGTCAGCATATAAGTCTACGCTACATAGTCACTGGTCAATATAGAAAGTACCCATCATTGTTAATTCGTCAATAGTCTGTTCAGAAGGCCCCTCTCTTGGGTCATTGGTCTGAACAGAAGGACCCTGTCTTGAGTCATTGGTCTGAATAGAAGGACCCTCTCCTGGGTCATTGGTCTCAATAGAAGGACCTTCTCGTGCGTCATTGGTCTGTATAGAAGGCCCCTCTACTGGGTCATTGATCTGTATAGAAGACCCCTCTCCTGGGTCATAAGTCTGTACTGAAGGCCCCTCTCTTGGGTCATTGGTCTGTATAAAAGGCTCCTCTCTTGCGTCATTGGTCTGTATAGAAGGACCTTCTTCTGGGTCACTGGTCAATATAGCAGGCAGAAAAACACAACAAAGCAATCATCAGCTCAACTGGATTCAGAAATGTCTGTAATGAGGGCGTGGTGCACAGAGACTTCAGGCTGGTGAGACGACCGTCAGCTTACGCTGAGTCGTATTTGTTCTTAGAGTGTACCCTCTGGGTCGTGGCACCCACCCACCTAGGGCGAGCTGACCTAGTGAGAACCCACCCCCTGTACAGGGAGTGTCAGGGGAAAGACCAAGGGGGTGAGCCACCACGGCAGCTGGACCAGACGGCCGGCTCAGGGAGACACTATTGAGTGCCTGGCAACAGGACGAACAGGGTATGAAACATAAGCGAAGTCGTCGCAGAGTTTCTTCAGCAAACGTGGTTACACACTTTAATCAGATACAAGGCAAAAACAGAGAATCAGGTGCAGGGCACAAACGGTGAAACACGGCAAGGTGCGTGCAAGGGCACGCCAAATGTTCCAGACATAGCACGTGCAGAAAACATACCGGAGTCCAGGACAGGATACGTGTTAGGGGTCACACCAGAATTCCTAGGAAGGGTGCGTGCTGGGACACGCTAGAGTCCAAGACAAGGTGCGTGCTAGGAAACACGCCAGAATCCAAGGTAGAGTGCATGCAAGAAGACACGCCAGGGTCCAAGGCAGGTGCGAAGGCATCGGACTCCGGAAGACTGGCAAGGACTGACAGGATCCAGGCATCAGGATGTAGTCATCTGGTTCTGGACCTCTGGCAGCGGTCGGCAGGCTTCAGGAATCCGGCAGACAAACCAGAATACGAGGCAGGATGCGTGCTAGGAGACACGCCAGGGTCAGGTTCAAGGACGGAAGCCTGCGCGTGCTGTGGGCACGTCAGGGACAGATACAAGGACGGAGGCCTGCGCGTGTAGAGGGACACGCCAGGGACAGGTACAAGGACTGAGGCCTGCGCGTGTAGAGGGACACGCCAGGGACAGGTACAAGGACGGAGGCCTGCGCGTGTAGAGGGACACTCCAGGGACAGGTACAAGGACGGAGGCCTGCGCCTGCAGAGAGACACGCCAGGGTCAGGTTCAAGGCAGAGTCCTGCATGTACAAAGGGCATGCCAGGGTCAGGGTTCAAGACCAGGGTTAGGGCCTGTGCGTGCAAGAGGGCACGACAGGGTACAAGCCTGCACGACTTTTACAGAAGCACGGGGAGGTATGCCAAGGAGCAGGCGAGGACCTGTGCGTGCTTTAGAGAGCACATAGAGCACAGTGCAGAAATAGCGTGAGGTGCAAGGAAGCACAGAGAGCACGGTTGGGGCACTGGCTAGCTGGACGGGCTGCAGCACTGACAGACGGGCAAACCTCCAGAGAACCCGACTGAGGCACAGCAGATGACACAGCTGTCACTGACCGACGAGCACTGCTGAGGCACAAGCAGGCAGGCACGGCTAGGGCGGGCATGGCTGAGGCACAAACAGGAGACTAGGAAGGCCAGGCGCATGTAAAGGGCACACAAAGCAACAAGACAAGGCAAAGCAAGAAACATGGCAAGGCAAAGCAGGGAGCGGAGCACGGAGGGGAACATAGGCAGAAACAGGCAAGGCAGAGAACACCGGAAGGACAACAAGTCCAAGCAGGACAAGGACGAAATATGGCACAACGGACAAACATAAGACAAGGCACAGGACAAGAGACGGAGTACAAGCACGGAGCGTGTGCAGAGACGCACGACAGGGCAGAGTGCAGGGGCACAGAATAGAGGGAGCGACCTAGCAGACCAAGCAGCCATGCAGGGAAGCAACACAATACTCAGGCCCTGACCATAGGGAGGGACGGTCTGATATAGCACCATAGCACCAGTACTTCCGGGTCAAGACCAGGGAGGGACTTTGGGTTCAGATCCTCCAGGATCATAGAGAGCATCGCTAGAACAGCCTGGGTAGAACCATAGAGCAGGTCACATGATCAGGAGTTCCAGGAATACAGCAGATTGCAGAACCAGAGCAGGGCTGGAGCATAGGAAAGGTCACATGATCAGGGGTTCCAGGAGTACAGTGGATTGCAGAGTCAGACAGAGATGGATGGTTACCCAGCAACAGCGTGCAGCCATGAGGTAAGCGCGCGTGCACACTACTCCAGGCAACTTGTGGCATAACAGACATGGCGGACATGACAGCTGGTTTCCTGAGCAAGTAAACCATGGAAAAAATATGGAAAATCTAGCAACTGCAATGTTCATTAAAACATTACGCTTATTTGTAGATTAAAATAGGAAAACACAAAATTAACAGGACATATTAGCGCTAAAATCAATGCATTTCGAGCTATACTAGCTCCCAATCCTGACAACATGCGTGCGGCTATGAGTATATATAACATAGAAAGTAGGTGTAGAAAGGCCAAATTCACAGAGGTGCTTAATTGTTAATCCTATGTATACACAGGAAAGAATTGAAAGGAGAAAAGAGTGGGAGGGGAGCGGGAGGCAGGGAAAAAACAAAGAAAAGAGAATAGCACATATCAATGTAGATAGTTAAGGCCCCGTCTCACATAGCGAGATCGCTGCTGTGTCACCGATTTTGTGACACAACAGCGATGTCGCCTGCGATGTCGCCACATGTGACACATAGCGGCAATCGGGCCCCTGCTGCGATGTTGCTGATTGTGCTTGAATGTCCTGGGCCATTTTTTGATCGCTGGTGTCCTGCTTGCCAGCATGCATCGCTGTGTTTGACAGGGACAACGACAAACGACCTCAATACTACAGGTCTGAGAGACAGGGTCCCAACGACAGTCATATCGTTCTGGATCGCTGCTGCGTCGCTGCTGAGATCTGTCTGTTTGACACCTCACCAGCGACCTCGTAGCGACGCACCAGCGATCCCTACCAGGTCGCATCCTTGTCAGGATGACTGGTGCGTGGCCAAGTGTGACGGTACTATTAGAAAAGGAAAGTGTCACAAGATTGGCCGGTATCCTGTATAAAATATCCATATGTATATATAACATAAATTACTAATATTTTATTATCCACCAAAAACATACTTCATGCGAGAGAAAATGTTTTCTCTTTTGTTGTTATCATAATAATAAATCAATGTATTGATAAATCGTTATACCGACAGTTCTTATTTCTCTCATGTGCCCAAAGCTAAAACAAAGCCGTTTTAATGATATTGCATTTAATATATTCAGCCATCTGTTGTGTGTACGATCTGCAATATATTGGCTGCACTTCTTGCAAGTTAAGGCCGGGGTCACACTAGCGATTAAATCGGACGAATGCAATGCGATAAGAAATCGCATTGCATTCATCCCAATGTTATTCTATGGGGCAGCTCACATCATGCGATTTTTTATCGCATCCGTTCCTCGGACCGAGACAATCGCAGCACGCTGCAATTGTCACCGATTTTCGGATCGGATTCGACAATGCAAGTCTATGGAGGCGAGAAAAAATTGGATTGCAAACGGACCCGATGTGTGAGTTGCGGTAAAATCGCACCAAAAGCCCAATTTTTTTTTTTTAAATACAGTAATATCACAGTGACCGTTTAAATAAAGAATCGAATTAATAGATCTAGACACATATATATACATATATATATTTTTATATATATATATATATATATATATTTTATACATGTCATAGAGACACATTTATATATATATTTCTAATTCATACAGTTCTTCATTGCAGAATAGCCGCAGAAACATTTGCCGGCTTTTGTATAATCATTCTTCTGCCCGACATGAAATGACACATGGTTTACATATAGTTAACCATTTCATTTCGTTTTTTTTTTATGTCTATCACTATTAATTATATGAGGGTTTGTGGGTAAAATTTTGGAGTTGTAGGGGTTCATTTAAGGGGTTAATTCGTTGTATTAAATTGCTGGGACTCCCGCTGACGTCACTGAGGCTGCAGGGAGTCCCCGCAATTTAATACAACGAATTAACCCCTTAAATGAACCCCTACAACTCCAAAATTTTACCCACAAACCCTCATATAATTAATAGTGATAGACATAAAAAAAACATGAAATGAAATGGTGAACTATATGTAAACCATGTGTCATTTCATGTCGGGCAGAAGAATGATTATACAAAAGCCGGCTAATGTTTCTGAGGCTATTCTGCAATGAACTGTATGAATTAGAAATATATATATAAATGTGTCTCTATGACATGTATAAAATATATATACATATATTTAATATGTCTAGATTAGAGTTGAGCGAAACGGGTCGAAAAAATTCAAAAGTCGCCGACTTTTGGCAAAGTCGGGTTTCATGAAACGAAACCCGACCCTAGGATGAGGTCGGCCACGAGGTCGGCAACTTACGCGCCAAAGTCGCGTTTCAAAAGTTTGTTTTGCGCTCTTTTTCAGCCAATCAGGATCCACGGACACTGTGGGCAACGTGATGACATAGGTACGGGTCACCACCATCTTTCAGAAGGGCATGCAAGTGATTGGCTTGCTTTGGTGGGCGTCACAGGGGGTATAAAAGGGCGTGCACGCCGACCGCCATCTTACTTCTGCCGATCTTAGCATAGGGAGAGGTTGCTGCTGATTCTGTAGGGAGAGCGTTAGGCAGGGAAGAAGACAGAAAAACTGCTTCTGCTGCTAGCGATTTGGCCTGCACAACACACCAGTCACTGTGTGTGCAGTGCAAGGGGAGGCTATATAGTGGTGTATCAGTGGTGTTGGTTGTTGGGCTGCCTTCTAAGGCTTCCTGACAGGCTGGCATTGCTGTTTACCCACTGCTCCGCAAACTGCTTTTTTAAAAGCAATCCAATCTCCCTTATCCTCTAGTCACTTTGGTCACAGCTGCGCCATCGAGCCTGTCACATAGCGCTCAGATATTCATTGGGCCTCAAACTGCTTTTTTAAAAGCAAGCCCAATTTTTTTTTTTTGTCCTGCTGAGAAGAAAAAAAAACTGCTTCTGCTGCTGATAGCAATTTGGCCTGCACAACACACCAGTCACTGTGTGTGCAGTGCAAGGGGAGGCTATATTGTGGTGTATCAGTAGTGTTGGTTGTTGGGCTGCCTTTTAAGGCTTCCTGACAGGCTGGCATTGCTGTTTACCCACTGCTCCGCAAACTGCTTTTTTAAAAGCAATCCAATCTCCCTTATCATCTAGTCACTTTGGTCACAGCTGTGCCATCGAGCCTGTCACATAGCGCTCAGATATTCATTGGGCCTCACACAATCCAAAAGTGTCCAGTGTCCACAAGTGTGTGCAGAGATTCAAAATCTCCCTTATCTTCTAGTCACTTATGTCACAGCTGTGCCATCGAGCCTGTCACATAGCGCTCAGATATTCATTGGGCCTCACACAATCCAAAAGTGTCCAGTGTCCAAAAGTGTGTGCAGAGATTCAAAATCTCACTTATCCTCTAGTCACTTAGGTCACAGCTGTGCCATCGAGCCTGTCTCATAGTGCTCAGATATTCATTGGGCCTCACACAATCCAAAAGTGTCCAGTGTCCAAAAGTGTGTGCAGAGATTCAAAATCTCCCTTATCCTCTAGTCACTTAGGTCACAGCTGTGCCATCGAGCCTGTCACATAGCGCTCAGATATTCATTGGGCCTCACACAATCCAAAAGTGTCCAGTGTCCAAAAGTGTGTGCAGAGATTCAAAATCTCCCTTATCCTCTAGTCACTTAGGTCACAGCTGTGCCATCGAGCCTGTCACATAGCGCTCAGATATCAGTGGGCCTCACACAATCCAAAAGTGTCCAGTGTCCAAAAGTGTGTGCAGAGATTCAAAATCTCACTTATCCTCTAGTCACTTAGGTCACAGCTGTGCCATCGAGCCTGTCACATAGCGCTCAGATATCAGTGGGCCTCACACAATCCAAAAGTGTCCAGTGTCCAAAAGTGTGTGCAGAGATTCAAAATCTCACTTATCCTCTAGTCACTTAGGTCACAGCTGTGCCATCGAGCCTGTCACATAGCGCTCAGTTATCAGTGGGCCTCACACAATCCAAAAGTGTCCAGTGTCCAAAAGTGTGTGCAGAGATTCAAAATCTCACTTATTCTCTAGTCACTTAGGTCACAGCTGTGCCATCGAGCCTGTCACATAGCGCTCAGATATCAGTGGGCCTCACACAATCCAAAAGTGTCCAGTGTCCAAAAGTGTGTGCAGAGATTCAAAATCTCACTTATCCTCTAGTCACTTAGGTCACAGCTGTGCCATCGAGCCTGTCACATAGCGCTCAGATATTCATTGGGCCTCACACAATCCAAAAGTGTCCAGTGTCCAAAAGTGTGTGCAGAGATTCAAAATCTCACTTATCCTCTAGTCACTTAGGTCACAGCTGTGCCATCGAGCCTGTCTCATAGTGCTCAGATATTCATTGGGCCTCACACAATCCAAAAGTGTCCAGTGTCCAAAAGTGTGTGCAGAGATTCAAAATCTCCCTTATCCTCTAGTCACTTAGGTCACAGCTGTGCCATCGAGCCTGTCACATAGCGCTCAGATATTCATTGGGCCTCACACAATCCAAAAGTGTCCAGTGTCCAAAAGTGTGTGCAGAGATTCAAAATCTCACTTATCCTCTAGTCACTTAGGTCACAGCTGTGCCATCGAGCCTGTCACATAGCGCTCAGATATCAGTGGGCCTCACACAATCCAAAAGTGTCCAGTGTCCAAAAGTGTGTGCAGAGATTCAAAATCTCACTTATCCTCTAGTCACTTAGGTCACAGCTGTGCCATCGAGCCTGTCACATAGCGCTCAGATATCAGTGGGCCTCACACAATCCAAAAGTGTCCAGTGTCCAAAAGTGTGTGCAGAGATTCAAAATCTCACTTATCCTCTAGTCACTTAGGTCACAGCTGTGCCATCGAGCCTGTCACATAGCGCTCAGATATTCATTGGGCCTCACACAATCCAAAAGTGTCCAGTGTCCAAAAGTGTGTGCAGAGATTCAAAATCTCACTTATCCTCTAGTCACTTAGGTCACAGCTGTGCCATCGAGCCTGTCTCATAGTGCTCAGATATTCATTGGGCCTCACACAATCCAAAAGTGTCCAGTGTCCAAAAGTGTGTGCAGAGATTCAAAATCTCCCTTATCCTCTAGTCACTTAGGTCACAGCTGTGCCATCGAGCCTGTCACATAGCGCTCAGATATTCATTGGGCCTCACACAATCCAAAAGTGTCCAGTGTCCAAAAGTGTGCGCAGAAATTCAAAATCTCCCCTGTCCTATAGACACCTTGTACCTTGTTTTACATACTATATAGTTTGTTGGATTTTGTCTACATTTCTACCAAAAATGAGGAAGGCTGGTGGAAGAGGCCGTGGAATTGGGCGGGGGTTGGCAGCTGGTAATGATGGTGTTGGTGGTGGATCTGATGGTAGTGGCAAGAGCAAAATAGGACCGAATGCAGGAGGTGTTGAGCCTGCGTCATCGTCTGGCTACATAAGGCCTCGAACGCTTAGTTTTCTAGGAGTTGGCAAACCGCTTTTAAAGCCAGAGTATCAGGAAAAAGTTTTGTCTTACATTGCTGACTCAGCCTCCAGCTCTATCGCCTCCTCTTCTTCAGTTGTAAAAAGTAAAAGCACTGAGTCGTCATTGGAGGCTCATGTTCATGAACCACACCTTTCCTTGTGTCCTTCACCCCAACCAAGATTGAAGGATGACGCAGGCCATACTACTGATTACTCCATGGAGCTGTTTTCACATACCATGCCTGGATTATCAAGTGAAATGGTGAATTACCCAGGCCAAGATGAATCTGACATGGAGTGCACTGATGCACAGCCGCTGATGGATGATTCTGCTGATACATTCACTCAGAGCACTACATTGTCCTCGCAGTGTACAGAGCCAGATTCTGACCCTGATGAGACTCAGGTGCCCCTTCCCGCACACTATACCACCATACACGGTGACACAGAGGAAGGTGCACATGACATAGAAGAGGAGGTGATGGATGACCCAGTTGTTGACCCAGATTGGCATCCATTGGGGAAGAGGGTGCTGCTTCCAATAGCTCAGATGAGGAGCATCCACAGCAGACATCGACATCGCAACAGCTGTTATCCGGCAGGCCCGGAGCACTCCAAAGACAGGTTCCAAACATCAAAAGAGTTGCTGGACAGCTTGTCCAGAGGGTCAAAAGATCACAGCGTGCTAGGCCGCAAAATGTCTGCCAAAGTAGGAAGAGTGCAGTGTGGCACTTTTTTGAACAAAATCCTCATGATCAGGCCAAGGTTATCTGTAAGAAGTGCGCAAAGACCTTTAGCCGAGGGAAAAATCTGAAAAATTTGAATACCAGTTGCATGCTTAGACATTTAACCAGCATGCACTTGCAAGCGTGGACACAACACCAAACCTCAAGTGCCACATGTGCAACTGATCACAACGAAGGTAGTCAGCAACGCTACATTGTTTCCCCCACTGTAAGCCCACCGGTTAGCACAGTAGCAAATGTTGAGGTGTCGTTGCAAGGCCACAGCAGTCAGGGAATCCCACTGTTATATCAATGAAAGACTGATTCTAGGCCATCAGAAAGAACACCAACTCCATCACCATCATCAACCCTCTCTCAGTCCGCCCTGTCCACCGCTACTTCCACCATATGCAGCTCTCAAGTCCAGCTCACCCTCCCAGACACTATGAGTAGGTCAAGAAAGTACTCAGTCTCTCATCCGCGTACACTGGGTTTGAACGCCCACATTGCCAAACTAATCTCGTTTGAGATGATGCCCTTTCGGTTGGTGGAAAGCACAGCTTTCCGCGAACTCATGGCCTATGCAGTACCACGCTATGACCTACCCAGTCGCCACTTCTTCTCTCGCAAAGCCATCCCAGCCCTCCACCATCATGTGAAAGACCGCATTGTCCATGCACTCAAGCAGTCAGTGAGCGGAAAGGTGCACCTCACTACTGATGCATGGTCCAGTCGGCATGGCCAGGGCCGTTACGTGTCCATCACTGCGCACTGGGTTAATGTGGTGGATGCAGGGTCCACAGGGGACAGCGGTGGTGGGACAGTGCTGCCTAGCCCACGGTATAGGAAACAGTTGGCTGTAGGCGTTCCACCCTCCTCCTCCTCGTCCAGAAGCGAAAGCTCGTCCACAGAGCGCAGTTGTACGAGCACTCCATCTGCAGCTGCCACTGTTGCACACGATGTGTCCCCCTATCGAGCAGCTAGTGGAAAGCGTCAGCAGGCTGTGTTGCAGATGATGCGTTTGGGCGACAGACATACCGCCGAGGTGCTGGCCGAGTACTTGAAGCGACAAACTGAGTCATGGCTGGGCAATGTACATCTTGAGGCAGGCAAGGTAGTTAGTGATAACGGCCGTAATTTTGTGGCAGCCATAGCCCTTTCAAAACTCAGCCACATACCTTGCTTGGCTCACACCTTGAACCTGGTGGTGCAGTGCTTTCTCAAAAATTATCCGGAGTTAACAGCCCTGCTCCAGAAGGTGCGAAGACTGTGCGCGCACATCTGCCGGTCGCCTGTACACTCCGTTCGTATGCAGAAGCTGCAGCGATTGCTCCACCTTCCCAACCACCGCCTCATTATCGACATTGCAACAAGGTGGAACTCCACCCTGCACATGGTGGAGCGGCTGTGCGAGCAGAGGCAGGCCATAATGCATTTGTGGGAGGATACACGGCCAGGCACTTTGAGAGCAGACATGGAGTTGACAGGTGTGCAGTGGTCGAAGCTGAAAGACCTCTGTAAAGTCCTTCAGTGTTTTGAGGAATGCACACGGCTGGTAAGCGCAGACGACGCCATCCTAAGCATGAGCATCCCACTTATGCGTCTGCTCATGCAAACTTTGACGCACCTTAAGGAGCAGGCGTCTGCAGCCAATGTTGATGAGGAGGAAGAGGAGGAGGGAATCCTTGATGACATTCAGCCATTGTCTGTTCAGGGACCTCTCCTGAACAAGGTGGAGGAAGAAGAGGAGGAGGAGGATGATGATGGGGATGATTACTTAGGGGAGGAGGATGCATCTCGTGGGGCAAGTGAAAATGTTGGCATGGCAAGGTCTGGTACAGGGTTTGTGCGTGACTGGAGGGATGTGGATTTGCCAGAAAGTGCATCATTGACACCGGGAACATTGGCCCACATGTCAGATTATGCCTTGCGGATCCTAAAAAGGGACCCCCGCATTGCCAAAATGATGAACGATGACGACTACTGGTTGGCCAGCATCCTGGATCCACGCTATAAAGGCAAATTACAAAACATCATGCCACAGGAGAACCTTGACCTAATATTGGCTAATAAACAAGCAACTCTGGTAAATCGGTTGCTTGAGGCATTCCCCGCACACAGCAGCGGTGATGGTTCTCACACGAGCCGTACGGGCCGGGGGCAGCTTGGCAGAGGTGTTCGTGGTGCACACAGCAGAAGTGGCGTTGGAGACAGGGGTTTCATGACAATGTTGTGGACTGATTTTTCAAATACCGCTCACACAACTGGTAATACTGCATCGATGGAAAGTGACAGGAGACAGCAGTTGTCAACCATGGTTACAAACTACTTTTCCTCCCATATCGATGTTCTCCCACACAGGTCATTCCCCTTTGACTATTGGGCCGCTAAACTGGACACCTGGCCTGAATTGGCCCAATATGCCTTACAGGAGCTCGCTTGCCCAGCTGCAAGTGTGCTATCGGAAAGAGTCTTCAGTGCAGCTGGATCAATCCTGACAGAAAAAAGGACCCGTCTGTCAACCCAAAATGTGGATGATCTAACCTTCATTAAAATGAACCATGCATGGGTTTCCAAGGATTTTGTCCCACCTTCCCCTGATGACACATAGGGTAACAGAAAAATGGCTTGCTTTGGTCCACCTCTTCCTGGGACTTGACCTATTTCGCCTTTTGCATCAGCTGAATGTCCAACATCAACATATGCCACTTTCTAAAACTCCCTAACTGTGCTGCCTCCCCCCCCATGGCTGGGGTCACCACCTAGCGCACGACACCGTGCGAGTGCCGTTGCCCTGGACAGGTGGGTAGGCCGACTCTTGGGCGCGGGCACTGGCACAGGGTCCCTCATAGTGCAATCAAGTGTCTCTGACGCTGTACTATGAGGGGCCCAGTGCCAGTACCGACGCCCACGAGTGGGCCCCCCTTGCTTGGGCAGGGCCCCAGCATTTGCAATCTTTACCTCTCCCTGCTCCTCCGCTGTGTAATCTGGGCCGTCAAATCCATACTGTGCCTGACACCGTCTGAGCCTGCCTCCTGAGACATATATTTTGAATGTGTACGCTATCCATACATGTTATCCGGGGATACGGTACCCTTTCTAACCTTTGTGCAATCACGTGCAATCCATACTGGGCCTAACACCGTCTGAGCCTGCCTCCTGAGACATATATTTTGATTGTGTACGCTATCCATACATGTTATCCGGGGATACGGTACCCTTTCTAACCTTTGTGCAATCACGTGCAATCCATACTGGGCCTAACACCGTCTGAGCCTGCCTCCTGAGACATATATTTTGAATGTGTACGCTATCCATACATGTTATCCGGGGATACGGTACCCTTTCTAACCTTTGTGCAATCACGTGCAATCCATACTGGGCCTAACACCGTCTGAGCCTGCCTCCTGAGACATATATTTTGAATGTGTACGCTATCCATACATGTTATCCGGGGATACGGTACCCTTTCTAACCTTTGTGCAATCACGTGCAATCCATACTGGGCCTAACACCGTCTGAGCCTGCCTCCTGAGACATATATTTTGAATGTGTACGCTATCCATACATGTTATCCGGGGATACGGTACCCTTTCTAACCTTTGTGCAATCACGTGCAATCCATACTGGGCCTAACACCGTCTGAGCCTGCCTCCTGAGACATATATTTTGAATGTGTACGCTATCCATACATGTTATCCGGGGATACGGTACCCTTTCTAACCTTTGTGCAATCACGTGCAATCCATACTGGGCCTAACACCGTCTGAGCCTGCCTCCTGAGACATATATTTTGAATGTGTACGCTATCCATACATGTTATCCGGGGATACGGTACCCTTTCTAACCTTTGTGCAATCACGTGCAATCCATACTGGGCCTAACACCGTCTGAGCCTGCCTCCTGAGACATATATTTTGAATGTGTACGCTATCCATACATGTTATCCGGGGATACGGTACCCTTTCTAACCTTTGTGCAATCACGTGCAATCCATACTGGGCCTAACACCGTCTGAGCCTGCCTCCTGAGACATATATTTTGAATGTGTACGCTATCCATACATGTTATCCGGGGATACGGTACCCTTTCTAACCTTTGTGCAATCACGTGCAATCCATACTGGGCCTAACACCGTCTGAGCCTGCCTCCTGAGACATATATTTTGAATGTGTACGCTATCCATACATGTTATCCGGGGATACGGTACCCTTTCTAACCTTTGTGCAATCACGTGCAATCCATACTGGGCCTAACACCGTCTGAGCCTGCCTCCTGAGACATATATTTTGAATGTGTACGCTATCCATACATGTTATCCGGGGATACGGTACCCTTTCTAACCTTTGTGCAATCACGTGCAATCCATACTGGGCCTAACACCGTCTGAGCCTGCCTCCTGAGACATATATTTTGAATGTGTACGCTATCCATACATGTTATCCGGGGATACGGTACCCTTTCTAACCTTTGTGCAATCACGTGCAATCCATACTGGGCCTAACACCGTCTGAGCCTGCCTCCTGAGACATATATTTTGAATGTGTACGCTATCCATACATGTTATCCGGGGATATGGTACCCTTTCTAACCTTTGTGCAATCACGTGCAATCCATACTGGGCCTAACACCGTCTGAGCCTGCCTCCTGAGACATATATTTTGAAAGTGTACGCTATCCATACATGTTATCCGGGGATACGGTACCCTTTCTAACCTTTGTGCAATCACGTGCAATCCATACTGGGCCTAACACCGTCTGAGCCTGCCTCCTGAGACATATATTTTGAATGTGTACGCTATCCATACATGTTATCCGGGGATACGGTACCCTTTCTAACCTTTGTGCAATCACGTGCAATCCATACTGGGCCTAACACCGTCTGAGCCTGCCTCCTGAGACATATTTTGAATGTGTACGCTATCCATACATGTTATCCGGGGATACGGTACCCTTTCTAACCTTTGTGCAATCACGTGCAATCCATACTGGGCCTAACACCGTCTGAGCCTGCCTCCTGAGACATATATTTTGAATGTGTACGCTATCCATACATGTTATACGGGGATACGGTACCCTTTCTAACCTTTGTGCAATCACGTGCAATCCATACTGGGCCTAACACCGTCTGAGCCTGCCTCCTGAGACATATATTTTGAATGTGTACGCTATCCATACATGTTATCCGGGGATACGGTACCCTTTCTAACCTTTGTGCAATCACGTGCAATCCATACTGGGCCTAACACCGTCTGAGCCTGCCTCCTGAGACATATATTTTGAATGTGTACGCTATCCATACATGTTATCCGGGGATACGGTACCCTTTCTAACCTTTGTGCAATCACGTGCAATCCATACTGGGCCTAACACCGTCTGAGCCTGCCTCCTGAGACATATTTTGAATGTGTACGCTATCCACACATGTTATCTGGGGATACGGTACCCTTTCTAACCTTTGTGCAATCACGTGTAATCCATAATGGGCGTGAGAACGGCTGGCGAGCTGTTAAGCAAGCTACAACAGCTGTGGTTTGCACACGTAAGTTTTTCATTTTTTCAGGAATGACGGTTAGGCCTAATTCCGGAACTGCAGTTGACCTGCCCTTACTGGGAAATCATTGTTCGCGGGTAATAATTGTAATCAGTGATCCCCATCACTAACGTTGTTCAGCGGGTTATCTGCACCTGTAAGCGACAAACGCTGGCCTTTTCAGTGTAGCGCACATGCAGCCACGGACATGTAAGGGCATGACACACCAGTTATTGGCCAATCTCATGTTCCAGAGCCTCACGTGTCCCTCTAGTAAGCCGGACTCGGACCGCGGGGCATGACGGAGTCTCGTTCGTTAACGGAATTAAGCTTGCAATGTGTGCATCTGTTCTGTAGCTGGCATGGTTGAGGTTTCCCAGGTGGAGTCGAATTTAACCGTAGGCTCCACTCCTGGTGGTGCCCTTCTGGACATTCCTTTAAGGTTCAGCTTTGCAACCATACTGCCCACGTAAAACAAACAATTTGCCTTCATGAACGCTGTTTGGAGGGTCATGACTCGTGGGAATAACGCCGCCCAATCAGTTAACCTGCTAGAGAGATCCTTCGTTGCTCCCAAGCATGACATCACACTCCCTAGGAGGAAGGTAATGCCACTGTGGCGACCGTACTCCTGGGGGCGACACAAGTGCACTGATGCCCAGCCACTGCTCGATGAATCTGCTGGTACATTGACCCAGACCACTACATTCCCCTCGCACGCTACACGGCCTGAATCTGACCCTGATGAAACTCAGGTTACCCTTCCCATATAAAGTTCCATCTTACACGGTGACAAAGAGGAAGCTGCAGATGAAAGTGCAGGTTCGGCCCACCCGCCATCAGACACACCACCGTACTATCAGGGGCCCTGTGCCAGTGCCGTCGCCAACGAGTGGGCCCCCCCTGCTTGCTCAGGATCACAGCACTTGCAAGGTTGAAATACTGTGCAGTGAGATGGAAGATGGGGACGACGAGGAGTCCAGACTAGTACAGGGATTCCCTAGCGAGGAGACTAATTTGATTGTTTTCAATGTTGGGACAGCAATTTTTGGGGAGCACGTTACTCTGGAGAATGATAGATGGGGCCCACCATACACTGGAACATTCCAAAGGTGGACATCAGACACTGGAGCAGCATTTACAGGGCCCATTATACACTAGAGCATTAGAAATGGGGCTCATTATGTTTGGAGCATTATTTGGGCCCATAAGACAGTGGAGCTTCATCCATGGGGACCAACATATACTGTAGCATTATGTGGAGCTCATCATATACTGTTTCAAACATTATATGGGACCAATGATTCTGTATGGAGAAATACACTCACTGGCCACTTTATTAGGTACACCATGCTAGTAACGGGTTGGACCCCCTTTTGCCTTCAGAACTGCCTCAATTCTTCGTGGCAGAGATTCAACAAGGTGCTGGAAGCATTCCTCAGAGATTTTGGACCATATTGACATGATGGCATCACACAGTTGGCGCAGATTTGTCGGCTGCACATCCCTGATGCGAATCTCCCGTTCCACAACATCCCAAAGATGCTCTATTGGATTGAGATCTGGTGACTGAGGAGGCCATTTGAGTACAGTGAACTCATTGTCATGTTCAAGAAACCAATCTGAGATGATTCGAGCTTTATGACATGGCGCATTATCCTGCTGAAAGTAGCCATCAGATGCCTGTTCTTAGCTGAGAGGAGTGGTACCCAGTGTGGTCTTCTGCTGCTGTAGCCCATCTGCCTCAAAGTTCGACGCACTGTGCGTTCAGAGATGCTCTTCTGCCTACCTTGGTTGTAACGGGTGGCAATTTGAGTCACTGTTGCCTTTCTATCAGCTCGAACCAGTATGCCCATTCTCCTCTGACCTCTGGCATCAACAAGGCATTTCCGGCCACAGAACTGCCGCTCACTGGATTTTTTTTCTTTTTCGGACCATTCTCTGTAAACCCTAGAGATGGTTGTGCGTGAAAATCCCAGTAGATCAGCAGTTTCTGAAATACTCAGACCAGCCCTTCTGGCACCAACAATCATGCCACGTTCAAAGGCACTCAAATCACCTTTCTTCCCCATACTGATGCTCGGTTTGAACTGCAGGAGATTGTCTTGACCATGTCTACATGCCTAAATGCACTGAGTTGCCGCCATGTGATTGGCTGATTAGAAATTAAGTCTTAACACACAGTTGGACAGGTGTACCTAATAAAGTGGCCAGTGAGTGTAGATGGGCCTCGTCATGAGATGTAAAAGTGAAGTATTTTTCATTGTACTATACCGCTATTTCTCTGCCGTATCGGAGCATGATGAGTTTTGGTATGTGTTAAAGGGGCGCTCTTTCGCCCAGGGCACATGAAAACCTGGAGCCAGCCCCCCCCCCACAACTTTAGCCAAATAACCCCCATTTTTCAGTGCGTAACTTGTATTATGAAGTTAATTAAGGTTGACAAGCTTAAGTAAGAAGAATTGATGCTTTTGGCATTCAAATGGGCACTGTAGGTGTGTTTCCTGTCCTCCTCTCACTGCCGACTTTTATTCCCCATTGACTTACATTGGGTTTCGTGTTTCGGGACGACCCCGACTTTTCCCTATAATCGGCCGATCTTGCTCGACCCGACTTTTGGAAAAGTCGGGTTTCACGAAACGAAACGCGACCCTAAAAAACCAAAAGTCGCTCAACTCTAGTCTAGATCTATTAATTCGTTTGTGTGGGGAAACCTGTCATTGGGCTCTATTATATGTCCATTTAGCTACCCTGCGAGAAAATCTTGCCAGACGGATGTCAAAAGGATGCTTACATGCGTTTAAAATCGCATCGATGAAGAAAAATCGCATCAAAAACGGATCACTGGTTAAGATACTTTTGTGCGATTTCGGACCGTTAAAATGGGACCGATTTTTTATTCGTTGTGTGTGACTCCAGCCTTAAAGTTAGAATTGCGGAGCACATTCAGAATGTGATTCCGGACCCCTTAACCCCGTCACAACATGCGCCGTACATGTTTGTCGCATGTCGGGTCTCCCCCTTTGATATGGCTCTAGTGCTGAGCCCACATCTTTTCTGGAACCTGTCAGCTGACATGTGCCCCTAACAGCTGCGGGTGAAATTTTGATCCACCCACCCCTGTGGTTGCCTGATAGCTATAAGCGCGCGGTCGGCACTCAAAGCAAGTGAGCATTCCTGCTACAAAGAAGGGCTGAAGCCTTGCTCTGTGTAGCACAAGGGATCAGCTTCTACAGTAAACTCCTAGGGAGATTATTGAAGCAAGTAAAAACTTTAAAAAAAAAAAAAAAAAAAAAAAAAATGTTTAAATATTTAAAAAATAGAAAATAAGTTTAAATCACCCCATTCAAAATAAAAAATACACATATTTGGTATCGCCGTGTTCAGAATCGCCTGATCTAATAAAAAGAATTAACCCAATCGCTAAACGGTGTAGCGAGAAAAAAAATCCAAATGGTAGATTAAAGTTTTTTTGAGTTGCACTCGCTTTGCAATTTCTCCACACTTGGAAAATTATTTCTGTTTTCCAATACATTTTGTGGTATAATCAATGGTGTTGCTCAAAGTTACAACTTGTACCACAAAAAAACAAGCCCTCACATGGACATACTGATGGGAAAATAAAGAAAAGTTATGGCTCTGGAAAGAAGGGGAGCAAAAAACAGAGACGCAAAAGCGGAAAATGGCCCAGGGGTGAAGGGGTTAAAAAAATACTGTATATATCTATGTCTGGTTTATCTAAACATGTCCATAACATTCATGAAGGAAATTGTTCTATTCTATTAATTACAGGCATGGAGAAAGTGAACTGTCCAGCTGCAGGCGGGGATTGGCTGCGACTTCTTTTTGAACCAGAAGCCTTTTGGATTTTCCATGTAGCCACCAGATTCCCCAGTGGGTTAAATTATAACAATATAAACATTAAAGGGAATCTGTCACCTATTTTTTCACATATAAGATGCGACCACCGCCATCAGGCTTATCTACAGCATTCTATAATGCTGTAGATAAGCCCCCGATGTAACCTGAAAGAGAAGAAAAACGACTTCTATTATACTCACTGAGGGGGTGGTCTGGCGCCTCCCATCTTCTAGAGATGACGTCCTCTTCTTTGCTTCCCGTCGCAGCTCCTGCGCAGGCGCACTTATCGGCCCAGTTGAGGGCAGAGCAGAGTACTGCAGTGCGCAGGTGCCAGACCTCTATGACCTTTCCCGGCGCCTGCGCACTGCAGTACTCTGCTCTGTCCTCAACAGGGCCGATAAGTACACCTGCGCCAGAGTCACGACGGGAAGCAAAGAAGAGGATGTCATCGCTAGAAGATGGGAGGCGCCGGACCCGGTGAGTATTATATAACTCGTTTTTCTTCTCATTCAGGTTACATCGGGGGATTATCTACAGCATTATAGAATGCTGTAGATAAGCCTGATGGCGGTGGCCGCAGCTTATATGCGAAAAAATAGGTGACAGATTCCCTTTAAGAATTTGCAATCCTTTCTGCCATTTTGAGATACTGGGATAGGGTTTGTCAACAAAAGCCGAAAATATTATGGTTTTTCCTCTTATAATGACTTTGATATAACTCTGGACACGTGGGAAATCAGGAAGGTCGGTATAAAGATTTATCAATAGATTTATTATCAATATGATCACGACAAAAGAGAACATGTTTTCTCTCATGTGATGTATGTTTTTGGGGGATTATAAAATTATTTATTACAGCACCATTTATTCCAATATGAAGTAATTTCTGTTATAAATACATATGGATAGTCTCTGCAGGATACCGGCCAATCTTGTGATACTTTCCCGCCCAACCAGCCACATTTATATGTGCTATTCTCTTTTCTTTGTTCCCCCTGCTCCTCCTCTTTTCTCCTTAACTGACAATATACAGGGCAATGTCACTGCCGGTATGCAGGCCCTGTGCTGGGGCATTGCCGGTATACGGGACCCCATGCTCGGTTATTGCCGGTATACGAGGGTCCTGTGCTGTGGTATTGTCGGTATACGGGACCCCATGCTCGGTTACTGCCAGTATACAGGCCCTGTGCTGTGGTATTGTCGGTATACGGGACCCCATGCTCGGTTACTGCCAGTATACAGGCCCTGTGCTGTGGTATTGTCGGCACACAGGGCCCCATGCTCAGTCACTGCCAGTATACGGGACCCCATGCTCGGTTACTGCCAGTATACAGGCCCTGTGCTGTGGTATTGTCGGCACACAGGGCCCCATGCTCAGTCACTGCCGGTATACGGGACCCCATGCTCGGTTACTGCCAGTATACAGGCCCTGTGCTGTGGTATTGTCGGCACACGGGAGCCCATGCTCAGTCACTGCCGGTATACGGGGCCCTGTGCTGTGGTATTGCCGGTATACGGGACCCCATGCTCGGTTATTGCCAGTATACAGGGCCCCATGCTCAGTCACTGCCGGTATACAGGCCCTGTGCTGGGGCATTGCCGGTATACGGGACCCCATGCTCGGTTACTGCCAGTATACAGGCCGTGCTGTGGTATTGTCGGCACACGGGGGCCCATGCTCAGTCACTGCCGGTATACGGGACCCTGTGCTGGGGATTGCCAGTATACGGGACCCCATGCTCGGTTATTGCCAGTATACAGGGCCCCATGCTCAGTCACTGCCGGTATACGGGACCCCATGCTCGGTTACTGCCGGTATACAGGCCCTGTGCTGTGGTATTGCAGGCACACAGGGCCCCATGCTCAGTTATTGCCAGTATACAGGCCCTGTGCTGGGGCATTGCCGGTATACGGAGCCCCATGCTCGGTTATTGCCAGTATACAGGCCCTGTGCTGGGGCATTGCCGGTACACGGGGCCCCATGCTCAGTCACTGCCAGTATACAGGCCCTGTGCTGTGGTATTGTCGGCACACGGGGCCCCATGCTCAGTCACTGCCAGTATACAGGCCCTGTGCTGTGGTATTGCAGGCACACAAGGCCCCATGCTCAGTTATTGCCAGTATACAGGGCCCCATGCTCAGTCACTGCCGGTATACGGGACCCCATGCTCGGTTACTGCCGGTATACAGGGCCCCATGCTCGGTTATTGCAAGTATACAGGCCCTGTGCTGGGGCATTGCCGGTATACGGAGCCCCATGCTCAGTTATTGCCAGTATACAGGCCCTGTGCTGTGGTATTGTCAGCACACGGGGCCCCATGCTCAGTCACTGCCAGTATACAGGCCCTGTGCTGTGGTATTGTCAGCACACGGGGCCCCATGCTCAGTCACTGCCAGTATACAGGCCCTGTGCTGTGGTATTGCAGGCACACAAGGCCCCATGCTCAGTCACTGCCAGTATACAGGCCCTGTGCTGTGGTATTGCAGGCACACAAGGCCCCATGCTCAGTCACTGCCAGTATACAGGCCCTGTGCTGTGGTATTGCAGGCACACAAGGCCCCATGCTCAGTTATTGCCAGTATACAGGGCCCCATGCTCAGTCACTGCCGGTATATGGGACCCCATGCTCGGTTACTGCCGGTATACAGGCACACAGGGCCCCATGCTCGGTTATTGCCAGTATACAGGCCCTGTGCTGGGGCATTGCCGGTATACGGGACCCCATGCTCGGTTACTGCCGGTATACGGAGCCCCATGCTCAGTCACTGCCAGTATACAGGCCCTGTGCTGTGGTATTGTCAGCACACGGGGCCCCATGCTCAGTCACTGCCAGTATACAGGCCCTGTGCTGTGGTATTGCAGGCACACAAGGCCCCATGCTCAGTTATTGCCAGTATACAGGGCCCCATGCTCAGTCACTGCCGGTATATGGGACCCCATGCTCGGTTACTGCCGGTATACAGGCACACAGGGCCCCATGCTCGGTTATTGCCAGTATACAGGCCCTGTGCTGGGGCATTGCCGGTATACGGAGCCCCATGCTCGGTTATTGCCAGTATACAGGCCCTGTGCTGGGGCATTGCCGGTATACGGAGCCCCATGCTCGGTTATTGCCAGTATACAGGCCCTGTGCTGTGGTATTGTCGGTATACAGGCCCTTTGCTCGGTTACTGCCGGTATACAGGCCCTGTGCTGTGGTATTGCCGGTATACAGGCCCGGTGCTCGGTTATTGCCAGTATACAGGCCCTCTGCTCGGTCACTGCCGGTTTAAAGGCCTCGTGCTGAAGTATTGCCGGTATACGGGGTCCTGTGCTCGGTTATTGCCGGTACACAGGCAGGCCCTGTGCTCGGTCACTGCTGGTATACGAGGCCCTGTGCACGGTCACTGCTGGTATACGAGGCCCCGTGCTTCAGTACATGAGGCTACAATTATGAATAATCGGTCGGTGCAGTCAGAAATCGTCAGACTCGCGCGCCTTCACGTGATCTCGAGCTAGAACAGGTCATGTGATGTGGACGCCCCGCCCTGCTCTCTTTCGTCACTCCAGCTGTGCACGTGACCGGAAACCGGCTGTTGTTTTCTCTGTGCCAGTGTGGACCCCGAGTAAAGCATCTGCAGCCGGAGCGGCCCCTCAGGTAGAAGTCGTGGGGTCCCGCGCTGCCTCAGCACTGGCCTTAGGTCACAGGGATAGTAATATGGCCGCATACGTGCCGCGGTGAGGGCGCCTCTGGGGGTCGCTGTTGTTGGCTTTTGGGAAATAGGAACATTGTTCTGGTTGGGGGGGGCTTAGCGGTTTCTGGGGTTTTGCCGGGTGATCCTAGGGTGTTGCTGGGGTTTTCTTGGTTTGTGTTGGGTGTTCCTAAACGTTGGGGCCGTTGCCGGGTGTGTGTTGCTGGGTGTTCGGGGTATTACATGAGGGAGACTTCCTAACATAGGGGGTGTTGCTGGGTGTTCGGGGTATTACATGAGGGAGACTTCCTAACATAGGGGTTGTTGCTGGGTGTTCGGGGTATTACATGAGGGAAACTTCCTAACATAGGGGGTGTTGCTGGGTGTTCGGGGTATTACATGAGGGAAACTTCCTAACATAGGGGGTGTTGCTGGGTGTTCGGGGTATTACATGAGGGAGACTTCCTAACATAGGGGGTGTTGCTGGGTGTTCGGGGTATTACATGAGGGAAACTTCCTAACATAGGGGGTGTTGCTGGGTGTTCGGGGTATTACATGAGGGAGACTTCCTAACATAGGGGGTGTTGCTGGGTGTTCGGGGTATTACATGAGGGAAACTTCCTAACATAGGGGGTGTTGCTGGGTGTTCGGGGTATTACATGAGGGAAACTTCCTAACATAGGGGGTGTTGCTGGGTGTTCGGGGTATTACATGAGGGAAACTTCCTAACATAGGGGGTGTTGCTGGGTGTTCGGGGTATTACATGAGGGAGACTTCCTAACATAGGGGGTGTTGCTGGGTGTTCGGGGTATTACATGAGGGAAACTTCCTAACATAGGGGGTGTTGCTGGGTGTTCGGGGTATTACATGAGGGAGACTTCCTAACATAGGGGGTGTTGCTGGGTGTTCGGGGTATTACATGAGGGAAACTTCCTAACATAGGGGGTGTTGCTGGGTGTTCGGGGTATTACATGAGGGAGACTTCCTAACATAGGGGGTGTTGCTGGGTGTTCGGGGTATTACATGAGGGAAACTTCCTAACATAGGGGGTGTTGCTGGGTGTTCGGGGTATTACATGAGGGAAACTTCCTAACATAGGGGGTGTTGCTGGGTGTTTGGGGTATTACATGAGGGAGACTTCCTAACATAGGGGGTGTTGCTGGGTGTTCGGGGTATTACATGAGGGAGACTTCCTAACATAGGGGGTGTTGCTGGGTGTTCGGGGTATTACATGAGGGAAACTTCCTAACATAGGGGGTGTTGCTGGGTGTTCGGGGTATTACATGAGGGAGACTTCCTAACATAGGGGGTGTTGCTGGGTGTTCGGGGTATTACATTAGGGAAACTTCCTAACATAGGGGGTGTTGCTGGGTGTTCGGGGTATTACATGAGGGAGACTTCCTAACATAGGGGGTGTTGCTGGGTGTTCGGGGTATTACATGAGGGAGACTTCCTAACATAGGGGGTGTTGCTGGGTGTTCGGGGTATTACATGAGGGAAACTTCCTAACATAGGGGGTGTTGCTGGGTGTTCGGGGTATTACATGAGGGAGACTTCCTAACATAGGGGGTGTTGCTGGGTGTTCGGGGTATTACATGAGGGAAACTTCCTAACATAGGGGGTGTTGCTGGGTGTTCGGGGTATTACACGAGGGAGACTTCCTAACATAGGGGGTGTTGCTGGGTGTTCGGGGTATTACACGAGGGAGACTTCCTAACATAGGGGGTGTTGCTGGGTGTTCGGGGTATTAAATGAGGGAGACTTCCTATCATAGGGGGTGTTGCTGGGTGTTCGGGGTATTACATGAGGGAGACTTCCTATCATAGGGGGTGTTGCTGGGTGTTCGGGGTATTACATGAGGGAGACTTCCTAACATAGGGGGAGTTGCTGGGGGCATTTTTGATGCTCTGGGCCTTTTGGTCTCGGGTGTTGCTAGGTGTGCACCTGTTGGGGGTGTCTCTTATGGTCGATGTGTTGGACGGTGAGGGGAGAATCTGGATTTGGGGAGTGTTGGATGTAGGGAATGTTGGGGTGCTCCTAGATGTCGGGGGAGATGCGGAGTGTGAGTTTGCTGTGGGAGTGATATTGGCTGTTTGGGGTGTTGCTTGGTGGTTCCTAATGTCGGGGTCTTTTGGGATGTTGGCCAGTGAGGGTAATGTGTGATTTGTGAAGTATGTTGGGGTATTACATGTAGCAGGGTGCTGCTGGCCATATGTAGATTTTTTTAACATAGGGGGTGCTGCTGCGTTCATTTTTGTGCCCTGTGGAGTGTTTTGGGGTGTTTGGTGTGAGGGTGGTAGGCTGGGGGTGTTAATGCTGTTGGACATTGAGGGGTGATGTAGGGAATGTTGTTGGAGTGTTCCTAGATGTAGGGGGAGGGTTGCTAGGTGACTTTTGGATTCTTTGTGTGACTGTTGTTTGTTCTCTTGGTCTTTGTGTCTGGAATGTTGTTGGCTATAGGGGGTGTTGGGCGGTTGCTCAGGAAAGGAATCATGTTCTAGTTAAGGGTGTTTCTTATTATCAGTCTTTGTTGTGTTGTAGGTGTTTCTAGGTATAGTGGTTGTTGCTGGTTGCATTTTAGATTTTTGGGTTGTTTTGGTCTTGGAGTGTTGCTTGGTGTTTCTTAATGCATGGGTCTGTTAGGATGTTGGACAGTGATGATAACATGGGTGATTTGAGAGGTATGTAGGGAATGTTGTTGGGGTGTTCCTAAATGTAGGATAAGTTTCTGTGTGTGGGGGTGTTGATGTCATTGTTTGGGCGATGATATTGGCTGTATGGGGTGTGTGGCTGTTGCTCAGTGAGGGCGTTGTGCTCCATTTGGGGATGTTGGGGTGTTGCTTACTATTAGTCTATTATGGTATTGTAGGTTTTTCTGGGTGAGGGCAGCATATGTGATTTGGGGGTGTTGCTGGGCAAGTATTGGATGCTTTGTGGGGGTCTCTGTCTTGCTGATCTCGGGGTAGCTCAGTGAGCTTGTCACTGGTGGATTTGGGCTGTGGTGGTGATGATTGGTGCTGGGTGGAGAGACTGGCGTTAGGTTTCACCTTACTGTTGTGGGGGTTGGATGTTTCTTTGTGTTGGGTTTATAAATGCATGGAATGTTAATTGGGTGTGTTTTCCATGTTTTGTTTGCTGTTGTTTGCTCTTTGACTTTGCCAATAGTAGGGGGTGTTCTCAGGGATCTCTGCCTTTTGTCTAAACATTTAGCTTCTCCTTTCTTTGCAGGACATGTGACTGGATTGTGTAGGAGCGCTGACATGTACTCTCCACAGGCCCCGATACCGGACCCCAGAGATGTTAAACAGGTATGGGGGGGTTGCCTGTTAAGGTGTCATTCCTCTTCTCAGTTCGCACAATGATGGATTTGTTTAGTCATTGTCACAAATCATATTGCGGATGAACAGATGAGGGGACTGACATGTTCTGGCTTCACATATGGTGCAGGGTTATTTTGTTGCTATTTTGGGCCCCTCCTAAGCTCAGTTAGGACATTCTCCACCGCTCTCATGATTGATGCACACAGGTGACAGGGTTCCGCCATATGTATTCCAGGTACCCACCTAAATCGTTTTTTTCCCTAATTTACAGGTTACATTTTATAGTTTTGACAAGTTTCTTTTGCGTTTCTAGCTGAGTTATTGCCTTCCATTTTCAGGTGGGAATGTAAAACATCTCATAGACTTCCTGTAATACTGTTTTCTTCTCATAATGGCAGAATATCACAAAAAAGTTATCGTCTTCGCTCCGCGCCCTTCAGATTCGCTCTGTGACGACTGATGATGTAATCACGAGTGACGATGACGATGCAAATGCGCTGTGTATGGCGCTGGAGGCCGTCTTCATCCATGGACTAAAAGAGAAGTTTATCAGAACCCAAACCGACAGGAGGAATAAGGGGCGCCGCATACTGTTACCCCAGCCGGCCTTCTGGCCTCTTCTGAAGGCTGTCACTCACCGGTCAGTGCATGGAGGGTCAATGCCAACAATACTCTTTAGGATATGTGCCCACGATGCTTTTTTTAAGCGTTTCCGCAGCGTTTGTGCCAGCTCAGACACTGCAGAAATGCTTAAAAGAAGCTTCAAATTAATTTGCATGCGTTTTTGGCTTTTTGTGCCAATGCATGCGTTGTTAAACACTCAGGAATCGCTTAGCGGCTAAAAGCGCAGCATGCTCATTAATTTCCACATTGCTGAGCGTTTTTAGCCTTCCCCAATGTTCCCAGAAAACGCGCGTCAAAAACGCGCGTCTTTTGTGCAAAAAAAACACGCAAAAAACGCGCGGAAAAAAGATGCGCGTTTTCTGAGAAGGGGATCAGTTTTCTGAGCGTTTAAAAACGCTAACGTGGGCACATAGCCTTATAGTCAATCTCGTCATTACTTTGTATACTCGTCTGTCGCCTGTATAATGTCCCGCCATTACTCTGTATACTATCGTTATACTGTCCTGTCATTACTCTGTGTACCGTTCTGTCCTCTGTATACTGCCCCCTCCTTACTCTGTATACTGTCCTGTCATTACTCTGTGTACTGTTCTGTCCTCTGTATACTGCCCCCTCCTTACTCTGTATACTGTCCTTATATTGTCCTGTCATTACACTGTGTACCGTTCTGTCCTCTCTGTACTGCCCCCTCCTTACTCTGTATACTGTCCTTATACTGTCCTGTCATTACTCTGTGTACCGTTCTGTCCTCTGTATACTGCCCCCTCCTTACTCTGTATACTGTCCTTATATTGTCCTGTCATTACACTGTGTACCGTTCTGTCCTCTGTATACTGCCCCCTCCTTACTCTGTATACTGTCCTGTCATTACTCTGTGTACTGTTCTGTCCTCTGTATACTGCCCCCTCCTTACTCTGTATACTGTCCTTATATTGTCCTGTCATTACACTGTGTACCGTTCTGTCCTCTGTATACTGCCCCCTCCTTACTCTGTATACTGTCCTTATATTGTCCTGTCATTACACTGTGTACCGTTCTGTCCTCTGTATACTGTCCTTATATTGTCCTGTCATTACACTGTGTACCGTTCTGTCCTCTCTGTACTGCCCCCTCCTTACTCTGTATACAGTCCTTATACTGTCCTGTCATTACTCTGTATACCGTTCTGTCCTCTGTATACTGCCCCCTCCTTACTCTGTATACTGTCCTGTCATTACTCTGTGTACCGTTCTGTCCTCTGTATACTGCCCCCTCCTTACTCTGTATACTGTCCTTATACTGTCCTGTCATTACTCTGTATACTGTTCTGTCCTCTGTATACTGCCCCCTCCTTACTCTGTATACTGTCCTGTCATTACTCTGTGTACCGTACTGTCCTCTGTATACTGCCCCCTCCTTACTCTGTATACTGTCCTGTCATTACTCTGTGTACCGTTCTGTCCTCTGTATACTGCCCCCTCCTTACTCTGTATACTGTCCTTATATTGTCCTGTCATTACACTGTGTACGTTGTCTTCTCTATAATGCCCCCTCCTTACTCTGTATACTGTCCTGTCATTACTCTGTATACCGTTCTGTCCTCTGTATACTGTCCTGTCATTACTCTGTATACTATTTCCCTCCGGTCAGCGGTCGGTACGTCATCTTTTCCATGTTTCTTTCCTTGCAGTGACGTCATCACTCAGCTGGAGACTATCAGTTACATAAGCAGTGACGTTGGCCGCTGCCGCTCCTGGTTGCGCCTGGCCCTGAATGAGTCTTTGATGGAGTGCTATTTCCTCACACTACAGAGAGAGAAGTCTCGCTTGGTGGAGTACTACCAACCGTTTGCACTACTGCTGGATGCTGAGGATTGTGTTGTTGTCCTCAGCTACCTGCAGGGTTTGTCCTCCTTGATATTCTGTCTGTCTTACAAGTCTTCTATCCTGAACGAGTGGACGGCGTCTCCGCTCACGTTATCTGGGCTGTGGCCTGAGGACGCTGAGCCTGTTGTGCAGTATGAGCCACACAGGCGGAAGTCCCTGGACTCGGTCTCCCATTCATCTGGGTCTGATGACACCAACCATTCAATGATCAGTAACACTAAGGGGCAGCTGGAGTCGTCTTCTCTGAGCCTGGATAATAGCAGCACGTCTTCCCAGCTTTCTTCCAGCTTGGGATCTGATGAACAATCGGTAAACCAGGGCTCAGTGACACCTGCGTCCCCCAAGAGCTCTTCGTTTCCCCTACAAATTCCAGACCCTTGTGATGCTGTGGAGGGCACCCCGGCTGCCATGCAGTGAGTACGGGTGGGGCTGGTTAACCAAGGCAGGATACAGAGCTTATTTCCACTTCTGTTTTCCAAACTGCAGCTCATGTAAATGTCACAGCCTTGTGTCACATGCCATCAGTCTGATATGAGCCTATTTCGTAGCAGCAGCCAAAAAACACGTAGTTTTATATCCAGTTGCCGCAGATTTGCAATGCAGTTTTTATAAATAAAGAAAATGTTTTAGCTTTTTAAAAAAAAAGTGGCAAAAACTACATCACAAAACTGAGGTATGCTGTGGTAAAACCAAAGGCGTTTTTCATTTCTGAGCCCAGAAACAACTCTAAAAAAAATACACCCACATAATGGCGATCTTATGGTTTGGATGGCAGTAGAGTGGATACTAGGTGCTGACAGCTGATCTTTGACACTCTTTATTTCCAGGGACACGAAAAGTGGGACTAATGGTGAAACAAATTTGAAGTCTCTGTATGTTTTCCCCGTCCCTCAAGTCCTCAAAGCTGATGAAGAATACAAGGAACTGTCAAAGGCTCCACCAGCAGACGCACCCGAGACGGCTCCTATCACTGAAAACACTTCAGATGCCGAGCTGACTGTCACTGAAGTGCACTCCTCTCCTTCCACACCGGAACATTGTGTGGACTCCCATCCTGTTTCTGCCCCTCTTAGCAATAGGTCTTTTTCAGCAAATGCATCTGCAACTTCAGAACTCCCAGTGAGTACCCGATGTAGTGTCAGTGACTGTTGTGCTGAAGGAAATATGCTGGACACGCAGTTTCTGTCACTTTATGATTTCTGTCTATCTTTACTGGCATATCACCCTTTGCCTAGCTCTCTTTCTGGTGAAACCTACCCTTTGTTACTGCCTCTATAGCAATGTGAACTAAGTAGAGCCATGTTCTTCTGTGTTTCTTCTATTTTTTAATTATTACCCCCCCTTCCACCCCGATTTGTTCAGAAAAGCCCAAGCTGGATCTCTGAAGATGATTTCCATACAGAATCTCCAAGTATTGTAGTAGATGAATCCAGTATTGGACCCTTTGCCTCCAAGCTGCCAAAAGTCGCCAGCTTTGAGTCCCTGAAACCTCCTGGCGCAGTCTTTAATGTGGTCCACCGCAGGCAGATAGGTAATTCCCATATGTTCAGTGCTCTCACTGTGACTTATCTCTGGTGTTTTGCTGATTCTTCCCATATTGTTTCCTACAGGGCTGCCCAACCCGTTCCGTGGCCTCCTGATGCTGGGATCCCTGGAGCGTAAAAATGCCTTAGGTCTATATAAGCCTTATTACTGTGAGCTGACACCATATGAGTTTCGCCTGCACGTGGAAGGAGATGAGCAAAACTGCCCTGAGAGCTGCTCTCTTCTTCGCTGTGAGTCAGTGGGTCCCGCACACAGTGACGGTCGCTTTGATCTTCACTTTCCAAGTAAAAAATTGTATATGAGGGCACCGTCTAAGGACGAGGCCCAGGACTGGGTGGACAGAATACAAGAAGCAGTTGACAAATTTCGACCACAGAATGATGATTGCTGGGAGGTGATACAGTGGCCGGATTCCCCACGAAGTCATGCACTTCTCAGGGAGAGGGCGTCCCCTTGCCAAGTATTTGACTGGACTTTCCAAGTGGAAGTTGGGCCGGATGTTTTGAAAGAGTCCGTTCTGTACATGAAGTTGCACAAGTCTTGGTCGAGGTTCATTTTTTCACTCTCGACGCAAGCACTGAAGTGTTTCCAGCTGCGGAGCAGCGAGAAGGTTCTGTACAACATATACACCGCTGAGATGGTGAAAGACATTCTTCCGGACACTGGCCTTGGGAGCCCCTCCTGCTTTCGGCTGGTAACCACCAAGGGCTCCTTGCAGTTACAGGCGGAAAACTCAGCTGAAGCCAAAACCTGGAGAGAGCTTGTCCGCGCCGTGTTCCTTGAGTTGGAAGACGACGCTATGCTTTTTCTGAGGGTGGCGAGTTTCCACATAAAACCGCACGTTAGGGATCACTTGCTCTTTCAGTACCTCCTGAATATTCCCACCGAGCGGGGTCTAGACACGCAGAACTTTAAGTGTGCAGGTGGGTGAGGGCCTGGGGGTCTAATGTAGCTGTTGCTCCGCGTGGTTTATTACATGTCTCCTTTTGTCCTTTTGTTTCAGGCTGCCATAAACAGATTGGATTTAACTTTGGGAAGGCGAAATTGTGCACGTTTTCTAGCTTGTATTATTGCGGCTTGTGTCATCAGGATGATGTGTTCATCATCCCCTCCAGAATTGTGCATAACTGGGATTTGATGGAGCGACCGGTGAGTACAGCAGGGATCTGTCTTCTTCCTCACGGCAGGGCCTCATCTGCTTAATTCCTGGTGGTTAGGAGCAGCTGGCACCTGGATGCTTGACCTCCTGTAGATGGGCATGGTCTTCACTGCCTATGTATGCCTCTTCGTTAAAGTATGTTCACATGATCATATTTTCAGTTCAATTGCTGTCCGTGAAAACCACTGACCTCACTCGGACCAGTGTTGTTCAGTTAAAAATCTCGCTTGCGCTATTCTCTTCAGTATTGTGGATGACACTCTTGCCAAAAAAAAAATCTTTAAAAAATTGCATCTCATTGAAATCATATGTATGGCATCCAGTTTTTACACATAAATTGCAATTAACTGCTTTAGGTCTTGTAAATGTTATTAACTACCCAGTCCTCGGGTTATGAACTTGATACCTTCTGTAGCTTTGTTAGTAACCCGGATATGTATGCAAGTAGGAACAGGGCTGAAGTTAAAAAAAACAAAAAACAAAAACCTTAATATATGACACGCTCTGGCCGCCCAGCTGCTCCCTGCCCGCGATATGGTCCTCTTCTATTCATCGTCGAGCATGCTGGTCTTATGGTTGTGTCCAGGCCTTGGAGGTTTCTACACGTTGTAATGTCGCAACATTATAGTCGCGACGTTATCACACAAAGTGTCCTCTGGGGCTTGGACGCTGGCGAAAGTCTTTTATATGGGGCACGTGACCGTGGAAGGAACAGGACCGGGTGGCTAGCAGTGGGGTGGCCAGAAAGGGGTGTATTCTATATATATCGCAAGCTTATGATGCACATTAAGATTCGGCCTGGACGAGGTGGGGAGCCCTGACCTACAGTGAAGAGGCCAGAGATGCAGTGCGCCCGATGCCGAGGAGGTGAATATTGGTTAACCCCTTCCTTACATTGGATGTACTATTCCCTCCATGTGACCTGGGACTGAATAGTATGTCACACACGATCAGCTGTGCTCTCGGGGGGAGCGCAGCTGATCGCGGCTGGGAGTCAGCTGATTATCACAGCTGACACCCAGCACTATGTGCCAGGGGCAGTCACAGACCGCCCCCGGCACATTAAGCCCTGGCACACTGCGATCAAACATGATCGCAGTGTACCAGGGGCATAGGGAAGAATCGGGCAATGAGGGGGCTCCCTGCATACTTCCCTGAGCCCCTCGGAACAGCGCAATGTGATCGCGCTGTTCCGAGGGCCTCTTCCCTGCAGGCCCCCGGATTCAAGATGGCCGCGGGGTCCTGCAGGGAGGCGGCTTTCTCAGTGCCTGCTGAGAGCGGGCGCTGAGAGAGCCTTCTCAGTGCCTGTCAGATTGCTGATCTGACACAGTGCACCTGGGACAATATAATAAAGTTAAAAAAAGTGAAAATATTTTTAATTAAATTCCTAAATATTCCCTAATAAATTCTTTTATTTGTAAATAAAAAAAACAATAAAAGTATACATATTTAGTATCGCCGCATCCGTAACGACCTGCCCTATAAAACTGTCCGCCTAGTTAACCCCTGTAGTGAACCCCTTCAAAAAAAGGCAAAAAACAATGCTTTATCATCATACTGCCGATCAAAAAGTACAATAACACGCGATCAAAAAGACGAATATAAATAAACATGGAACAGCTGAAAACGTCATCTTGTCCCGCAAAAAACGAGCCGCCAGACAGCATCATCAGCAAAAAAATAAAAAAGTTATAGATCGCAGAATAAAGCGATGAAAAAATTATTTTTTATATAAAATTGTTTTTATTGTATAAAAACACCAAAGCATAAAAAAAATTATTTGATATAAATGAGGTATCACTGTAATCGTACTGACCTGAAGAATAAAACTGTTTTATCAATTTTACCACACGCGGAACTGTGTGAGCGCCCCCCCTCCCCCAAAGAAATTCATGAAATGCTGGTTTTTGTTCATTCTGCGTCCCAAATATTGTAATAAAAAGCGATTTAAAAAAAAAAAAGTCACGTGCCTGAAAATGGTACGAATAAAAACGTCAACTTGTTCCGCAAAAAATAAGACCTCACATGACTCTGTGGGTCAAAATATGGAAAAATTATAGCTCTCAAAATGTGATGCAAATACTATTTTTACAATAAAAGCGTCTTTTAGCCTGTGACAGCTGCCAAACATAAAAACCCTCCATAAATAGTAAATCAAACCCCTTCTTTATCACCCCCTTAGAGAAAAATAATAAAATTAAAAAAAAGTTTTTATTTCCATTTTCTCGTTAGGGTTAGGGGTGTGTTGGGGTTAGAATTGGGGGGTTTCCACTGTTTGGGCACATCAGGGGCTCTCCAAACGCAACATGGCATCTGATCTCCATTCCAGCCAATTCTGCATTGAAAAAAGTCAAACGGCGCTCCTTCCCTTTCAAGCTCTGCCATGCGCCCAAACAGTGGTTTACCCCCACATATGGGGTATCAGCCTACTCAGGACAAATTGCACAACAACTTTTGGGGTCCAATTTCTCCTGTTACCCTTGGGGAAAATAAAAATTTGGGGCAAAAATATCATTTTTGTGGAAAAAAATTATTTTTATTTTTATGTCTCTACGTTATAAACTTCTGTGAAGCATTTGGGAGTTCAAAGTGTTCGCCACACATCTCGATAAGTTCCTTGGGGGGGGGGGTGTCTAGTTTCCAAAATGAGGTCACTTGTGGGGGGTTTCCATTGTTTAGGCATATCAGGGGCTCTCCAAACGCGACATGACACACGCAGACCATTCCATCAAAGTCTGCATTCCAAAACGTCAACTTCCCTTCCGAGCCCCAACGTGTGCCCATACAGTAGTTTTTTCCCTCATATGGGGTAT
This sequence comes from Dendrobates tinctorius, assembly GCF_039654945.1. NCBI lineage: Eukaryota > Metazoa > Chordata > Amphibia > Anura > Dendrobatidae > Dendrobates > Dendrobates tinctorius. The sequence goes on along the minus strand of NW_027361733.1, from coordinate 2,319,626 downwards.
CAGCGTACTCAGGACAAATTGGACAACAACTTTTGGGGTCCAATGTCTCCTGTTACCCTTGGGAAAATAAAAAAAATTGGGGACTAAAAGATCATGTTTGTGGAAAAAATGATTTTTTTTTTATTTTCATGCCCGGGTGTTTTAAACTTCTGTGAAGCACTTTGGGGGTTCAAAGAGGTCACCACACATCTAGATAAGTTCCTTGGGGGTGTCTAGTTTCCAAAATGGGGTCACGTGGGGGGTGGGTTTCCACTGTTTAGGCACATCAGGGGCTCTCCAAACTCGACATGGCGCCCGATCTCAATTCCAGCCAATTCTGCGTCTTCCCTTCCGAGCTCTGCCATGCGCCCAAATGGTGGTTTACCCCCACATATGGGGTATTAGCGTACTCAGGACAAATTGCACAATAACTTTTGAAGACCAATTTCTCCTGTTATCCTTGGTAAATTAAAAAAAAATTGGACCTGAAGTAATTTTTTTGTGAAAAAAGTTAATGTTCATATATATATATATATATATATATATATATATATATTTTTAAACATTCAAAATATTCCTGTGAAGCACCTGAAGGGTTAATAAACTTCTTGAATGTGGTTTTGAGCACCATGAGGGGTGCAGTTTTCAAAATGGTGTCACTTTTGGGTATTTTCTATCATATAGATCCCTCAAAGTGACTTCAAATGTGATGTGGTCCCAAAGGAAAAAATGGTGTTGTAAAAATGAGAAATCGCTGGTCAACTTTTAACCCTTATAACTTCCTAACAAAAAAAATGTTGGTTCCAAAATTGTGCTGATGTAAAGAAAACGTGGGAAATGTTACTTAATAAGTTTTTTGTGTGCCTTATCTCTGTGATTTAAGGGCATAAAAATTAAAAGTTGGAAAATTGCGATATTTTCAAAATTGTCGCCAAATCTCCGTTTTTTTTTTTTCACAAATAAACACAAGTTCTATCAATGAAATTTTACCACTAACATGAAGTACAATATGTCACGAGAAAACAATGTCCGAATCACCGGGATCCATGGAAGCGTTCCAGAGTTATTACCTCATAAAGGGACAGTGGTCAGAATTGTAAAAATTGGCCCGGTCATTAAAGGGAATCAGTCACCTCATTTTTGGCTTATGAGCTGCGGCCACTGCCATCAGGGGCTTATCTACATCATTCTGTAATGCTGTAGCTATGCCCCCGATGTAACCTGAAGGATAAGAAAATCGAGTTAGATTATACTCACCGATGACGTCCTCCTTACTTCTGCCGCGGCTCCTGCGCAGGCGTATTATATCTGCCCTATTGAGGGCAGAGCAGATTACTGCAGTGCACAGGTGCTGGGAAAGGTCAGAGAGGTTCGGCGCACTGCAGTACTTTACTCTGCCCTCAACAGGGCAGATAAAGTATGCCTGCGCAGGAGCCGCGGCAGAAGTAAGAAGGAGAACGTCATTGCTAGAAGATGGGAGGTGCCGGACCGGAGCGTGACACCCACCGGACTGAAGTATAATCAAACTCTTTTTCTTCTCTTTCAAGTTACATCGGGGGCTTATCTACAGCATTACAAAGCGCTGTAGATAAGCCTCTGATGGCGGTGGCTGCAGCTCATAGGCCAAAAATGTGACAGATTCCCTTTAACGTGCAAACCATCCTTGGGAGTAAAGGGATTAAAAAAAAATTATATAAATTTTTTAAACGAATATTCCCATTCTCGCCCTATCCTCTCCTTCTTGGCGTCAGGTGCACTGCATCTCTGGCCTCTTCACTGTAGGTCAGGGCTCCCTGCCTCGTCCAGGCCAAAGCTTACTGTGCATCATAAGCTTGCAATGACAATATGACCTCAGTGAGCTCCGGCCTGGACGCGGCTGGGAACCTGTCCTATAGTGAAGAGAATAGAGATCTAGTACATGACAGCAGAAAGAAGAGGACCAGACGGCAGCCGCAGAGTTCAACAGTGAGGTGACTATACTAGGGCTCTGTTTTTTGTTTGTTTTTTTTACTTACGACGTATGTAACTAGGGGTTGTACGTAAGTCGGATGTTCGTAAGTCTGGGGACTCCCTGTACAAATTAAAAATTTTTTTTCTGGATGAAAATCAGACTTTATTTTTTCTTATTTTCGTGTGAACTTAGCCTTAGTGAAGGAATAGGATCAGCTGTACTGTGGCTTCATTTTCTCATCTGAATTATCGCCTCGAGTCTCATGACCCAAACTGACAACATCAGTGGTGACACCTAATCTGGCACATATTACATTTGCAGTCACTTTTGGAAAGAGTCACAAGTTTCTTTTGGCTGCTGGTGGTAATTAAGGGGTGCTTATCTGTGGTTTCCAAGTTGCTGATCTCTTCCTCATGCTTGGGTGGATGTTTTCTGTCCTCTGTAAGACATTTGATACACAGCTTGTTATTCTTCTACGATGAGCTCAGCGACGAGTGAATGTCTCTCCCTATTCTGAATCTCCAGGTGTCCAGATCGGCTCGAAACTTCCTGAGCATGGTGCAAGACGAGCCAATCTTTAACCTCAAGTGCTTAAATGACCGACTATATCAGCACACACAGACAATGCGGGAGATCGGCCAGAGCCGGGAGAAGCTGCGGCTGCTGGGGGAGTATCTCATGACCTGTCGCAGCGGAGCACTGCAGGAGCTCAGCACAAGGTGAATGTCGATGCTCACACACTACTACCACCAATGTTACACGAGTCCTCTCTTCGTTGGGGCGGTAAAAGTAGCACCACTGGAAGAATGGTAGTGATTTCTTACAGTAATCATGGCCTTCCGTTATTAGGTTGTCAGCGCCATCTAATGACATTGGAAGGATTTTCAGTCATTTTTTTCACATAGTATTTGTGTTTATGCATGCTTATTGGGACCTATCATGGCTTCTAGGAGGAAACATAGCACAGATCAAGTAAAGATCTAAGAAATGGGGAATTATGATATGATGCCAATTTAATGCTTTTTTTTCCCCTCTCTCTTCGTAGCCTTGACCAACGCGATTACCTCCTGAACTGTTCTCACACTTACAGCGTTCGGGACTTTATACAGGTGTGATGCCAGCCTCCATGTCTCCTAATATAACCCTGGCTTCTATCACAAGTGTATGATGCTAGACCTGCGTTGTCAGACTTCTGCTTTGGGTAATGGTTCATATTTCTTGCAGATTGCCAATGGAGGATTTGATTGTTGTCTCCAATCCGCCCTGGAGTTTGCCAGCAGCCATGTCTTTCAGTGTGAGCTGTGCAGTCAGAGAGGCTTCATCTGTCAGATCTGCAACCAGGATGAGATCATCTACCCTTTCCAGTTTGACACCACAACAAGGTGAGAGCTATTGTCTCTATCATCTGGTCCAATTCACACTGGAAAACTTACTAGAGTTGGTGTGAATCAATTCGCAGGACATAGTCCAGCTCCGTAATCTGTGGCCATCAGACGGAAGGCCTGAGAACTACCTCCTACCTCCCGGCATCCACAGATATTTTGACTTGCCGGCCTGGCGCGACGTGACACTGACATCTGCAATACGTGGCAATGCTGACGTCACACCAGTCCAGCTAATCAAAATAGGAGCCTTGATCAGCGGCAGTATGATATTTCTGCCTGCTTGACGTACCTCCTTCCACTTTATAGCAGCGGTATTTTCTAATAGCGGTGCCCTCAAAGTTCAAGCTATCATTTGTCTCCAAATGTCCAGATCTCAGTCCGATAATCATCTGTGCTATGTGCTCTCCAATCCTTAGAGGCCACACCTCACCAAATACAGGGCTTAGAGCCTTCTGCCTCCTTTATGCTGCCATTTCTTCCTTACCTGTCATGGGTATCCCATTCTCATGTCTAACTTGGACACTGTAGAACTTTTGTAAGTCTGAACCATACCACCCCTGCGTGTTCATTGGTGTGGATGTGCCAGCACAAATGACCACTGTGCGGTGTTCATTCTGGGGCAGTGATTTGCCGGGAAAGGGTGGTTCAGACTTATCGCAATGCTCCCCATGAATCTGTAGCGGCTGTTTTAGACATGAAGCAAGCTGGGCACTGATTGCAAATAAGGAAGGAGCGTCAGCCATTGAGTATATTGACTTTAAAGCGTCCGCCACCAATGTCTCGAGTCAGAGCTGATAGTGGCAAATTGAGGACATGCCCAGTGTTCGGTATGTTCTTTTAATGTTATGGCTGAAGATGAAGTACTCCCGCAGGTCCTAGTCCCGACGCTGGATGGTGTAAAGTTGTACAAGGGAATAACAACGTTTTTGCTTTCACGAGAACTGTTGAAGTCACTGGGTAGAAAAAATATTTCAAAGAATTAGAAGTGCAATCCTCCCCTCCTCCCTGTAATGTCATGTCTGCCGACAGTATTTTAGGTGTGGCCTTTAGCCAACATTATATTGTATCATACAGGAGACCTCTCCTCCTGCCCAAACAGCTATGTGTAGCTGACCCCCATGGTGTCTGCCTCAAGAAGTGATTCTGCTGAAGGGAGTTCACACGGTCACTGAAATCACCACATACTAACCTTATTTATGTTTTTGTTAGTATTGTTCAACGTCCCTGGCCATGAAGTGATTAATTGCACATTAGAAAGCGTGTTACAGGCAGACATATTGTGTGCATCCATGATGTGTGTTTCCCACCCCCTCCAGAAGGTGGCAGCAGCGGCTCAGCCTCTTCTTCTCTCTCCTAGGTGTGGTGACTGTAAAGCCGTCTTTCATAAACCTTGCAAAACGCCTGCTATTCGGTGCCCACGATGTGAGAGACGGAAGAAGTGCCAGAACAAGCGGGTATAGGTGTGAGTCTCCCGGAGTCACGGCCCCCTCTGCTTCAGTTTGCACACCCGGACGGTATCATACTCGTCACTTTATTCTTGTACATAGATTTAGTGTGTATATTGTGTACATAGATGCCACTAACTCCCCAGACCTTGTACACAGCGGGCGCTCGCTCAGGTGATCACAGGAGACATTCATCTCAAATTGTCTTCTGCCAGGCAGTCTTCCATTTCACAAACCAGTCATTGCCAAGAGACTCCTTACCGGGCAGGAGGAGGCCGGCATCGTGCTCCGCGCTCTCCACAGAGTTATTTTTGTATCATCAGGTATTTTTGTATTTATTGACTGGAATCATCTGATCTTGTGCCTTGTCCTCTGGGCAATCCATAACATGGCTATGGAGAGCGAGTCATGTGCCATTTTACGCCAAACTAATGTTCCCTAATGTCTGACAGCTTGGCCGGTTTTGTATTGTTTATAAGCCACATAGAAGAGGCTTGTCATGCAGGTTCCCCCTCCCTTGAGGGGAGTAACATTTTAGATTCTTTCATCATGACAGATGTGAGTGTGATACTGACTACAACATTGTTACTTAATTTGCTTAATGACCTGAAGCTGCTGTAGGGAATACGGGCAATGCAACTATTGCACCTGGTACCAGTGACCTTCCCCCAGCAGTGTGTGTCGGGTAGCAGTGTCTTCCACCCAGCAGTGTGCCTCTTTCACCAGGCACCAGTGTCCTCCACCCAGCAGTGCAGTGTAGCTCATGCAGTCCTGGGCCAGTATCTTCCTCCAATAAGGGCTGTGTAGCTTATACTGCCAGGGCTGTGTCCTCCACTCCTCAGGATACTGCATCCAATACCTGTGTCTTCCACCCAGCGGGAGATGCAGTTTATACACCAGCGTCTTTCAACCTTCAAGACAGCAGAGCTCATTCCTGGACCAGTGTCCATTACCAATCAAAATAGAGCAGCTGATAAACCTGGACAAATTATCCACTCGTCAGGGCAGTGCAGCTCATGTGCCCAGGCCAGTGTCATCTCATCAGGGCGGTGCAGCTCATGTACCCAGGCCACTGTCCTTTAGTCATCAGGGCCATGCAGCTCATTCTATTGCCGTGATCGAGACACTCTGCTAGGTGGAGGCGACGACTGCTCTGGTTTCTCCTCACTTCATACGTGCCAAACACTTTCCTACCAGTTGACAATGTTTTATGTTTTTGATTGTATTACACTGACGTCACTTATTTTATTTGTCTTCTGTATAATAATTATTGTAATAAATGTGATTTTAAGGCTTTGTTTCATTTTATCAACTTGTCTGTAGTTACTTACAGGGATATTCATTGGTTGGCATTAGTATAACCATACGGCAGAGGGCCAGCATTGATAATCTAGATTGTGGCGGAGGTGGGCAGCCTTCTATCATTTGGGCTTGTCTCAGTCATGGCTGTGTTCACATAAGATGTCGGGACTGCCTCTGCCTGTAGCTTCATTTGCTCTGTCTGTTTTCCATCACAGTCCAGCCCGAGCCATCGTATACAGTGAGTGATACTCGCTATGTTTCACAATACCACAATAAGGAAGCCACTAATACTCTACTGCAGACATCCAGTCATGTGAAATGCCATGTGCTTCTCATGCAAAGGGAAACTGAGAAATCCAAAACCACAGAATATAAATAAATATATTCTATAAGGACTAAAGTGTTCTGCTCCCTCCACATTACACCTGTGGTAGATTTTATCACCTTTCTTTCTACATCCAGAGCCATTAATATCTAGTCAGTTCCTTTTGAAGCTGTAACAGCCTCTTCTAGGAAGACTTTCTACAAGACTTTGGTTGTGTCTGGAAATTTTTGCTCATAATTCAGAAGAACATTTGTGAGGTCAGAAACTTAAGTTCGAGCAGAGTAAGCACTCACAATCTCTGTTCTAGTCCATCCCAAAGGTGTTGAGGTCAAGGCTGTATGTGGCCGGTCATGTTCTTCCAACAAAACTCCCCCATCCATGGCTTTTATAGTTTAAGCTTTGTGCACTGGGCACAGTCCTGGGGAACAGAAAAGGAACTTCCCCAAACTGTTTCCACAATTATGGAAGCTACAAATCTCCAAAATATCTTGTGCTGAAGTATTAAGATTTCCCTTCACTGGAACAAAGGTGCTTAAACCAACTGCTGAAAAGCAAGCCCATAGCGTTACCCTTCCTCCACCAAACTTAGCTGCTTGACTGCATTGTCAATGCCATTGGTTTAGTCTTATCTATTCAAATGACACCTGCCCACTTGAAAACCAAAAGAGAATTTAAAAGAAGACTCTGTGGCTATAGAGGACATCTATAATGTACGCGACACTCCGGTCTCAACACATCAAAGAGGTACATGGGGGAAATCTTGATTGTTTTAAATTTAGTGTAATAGAGGTCCTAGCACCATCTTCGAGAGTAGGACATTGGAACAAAAAGATTCTTCAGAAGTAGACAAGCTGGATTTACCAGTTGGGAACCACTACCCCTCTTGGCCTCAATGAGCATACACTTTGGCTGCTTTTTATAGTATTGGTCTCCCATTCATTTGAATACTACTTACTTACCTGTTACATTTGTATTCCAGCTTCTCGATTTAGTATTGGGACTCTTTGAACCTGCCTAAACTTATTGACCAATATGGGTGTCTAGTTAATAAAAAAAAACAAAAAAAAACATCCTTGGTAGCCTGACTAAAAAGAACACATTTTAACCTGGCCATATTTAATATGGATTTAGTAAGAGCTGGAAGTACTTTCCTTTTTTATTTCAGTATATGGTTCTTTTGTGCATATATACCTTTATCTATACAGTTGTGTGAAAGCGTTTGCCCCCTTCCTGATTTCCTATTCTTTTGCATGTTTGTCACACTTAAATGTTTCAGATCACCAAACAAATGTAAATATTAGAGAAAGATAACACAAGTAAAGACAAAATGGAGTTTTTAAATGAAGGTCTTTATTATTAAGGGAAAAAGAAGAAATCCAAACCTACAGGGCGCTGTGTGAAAAAAGTGATTGTCCACCTTAAAACATAAATTGGCTGTGGTTTATTACATCTTTGGGAAGCGGAGTTAAATTCCTATAGCCACACTCAGGCATGATTACTGTCACACCTGTTCTCAATCAAGAAATCACTTAAATAGGACCTGTCTGACAAAGTGAAGTAGAACAAAAGATTCTCAAAAGCTAGACATCATGCCGCAATCCAATCAAATTATGGAATAAATGAGAAAGTAACTGAGATCTATCAATCTGGAAAAGGTTATAAAGCCATTTTGAAAGCTTTGGGACACCAGGGAACCACAGTGAGGGCCATTATCTACAAATTATGAAAAGGTGGAACAGTGGTGAGCCTTCCCAAGTGTACCCGGCCTACCAAAAACGCCACAAGAGCATAGTGACATCAAAAAGCTCGCAAAAGACCCCACAACAACATCCAAAGAATTGCAGGCCTCACTACTTGCCACCATTAAGGTCCGTGTTCATGAGAAAGAGATTAGGCAAAAATGGCCTGCATGGAAGAGTTCAAAGACTAAAACCACTGCTGAGCAATAAGAACATAAAGGCTTTTCTCAGTTTTTCCAGAAAACATCTTGCTGATCCCCAAGACTTTTGAGAGAATACTTTGTGGACTGACAAACACAAAAGTTGAAATTTTTGTAAGGTGTATGTCCCATTACATCTGGAGTTGAAGTAACACAGCATTTCAGAAACAGTAAAAAATGCTGGCCGTACTATGATGGTCTAAAGCTGCTTTGCTTCAGGGACCTGAAAGACTTATTCTGCTGTCTGCAAAATATCCTGAAGGAGAATATTGGGTCATCTGTTTGTGACCTCAAGCTGAACAGCGTGCTTGGGTTGTGCAGCAGGACAATGATCTAAAAAACACCAGCAAGTTTACCTCTGAATGGCTTAAGAAAAACAAAATTAAGACTTTGGAGTGGCCTAGTCAAAGTCCTGACCTTAATCTGATTTGAAATGCTGTGGCATGACCTTAAAAAGTTGGTTCATGCTCGGAAACCCTTCAATGTGGCTGAATTATAACAATTCTGCAAAAGAGGAGTGGGTCAAAATTCCTACAAAGCATTGTAGAAGACTCATTGCCAGTCATGACAAATACTTCATTGCAGTTGCTGCTGCTAGAGGTGGCCTATCCAGCTATTAGGTTTATCACTTTTTCACAGATGGCCCTGTGGGTTTGGATTTCTTTTTCCCTTGATAATAAAGACCTTCATTTAAAAACTGCAGTTTGTGCTTACTTGTTTTATCTTTGTCTAATATTTACATTTGTTTGATCTGAAACATTTAAGTGCGACAAACATGCAAAAGAATAGGAAATCAAGAAGGGGCAAACACTTTCACACAACTGTATATGTTCAACCCATATTAATCTTCATTTGAGGTAGGTTTATACATCTTATCTGGGAATGTAGTTTACATTGCTTCCCTGTGGAAGAATAGTCATATTCCCATAATCAGAGGCATCTATTCCATCTTAATATTATGGCCCACGGACTCCGATACAAAATATCTCTCTTAATGCTTGGCTCTGAACGCCCATTTACACTTAATATACCTCCACTTCTGGGTTCCAGAGTGTAGCACATAACCAAGATGGTTATGTTACTTGCCTCCGTAACCATTTTGTTGCGCTCCATGTTTGAACACACAGCTATTTTGGGTATGTAATTTCCGGCCTCATGATTGTCAAACTTTGGTCATTCAATCTATAGACCTGGACAGTGATTATATTCTTGACTCGAGTGTTTGATATACATTGATGAAATATACTGTATGTAGAGACAATTGTGTTACTTTACCAATAAGATCATATTTATCTAGTATACCTTTTAGATATACTGCTAATCCTTTTGTATATGATTTGCATGTTAATATAAATTTTATATTTGTGCTCAAAAGTTTGCATACCCTGGCAGAATTTTTGCTTTTTTGGCATTTTTTTTTCAGAGCATATGAATAACACCAAAACATTTTCTCCACTCATGGTTAGTGGTTGGGTGAAGCCATTTATTGTCAAACTAATGTGTTTTCTCTTTTTAAATTATGATGACAACCCAAAACATCCAAATGACCGTGATCAAAAGTTCACATACCCCATTTCTTAATACTGTGTATTGCCCCCTCTAACATCAATGACAGCTTGAAGTCTTTTGTGGCAGTTGTGGATGAGGTTCTATATTTCCTCAGATGGTAAAGCTGCCCACTCTTTTTGGCAAAAAGCCTCCAGTTTCTGTAAACTCCTGGGCTGTCTAGCGTGAACTGCGCGCTTGAAATCTTCCCAGAGTGGCTCAATGATATTGAGGTCAAGAGACTTAGATGGCCACTCCAGAACCTTCACTTTGTTCTGCTGTAGCCAATGACAGGTCGACTTGGCCTTGTGTTTTGGATCGTTGTCATGTTGGAACGTCCAAGTACATCCTATGCGCAGCTTCCGGGCTGATGATTGCAAATTTGCCTGCAGTATTTGCTGATAATGTGCTGCATTCGTCTTTCCATCAACTTTGACCAAGTTTCCTGTGCCTTTGTAGCTCACACATCCCCAAAACAGCGGCGATCCACCTCCATGCTTTACAGTAGGAATGGTGTTTCTTTCATCATAGCCCTTGTTGACCTCTCTCCAAATGTAACGTTTATGGTTGTGGCCAAAAAGTTCAGTTTTGGTCTCGTCTCTCAAAATTGCCATGTTCCAGAAGTTTTGATGCTTGTCTCTGTGCTGTTTTGCATATTGTAGGCGGGATACTTTGTGGCATTTGCGCAGTAATGGCTTTCTTATGGCAACTCGACCATGCAGCCCATTTTTGTTCAAGTGCCTCCTTATTGTGCATCTTGAAACAGCCACACCGCTAGTTTTCAGAGATTCCAGTATTTCAGCTGATGTTATTTGTGGGTTTTTCTTTGCATCCCAAACAATTTTCCTGGCAGTTGGTGGGTGAAATCTTTGTTGGTCTACCTGTCCGTGGTTTTGTTTTTACAGAGCCCCTGATTTTCCATTTGTTGATCACAGTTTAAATGCTGCTGACTGGCATTATCAATTCCTTGAATATATTTTTGTATCCCTTTCCAGTTTTATAGAGTTCAACTACCATTTCCTGTAGATCCGTTGACAATTCTTTTGCTTTCCCTATGACTCACAATTCAGAAACGTCAGTGGCTGGATGAAAGATGTAAGAATCTGGATCCCAGAAACTCACTCAGCTTTTATGCACACACACTGATTACAAGCAAACCGGCCACAGGTGAGGATGTTACCTTTAGTAGCCATTCAAACCCATTTGAGTCACCTTCTGTGCATGTTATCAGGCCAAAATCACCAAGGTATGTGAGCTTTTGATCAGGGTCATTTGGATGTTTTGGGTTGTCATTCTGATTTAAAAAGGGAAAACAGTAGTTTGACAATAAATGGCTTCATCCAACCACTAACCATGAGTGGAGAAAAAGTTTTGGTGTTATTCATATTCTCTGAAAAAAGGCCAAGAGACCAAAAATTCTGCCGAGGTATGTAAACTTTTGAGCACAACTGTATATAGAATTTTTATTTTTTAATCCTTGCTATGAGTATTGACATATATTGGTGCAAATACATTTGGTTAAACTAATAAGAGTAGGGTACACATCTATATGCCTTTAGATTTACTAATACCTTTTTTTTGCATATGATCTATAGTCAGCAGACCCCTGCTATGATTGTTGTTCAGCACCCCTGCTATGGCCTCATTCAGCATTGTTTGTTTACCCTGCATAGTAATGCCTGCTCTGGCCTTGTGCTAATTGGTTAATTACTGATTGTTGCCATTTGGTGCCTGATGCTAGCAGACATTTCATATATATTTAGCTCTGGCTGGGATAGCACGCGTGTGGGGTCACGCGTGCAACAGATATAAAGTGCTTTGCAGTTAGACAATGGCAGTTGGACAGTGCAGGAGACAGGTAAGGTGCATAAGATTTTTATACAAACATGCTTCTTGGTCAGTCGTTCTACATTATGCATTGATCATATCAATCTGCTGCTTATTTGTTTTAACTTCTGCTTTCTCACAACCCGTCTGCCCTTTAACACATTCTGTGCACTCTCTTCATATCCACCCCTCCCTTCTCCCCTCTCCCATGTATAACTCTGAGGCTCTACTGACATTTCTTACCCACTCCAAACCATCCAATACCTCCATGCAGCACTCAAAACGTTCATATAAATCATCCCACCACCTGCTCTTTCTGTTTCTCCTTTTACTAGTTGCAGGCGACATCTCCCCCAACCCTGGGCCTTCCTCCACCAGCATACATTACTCTCCTCCAGCTGCATATAGAAACCCTGCTAATCTTATTAACATTCAGTGCATGCCTTCTCCAATTGCTTTCCAATGTGCTCTCTGGAATGCACGGTCTGTGTGTAACAAACTAACTTACATTCACAATTTTTTCCTCTCTAATTCCCTTAACCTTCTGGCTATTACAGAAACCTGGATCCAGCATTCAGACACCACCGCTGCTGCTGCTCTCTCGTTTGGTGGGCTGAAATCTTCACATACCACCAGACCTGAGAACAGACAGGGTGGAGGTGTTGGTTTGCTCCTTTCATCACAATGTGCTTTCCAGGTAATCCCCCTGGTTCCCTCACTTACATTTCCTTCCTTTGAAGTCCACGCCGTCAGACTCTTTAAGCCCTTCTCCTTACGAGTGGCGGTTGTTTATCGCCCTCCAGGCTCCTCCCGCCAGTTTCTAGACCACTTCGCCACCTGGCTTACTCACTTTCTATCCTGTGACATCCCCACCCTCATCATGGGAGACTTTAACATCCCCATCAATGATCCCCTCTCCCAATCTGCCTCTCATCTTCTTTCTTTAACTTCTTAATTCGGCCTCTCACAGTTTACTACACATGAGGACGGGAATACTCTGGACCTGGTTTTCTCCCGTCCCGGCTCACTGCATGACTTTACTAACTCCCCTCTCCCACTCTCCGACCACAACCTTCCTTCCTTCTCTGTCAAGAATTGTCTGCCCACCCGGGACACCCCCACTTATCACACTTATCGGAATACACGTACCATTAATACCCAGCAGCTTATGGACAATCCACACAACTTTAGCCCCCATCTCCTCCCTCTCCTGTCCAGACTTAGCATTGTCACACTTCAATAATCCACTGAAGAATGCCCTAGATGAAGCAGCACCTTCTACATGCAGAAAGACCCGACACAGACAACGGCAGCCCTGGCACACAATGCAAACACGCTTTCTTCAGCGCTGCTCAAGGTGTGCAGAGCGGCAGTGGAGAAAATCTCTCTTAGCAGAAGATTTCATCCACTATAAGTTCATGCTCAAAACCTATAACTCTGCCATTCATCTGGCCAAACAATCCTACTTCACCACCCTCATCACCTCACTTTCCAACAACCAAAAATGACTTTTTGAAACCTAAACTACAGGCCCCCATCACCAACCTCAGAGGTGAGGATCTGGCCACCTATTTCCTAGAAAAAATCAACCACATCCATCAGGATATCTCAGCCCAATCTCCTCAGTGCCTGGATCCCCTTCCCTGCCGCACCTCAAGCTCACTAGACATCTTTGAGCCTGTTTCAGAAGAAGAAGGCTTCTTGCCTCTGCTCGGCCTACAATAGTGACCCCATTCCTTCACATCTCCTGCAGTCTCTCTCACCAGTGGTCACCACTCACCTGACAAATATTTAACCTCTCTTTCTTCAGGTATATTTCCCTCCTCATTTAAACATGCCATCATAACCCCTTTACTTAAAAAGCCATCCCTGCACCAGAACTGCACTGCTAACTACAAACCTGTCTCTAACCTTTCCTTCATCTCTAAACTCCTGGAACGCTTGGTCCACTCCTGTCTAATCCGCTATCTCTCGGATAACTCTTCTCGACCCCATACAATCTGGTTTCCGCTCTCTATACTCTACTGAAACTGCCCTCACTAAAGTCTCTAAATGATCTAATAACAGCTTAATCGATTCTCCTGGATCTCTCTGCCGCATTTGATACTGTGGATCACCAGCTCCTCCTCACTATGCTCCGCTCTATAGGCCTCAAGGACACAGCCCTCTCCTGGTTCTCCTCCTACCTCTCACCGCTCCTTCACTGTATCTTTTGCCGGCTCCTCTTCCTCTCCTCGTCTCCTTACCATCGGGGGCCCGCAGGGCTCAGTCCTAGGCCCCCTCCTCTTCTCTCTATACACTGCCCCTATTGGACAAACAATCAGCAGATTTGGGTTCCAGTATCATCTCTATGCTGATGACACCCAATTATACACTTCTCCTGACATCACCCCTACCCTAATGCAAAATACCAAGGATTGTCTGTCTGCTGTCTCTAACATCATGTCCTCCCTCTATCTGAAACTAAATCTCTCCAAAACTAAACTTCTTGTCTTTCTCCCCTCTACTCTTTTCACTCTACCGAACATCGAAATAACCCTGGAGGGTTCAATCATAACTCCCAAGCAGCGTTTACCGCGAAAAAAACGCATCATGGTAAATGCAGCATGCTTATTAATTTCTGATTTTTCTGCGTTTCTGGCTAGTTCAATGCATTTCGAAAACGCGCCGGAGAAAAAACACATCAAAACCGCGCAAAAAACGCGAAGACAAAAAAAGCCCGGTTTCTGGGAAGGGAGTCAAGTTTTTGAGCAGACATTTTCTGCTACGTGTGCACTTAGCCTTACTGTCGCTTTTATTCATTCTCGTCTGGACTACTGCAACTCTCTTCTGATCGGTCTCCCTCTTACCAAACTTTCTCCTCTCCAATCCATCTTGAATGCGGCAGCCAGGGTCATATTTCTGTCCAGCCGCTTCACCGATGCCTCCATCTTGTGCCAGTCATTACACTGGCTACCTATTTGCTACAGGGTCCAGTATAAACTCATCTCTCTCACCCACAAAGCTCTCCACAGTTCTGCACTCTTCTCCTCTCTCATCTCTGTCTATCGCCCTGCACGTGCCCTTCGTTCTACAAATGACCTAAGACTAACATCCCCCATAATCCGAACCTCGCACCGCCGTCTCCAAGACTTCTCTCGTGCTGCGCCAGCTCTCTGAAATGCACTTCCCCAGACGATCAGACTGATACCTAGCCCCGACCTATTCAAGCGCGCTTTGAAAACCCATCTCTTCAAACAAGCCTATCAACTACTCAGTAAACTAAATTTGCCCTGTTTCCTCCTTCCAAATATTATTCTGAATCTGCACCCTACTATTCATCTGTCTCAACACCCTCCATGCACACGATAACTGCCCTTGATACTTGACTATTGCACTTAAGCACAGGGGCTGATGACCAGATCATGCAGCTTTATATGAAAATCCCTATTTATTATAGTGCTTTGAAAAAAGCACTATTTTGTAATCCGAACGCTGCTAACTTATTCTTATTATTCAGTTGATATCCGCAATTATTGCGGCCCAAACCGCTACACGCACAGACTCCGTTGAGGTGTCGTTTCGAAGGCAACGTCCACGAGTGGTGTGCTAAGTATTTTCCGTGTCGATCAGATTTGTAGTTTTTGCGCAATTTGCGTTTGAAATTTTTTTTTCCTGTCATTGTAATGCACTCTCATTGCATTTCAATGGGAAAATTTTGCCACAGGGAAAACATGCCCTGAGGCGATTCAAATGGCAGTTAAGCTCATTGATATGCGCAGGCAGACCCAGTTACTATGCCAATGCCTACGAACTTTACATGACCCCCCCCCCCAGGACACAGTTTCTGCCAGATAATTTCAGCTCTGAAAGCGAAACCCAAAGCAGAAATGCAAATCTAGCTTCATCATGTGACGCATGCCCCTGAGAGAGAATGTGCGCCAAAGTGGATTTAGAAGCCCAGTGAGCCAAACTGGCTCTTAAAGGGCCGACGCGCCAAAGTGAGTCTTAAAGGGCCGGCGTGCCAAATCGAAAGCTGAGTGACCCCAGGCTCCAAATCGGAGGCTGATCGACGCTGGCCTACAAATGGGAAGCTGAGCCACCCTGGCCTCCAAATCGGACCCAGAGTGGCCCCGCCCACCAAATCGGACGCTATGGGGCCCCGTCCACCAAATCGGACCCAGAGTGGCCCCGCCCACGAAATCGGACACTATGGGGCCCTGCCCAATAAATCGGGATCAGAGTGGCCATGCCCACCAAATCGAACCCTGAGGGGCCCCGCCCACCAAATCGGACCCAGAGTGGCCCCTGTTGTGAGTTCATTCTCTGGTTCACCAGTTGTGAGTTCTTCCAGACTCCCTCTGGTGGTAACAGGAGGTAGTGAGGCTGATTTGATCGGTGGAATTCTGCCACCTGAGAATGAGGATGACGAGTGGACCTCAGGAATCTCAGATTGGATTTAAGACAGCCGACGCCCAATTCTGTTGCTGGTGATTCCTTCTGGCTTGTCAGCTCTGGGTTTTCAGCTCTGTTCCAGTCGTCTAAAGCTAAGTTTTTCTGCTAATGTTCACACTTGATTTTGTTGGTCTATTCAGTTTTTTGTGTGGTCAGCCAGCGGTGGCTGGGGGCTGTGCTGAATTTCCACTCTTATTTATCTGTATTTGCCAATTTGCTTTTTGTCCCTTACTAGTTTGGCCTCTTTTTGCTCTGTCTCAGAATATTTCAGAGTGCTGATATAGTGGGAGAAGTCTAGTGACTTCAGGGTTAATTTTGCTATCAGAAGTGTTGGACATTATTTTTGTAGGGTTTTTTGCAGGTTGCAGACAGTGTCTTTCCCTTTCCTTTCTAGTTAGTTTGGGCCCCATCGTTTGCTCAGCCTATTTTCCTGCCTGTGTTTATGCTTTCATCTTGTTTCACCGTCAATACATGTGTGGGGGCTGTCTTTCCTTTTGGGGTCTGCTCTGGGGCAGTTAGTTTTCCCCTTTTCTTGCTTTAGGCTTATTTAGTCCTCCGGCCTTGACGAGGCGTCTAGGAATATCGTAGGTACGCTCCACGGCTGCTGCTAGTTGTTTGGTAGGATTAGGGATCTGCATGGATACCAACCTCTGTGGTTTTCTGTGACTTAGCTTGTTTTGCTTTTTTCTCCTCGGTGACCCATTCATAACAGGCCCTGCTCACCAAATCAGACCCAGAGGGGCCCCGCCCACCAAATCGGACTCTATGGGGCCCTGTCCACCATTCGGACCCAGAGTGGCCCGCCCACGAAATCAGACCCAGCGTGGCCTCGCCCACCAAATCGGACACTATGGGGCCCTGCCCACCAAATCGGACCCTGAGGGGCCCCGCCCAACAAATCGGACTCTGTGGGGCCCGGTCCACCAAATAGGACAAGAGTGGCCCCGCCCACCAAATCGGACTCTGAGGGGCTCCGCCCAGAGAATCAGACCCTAAGTGGCCCCACCCACAAAATCAAACTCTGAGGGGCTCCAGCCACAAAATCGGACCCTGACGGATCCCGTCCACCAATTCAAGCCCTGAAGAGCCCAGGCCACCGAATCGGATCCTGAGGGGCCCCACCCACCAAATCAGACCCTGAATGGTCCCACAGGCCAAAGTGGCCCCTGAGAGGCACCCACAGTTAAAATGGATCCTGAGTTGAAAGTCTTGCAGGGGCAGCAGGCAAGTCTCTCTTAAAGGGGCAGCCCGGGCACCATTTCAAAGCGCTATCTGTACTTCCTTCAGGAAATACACATCTAGTTATAATTGCCAGATCTGAAATAACAAGCACTTTTCACCTACTGTGTCCCCCCCCATTTCCTTGTAGATTGTAAGCTTGCTAGCAGGGACCTCACACCTAATGTCACTGTTGAATTGTCTTAACTTGTATTGAGTTTATTGTCTGTACATGGCCCCGCTAATGCCTGATTCACACATCATTTTTTTTGGTCAGTCAAAATCTGCCAAAATGGCGGATAGTGGATCCGTTCCTGTACTGACCACTAAGTTTGTCACTGGGCCGTTATTTTAACGGATCCGTCAAAGGAACAATTTTAAAGGAACCGCTGCCGAGAGAGAGAGATTTTTTCAGCCGCCAGAACAGAGTTTAGGGTTAAATTTGCGGCTGAGTGAAGTCTTTCGGGCATGCGCAGTGAGAAGTGCGGATCCTGCCGCCCGAAAAAACGTTGCATGGTCCGTTTGGGCATGTCGGCGGACATCAAAATTTTGACGGATCCGCAAAAAAACGGATCCAACGGATGGCCATCCGTCAAGATCCACCGGTAATGCAACACAATGTGGAAAAAATGGATCCGCCAAGCAAAATGGCGGATCCGTTTTTTTTTTGCAAAATGGCGGATTTTGACTGATGGACACAAACGGATGTGTGAAACAGGCCTTAATTGTAAAGTGCTGCGGAAATATGTTGGCGCTATATAAATAAAAATTATTATTAATTATTATTATTGTTGATAAACGGTTCTAATAACTGATTTTGGCACACTAACGTTCCTACACTGATAAGGCTATATATGTCTTGTATGCCT
The DNA here is from genome assembly GCF_039654945.1 of Dendrobates tinctorius. Classification (NCBI taxonomy): domain Eukaryota; kingdom Metazoa; phylum Chordata; class Amphibia; order Anura; family Dendrobatidae; genus Dendrobates; species Dendrobates tinctorius. The sequence goes on along the minus strand of NW_027361733.1, from coordinate 2,301,407 downwards.
CCCAGACTAGATTGCCAGGTGTATTAGTAACGATCGGACACAACTGAGGAAAAATTAAAAGTGCACAAATATTTACATAAATACAAAATAAAATCCAATTACAATTGTGCACCAGTTCTAATCTTAAAATGTGATACAGAAGTGTCACCCTAAATGAATGGCATACCATTCGGTTAACAATATAGACAAACCACTGTGTTGGACACTTGTTATTAGAAAAACTGGGACGGCTTAATATATAAAAGAGCCTTTATTTCAATCAATTGGCAAATATAAACAATGTGCAAAACAAAAAGAAAAGTGCCTATATGGCACACCAATTCATTAAAATCAATTTGTAAATATATATGGGACCTGTCAAATCATTTGCATAAATATTTAAATAATTTCTAATATAATGTAATGTGTATATATATGCAATATATATCATAGCTACTATACCGCAAGATACTAATAAAAAATAATAATTAAATTATATTGTGAAAAATGCCCCAATCTATCACAAACATTTTTTTTAGGAAACCACTATACCGTAATGCACAATCTTAGTATTAATAAATGATGAATAAAATTATTAAATGTATGTGAATAAATGAATACGAATATATTCAATATATTATAAAAAGTGCCATATAAATGAATACGAATATATTATAAAAAGTGCCATATTTTTTATATTAAAAGACCAAAATCACCAAAATTATACAAATATAACTCTACTAAACATAGATGTGTGACTCCGCTGTGGAATAATTGCACAGAAACAATATATAAATATATAAATGTATTACATACCAACGGTATAGTGACAGCCCCGTGTGGTAGATTGCCTGGTGGCCGAATATGATTGTCAAACTCCATAAAGCTCATAGTGGAACTAGATTACTACATGACCCTTGTCTTTTTGATCAATCCCTTACTATATTTAGTACTGACCTTCATGTTCCTTTGACTAAGGCTTTATCATTAGGATCTGAAAAGGTCCTTATATAGACCACAGGGCGCGATAGGGACCATAGAGCTAGTCCTTGTTGAGTGGGGCGCCATTTGCGTTTACCAGAGTGACAACCTCCACAGATAGGTAGAGCTTAGTAGGGGCCTTGATAGTGACAAACCTAGTTAGCTACTCGTCAGGGTATAATGCCTGAAACAATTAGTTTCTTTTTTTCCTTGTATGAGAACTTCTTTTAATGCATACTCAGACTCATCCATAAAACCGCCAGATAGAGAAGTGTGATCCGTCACACCACAGAACACTTTTCTACTACTTCAGAGTCCAGTGGTGGCGGCAGCTTTACACCACTCCTTTCGAAGATCGCCATTGTGCTTGATGATGTACGGCTGCATGCAGCTGCTCGCCCATGTAGCTTCCAGTGGGGGTTATATGTTTGTGCTGATAATGACAAAGGATGTCTGGACTGCAGATATGGAGTCAGTAGAGTGAGTGTTGGTGACTTTTTTGCCCTCTGCTCCTCAGCACTCGGTGACCCTGCTCTGAAATATTACGTGGTCTCCACTTCGGGACAGCGTTGTTGCTGTTCTTTTCACTTTCAGTAATATCACTCACAAGTAATGGGGGTAAGATTTAGGGTATGTGCACATGTTGTGGAGCTGCGGATACGCAGCGGATTTGCCCTGCAGATCCTCTGCAGATCCGCAAGTGATTTACAGTACAATGTTATTCTATGGGGAAAAAATGCTGTGCACATGCTGAGGAAAAATCAGCGCGCATACGCTGATTTATGATTCAACCCCTCAATCCACCAGAATTCTGTTTGGTTCCCCTAAAGTATTAAGAAGTATTTCAGGCACAAAGAACAATGAGCTTCACATGTTTGGATTAATTATCTCTTTTTCCAGCCTTTTCTGACTATTTAAGACCCTCCCCAAACTTGTGAACAGCACTCATACATGGTCAACATGGGAAAGACAAAGGAGCATTCCAAGGCCATCAGAGACAAGATCGTGGAGGGTCACAAGGCTGGCAAGGGGTACAAAACCCTTTCCAAGGTGTTGGGCCTACCTGTCTCCACTGTTGGGAGCATCATCCAGAAGTGGAAGGCTTATGGAACTACTGTTAGCCTTCCACGGCCTGGACAGCCTTTGAAAGTTTCCTCCCGTGCCGAGGCCAGGCTTGTCCGAAGAGTCAAGGCTAACCCAAGGACAACAAGGAAGGAGCTCCGGGAAGATCTCATGGCAGTGGGGACATTGGTTTCAGTCAATACCATAAGTAACGTACTCCACCGCAATGGTCTCCGTTCCAGACGAGCCCGTAAGGTACCTTTACTTTCAAAGCGTCATGTCAAGGCTCGTCTACAGTTTGCTCATGATCACTTGGAGGACTCTGAGACAGACTGGTTCAAGGTTCTCTGGTCTGATGAGACCAAGATCGAGATCTTTGGTGCCAACCACACACGTGACGTTTGGAGACTGGATGGCACTGCATACGACCCCAAGAATACCATCCCTACAGTCAAGCATGGTGGTGGCAGCATCATGCTGTGGGGCTGTTTCTCAGCCAAGGGGCCTGGCCATCTGGTCCGCATCCATGGGAAGATGGATAGCACGGCCTACCTGGAGATTTTGGCCAAGAACCTCCGCTCCTCCATCAAGGATCTTAAGATGGGTCGTCATTTCATCTTCCAACAAGACAACGACCCAAAGCACACAGCCAAGAAAACCAAGGCCTGGTTCAAGAGGCAAAAAATCATCAAGGTGTTGGAGTGGCCTAGTCAGTCTCCTGACCTTAACCCAATTGAAAACTTGTGGAAGGAGCTCAAGATTAAAGTCCACATGAGACACCCAAAGAACCTAGATAACTTGGAGAAGATCTGCATGGAGGAGTGGGCCAAGATAACTCCAGAGACCTGTGCCGGCCTGATCAGGTCTTATAAAAGACAATTATTAGCTGTAATTGCAAACAAGGGTTATTCCACAAAATATTAAACCTAGGGGTTGAATAATAATTGACCCACACTTGTATGTTTAAAATTTATTAAAATTTAACTGAGCAACATAACTTTTTGGTTTGTAAGATTTATGCATCTGTTAATAAATCCTGCCCTTGTGTGAAGTTTGAAGGCTCTAACTGATTTGCATCTTATCAAACCTGCTAAATCTGCAGGGGGTTGAATACTAAACTGGAGAAGTGGGCAGCAACTAACAGAATGGTTTTTAACAGGGACAAATGCAAAGTACTACATCTGGGCAATAAAAATGAAAAAAGCATATATAGAATGGGAGGAATAGGGCTAAGTGACAGCACATGTGAAAAAGACTTGGGTATACTAATAGATCACAGACTGAATATGAGTCAACAGTGTGATGCAGCAGCAAAAAAGGCAAATGCAATTCTAGGATGTATTAACAGAAGCATACAGTCTAGATCACGTGAAGTCATTATTTCCCTCTACTCCTCTTTGGTCAGACCTCATCTGGAATATTGTGTCCAGTTTTGGGCACCACATTTTAAAAAAGACATCAACAAACTGGAGCAAGTTCAGAAAAGAGCGACCAGAATGGTGACCGGTCTGCAAACCCTGTCTTATGAGGAAAGGTTGCATGATTTGGTAATGTTTAGTTTGCAAAAGAGAAGACTGAGAGGAGACTTAATAGCTGTCTACAAATATCTAAAGGGCTGTCACATTGTAGAAGGATCAACTTTATTCTCATTTGCACAAGGAAAGACTAGAAGCAATGGGATGAAACTGAATGGGAGGAGACACAGATTAGATATTAGAAAAAACTTTTTAACAGTTAGAGTGATCAATGAGTGGAACAGGCTGCCACGAGAAGTGGTGAGTTCTCCTTCAATGGAAGTCTTCAAACAGAGGCTGGACAGACATCTGACTGGGATGATTTAGCGAATCCTGCTTTGAGCAGGGGGTTGGACCAGATGGCCCAGGAGGTCCCTTCCAACTCTACGATTCTATGATTCTATGATTCTACTACTTCTAGGCACTCTATGTACACAGAGCCGAATCTAATCCTGCACTATGCCAAGCCTTTGGCAAGGGCAAAATTGTGCCGTCTAGACAACAGTCACAGTATTTTCCAAACCGCAGGTGTTCCTGGTATGCAGGGAAGAAGGATGTTTAGTGAACGGGCATGGTTGTCCAAGGCTCATTGATGCGTATAGGGAGTGAAGGCTAGTATTTCTGGTCTGATCCCACATAAGAGATACTGTAGCGTTAATTACGGAAAAAAAAATATTGCTGGCTATGTTGAAAGGTTTCAGAAGATGCAGAGCACTGCAGCTTACCATTAATTGGGCTATGTGGCCACAGACTGGTAAGAGTGCCCAGGCTGACTCATGTCCACCATTGAAAGTATGTACAAAGGGCCAGTGAGCATCAGAACTGGACCATAGGACAATGTGAAAAGGTGACATGGTCTGGTCTCATTTTTTGTATCATGTGGATGGTTGGGTACATGTGCACTACTTAACACTTAACTGGGAAGAGTTAGCATAAGGATGCACTATGGGAAGAAAGCAAGAAGTGTAAGTAGTGTGATGGTCTGGGCTATGAATAAAATATGCACACATACTGTATAAGTATATACAAATATCTAGCAATGAATAATCCATATGCATACTCTGTCCTCCATTTTGGTCGCATTAAGTGTAATGTCTACCATTCTAGGCCCAATACAGTATACTGTCCTCCATTCTGTCCCCAGTGTAGTATAATGTGCCACATTGTGACTCCCATAGAGTATAATGTTCCCTACACAGTATAATGTTCTCCTCTCCTTTGGGGTGCTTTTTTTTAAAAAAAATAACCATTTCACAATCTGTCTGCACTTCTACAAAGAGCAGCTTTTTCTTCCTTCTCCAACGCCGGTCAAAGGGGGTGCAAGTGGTGTAATAGCGGTGGTATGTCGATATCAGCTGCTACTGCTGGCCTCTGATAGATCGGTGGTGTATATTGGTATGTGGGTCATGGAGCCAATGGCTTTTTGTTATGCATTAGTTTTCCACTGGATGTGCATCTAAGCATGCATTTGTATGACAGAGGAGCAGCAGCATTTTGCCGCCGTCTGTCAGACTGCCACCTACAGCTCATTTCGCCTCATGGTGGGAGCGACCCTGGACACAGATATACAAAATCCTGCCCCCTCACCATGCCATTTGCGTTTACAAACATTTGCTAAAGAATGGTTGGTGGAAAAAGCTCACTCACACCAGCACAGTCCTGTTGTAGGAGCCTCTGGTGTAAAAAGTCGATTCATCATGACATTTCTTCCCTCCTAAATATTTCATGATCAACTATGAGTGGTATTATTGAGAAGTGGAAGTAACCACAGCAAGTCAGCCACGAAGTGGAGCCCACATGAAGTTAAAGAGCGGAGTCACCGGGTGCAGAGGGTAGAAAAGTCGCCAAAGCTCTGCTGATTCGATAACTGCAGAGTCCAGACCCCCTCTGGTATAATACATAGTAACATAGTTATTAAGGTTGAAGGTTGACTTTAAGTCCATCTAGTTCAACCCATATCCTGTCCTAACTTGCCCTAACATGTTGATCCAGAGGAAGGCAAAAAAAACCCATGTGGCAAACAGTAAGCTTCACATTGGGGAAAAAAATTCCTTCCCGACTCCACATACAGCAATCAGACTAGCTCCCTGGATCAACGCAATATTAAGGAAACTAGCGTATATACCCTGTAATATTATACTTTTCAAGAAAAGCATCCAGGCCCTTCTTAAATTTTAGTAGGGAATCACTCATTACAACATCATATGGCAGAGAGTTCCATAATCTCACTGCTCTTACAGTAAAGAATCTGCGTCTGTGAGTATGCTTAAACCTTCTTTCCTCCAGACGTAGAGGATGCCCCCTTGTCCCCGTCACAGGTCTAAGAGTAAAAAGATTATTAGAAAGGTCTTTGTACTGTCCCCGCATATATTTATACATTGTAATAAGATCACCCCTAAGCCTTCGATTCTCCAAACTAAATAACCCCAAGTGTAATAACCTGTCTTGGTATTGCAGACCCCCTAGGTCCCTAATAACCTTGGTCGTTCTTCTCTGCACCCGTTCCAGTTCAGCTATGTCTTTCTTATACACCGGAGACCAGAACTGTACACAGTATTCTAAGTGTGGTCGCACTAGTGACTTATATAGAGGTAAAATTATGTTCTCCTCATGAGCATCTATGCCTCTTTTAATGCATCCCATTATTTTATTTGCCTTTGCAGCAGCTGCCTGACACTGGCCACTAAATGTGAGTTTGTCGTCCACCCATACACCAAGGTCTTTTTCAGTGACAGTTTTGCCCAGTGTTTTACAATTAAGCACATAATTATACATCTTATTCGTTCTACCCAAGTGCATGACCTTACATTTATCCCCATTAAAGCTCATTTGCCATTTATCAGCCCAAGCTTCTAGTTTACATAAATCCTCCTGTAATATAAAATTGTCCTCCTCTGTATTGATTACCCTGCAGAGTTTAGTGTCATCTGCAAATATTGAAATTCTACTCTCTATGCCCCCTACAAGGTCATTTTAAATATGTTAAAAAGAAGCTGGCCCAAAACTGACCCCTGTGGTACCCCACTGCTAACCGTGACCCAGTCCGAGTGTACTCTATTAATAACCACCCTTTGTTTCCTATCCCTGAGCCAGCTCTTAACCCACCTACACATATTTTCCCCTATCCCCATTGTTCTCATTTTATGTATCAACCTTTTGTGTGGCACCGTATCAAAAGCTTTTGAAAAGTCCATGTACACCACGTCCACTGCATTCCCTTTTTCCAGTCCGGAACTTACCTCTTCATAAAAGCTTATCAGATTAGTCTGACAGGAACGGTCCCTTGTAAACCCATGTTGATATTAGGTCATGAGGTTATTCTTCTCCAGATACTCCAGTAAAGTATCTCTTAGAAAACCCTCCAGGATTTTACCTACAGTTGAGGTTAAACTTACCAGCCTATAATTTCCGAGTTCAGTTTTTGTCCCCTTTTTGAATATTGGCACCACATTTACTATACGCCAGTCCTGTGGTACAGACCCTGTTATTATGGAATCTTTAAAGATTAAAACTAATGGTCTATCTATGACTGTGCTTAATTCCTGCAGTACTCGGGGGTGTATCCCATCCGGGCCCGGGGATTTGTCAATTTTAGTGATTTTTAGACGCCGCCGTACTTCCTGCTGGGTTAAGCAGGTGACATTTAACGGAGAATTTTTATCCCTGATCATGTTATCCGTCATGGGATTTTCTTGTGTAAATACTGTTGAAAAAAAGTCATTTAGCATATTGGCTTTTTCCTCATCCTCATCCACCATTTCACTAAGACTATTTTTAAGGGGACTAACACTATCATTTTTTAGTTTCTTACTATTTATGTAGTTAAAGAATATTTTGGGATTATTTTTACTTTCTCTGGCAATGAGTCTCTCTGTCTCAATCTTTGCTGCCTTGATTTGCTTTTTACAGATTTTATTTAATCTTCTGTATTTAGTTAATGCCTCATCACTACCTACTTGCTTTAATTCTCTAAATGCTTTATTTTTATCTCTTATTGCACCCCTTACAGCTCTATTTAGCCATAGTGGTTTCCTCCTATTTCTCGCATGTTTATTCCCATACCGTATATATTGTGCACAGGTCCTATTCAGGATGCTAATAAACGTCTCCCATTTTCTTTGTGTATTTTTATGTCTCAGGATATCGTCCCAGTTAATTGCACCAAGATCATCTCTCATCCGTTGGAAATTTGCCTTCCTGAAGTTTAGTCTCCTTGTAACCCCTCTACTACACATCTTATTAAAGGATACATGAAAACTTATTATTTTGTGATCACTATTACCCAAGTGACCCCCAACCCTTACATTTGATATGCGGTCTGGCCTGTTGGTTAATATTAGGTCTAGCAGTGCCCCCCCTCTTGTTGGGTCCTCAACCAGTTGTGAAAGGTAATTGTCTCTCATAGTTGTCAAAAACCTAATATCAGTATAAACACTGCGCCCCCACTGGGAGCTTTATTCCTGAGCAGCTGCATACAAGCCTTATATTACCAAACACAATGTAAGGCTGTGTGCACACGATGCAGATTTGCTGCGGTTCCGCAGCGGATTTTACCGCGCAGAAACGTTGCATTTCTGCATTGTGATGTACAGTAGCCTTAAAATCAATGGAAAAAAAAAAACGCTGTGCAGACGCTGCAGATTTTTCCGCGCGGTTTTCCCGCGGTACAAAATCCGCAGCATGTTACTTCTTTTGTGCGGTTTTCCATCTCCCCTGTCACCAAATCCGCAGGGGGAAAACCGCGATGGAAAACCGCACAAAAAAAGCATGAAAACCGCATGAAAAAAGGAAGAAATCCGCAGGAAAAATGCAGGTCATTTGACCTGCGGATTTCTTACATTCTGCGCGGAAAAATCCGCAGGGCCAAAAAGTACGTGTGCACTCAGCCTTAATTTTCGGATGGAGTGGTGTAAAGTCAACTGTGACCCAATGGTTTCAGTAAGGGGAAATCTTACTGCTTCAGTACATCAAGACATTTTGGACAATTGAAACTTCTAACAATGTGGGAACAATTTGGGGGGAAGGACTTTTTTGTTTCAGCATGACTCTGTACTAATGCACAATACAAGATTTGTAAAGAAATGGCTGGGGGAGTTTGGGGTGGAAGCACATTACCTACCATTCAGAGCCCTGATCTCACCCCAACCAAACATCTTTGGGGTGAACTACAATAGAAATTGTGAACCTGGCCTCCCTCTAACATCAGTATCTGACCTCACAAATACTTGTCTGGTAAAAATGGGCGGAAATTCCCACAGACCCCTCCAAAATCTTGTAGAATGCCTTCCCAGAAGAGTGGGCGCAGAGGTCATCATAAACGCTCCTGTAGGTGTATTGTGGAGGTGACCCAATACTTATGTCCATACACTGCTGTATTAGGTCTTTTGGTAGGAATAAGTGCATTGTGCAGAAGTTTTGGTTTAGACGGTGCAGTGTTGTTTCCTGGGTTAGGGTTTTATCTTTTTTTTTTTTTTTTTTTTCAAGGAAGTGAATAAAATATCAGGTTAAGTGGTTGGTTTAGTCTGTTCAACAGGAAATGCTTGAATGCAGGCAAGCTGATACACAGCTTCTGCTGAGACCTGCCCGAACACTGCTCTCACACACAACGCCCAGACCAGTGCTGATTCTATACTGCGCCCTGCTCCTCTACTGATCTCTACTGATCTCACACGGCACCCTGCTGCTCTACTGATCCCACACAGCCCTCACACTGTACCATGATCCTCTCCGATTCTACACTGCCCTCATACTGCACCCTGCTCATCTACTGATCCTACACTGCCTTCACACTGCACCCTGCTTCCCTACTGATTCTGCACTGCCATCACACTGCACCCTGCTCCTCTACTGATCCTACACTACCCTCATACTGTACCCTGATCTTCTCTGATTCTACACTGCCATCATACTTCACCCTGCTCCTCTACTGATCCTACACTGCCCTCACACTGCACCCTGCTTCCCTACTGATCCTACACTGCACCCTGCTTCCCTACTAATTCTACACTGCCATCACACTGCACTCTGCTCCTCTACTGATCCTACACTGCCCTCACACTGCACCCTGCTTCTCTACTGATTCTACACTGCCATCACACTGCACCCTACTCCTCTACAGATTCTACACTGCCATCACACTGCACCCTGCTCCTATACTGATCCTATACTGCCCTCATACTTACCCTGCTTCTCTAAGATCCTACACTGCCCTCACACTGCAACCTGCTTCTCTACTGATTCTACACTGCCATCACACTGCATCCTCCTCCTCTACTGATCCTACACTGCCCTCATATTGCACACTGATCCTACACTGTCCACATACTGTATCCTGCTTCTCTACTGATCCTACACTACCGTCATACTGCACCTCGCTTGTCTGATTCTACACTGCCCTCACACTGCATACTGCCCCTATACTGATCCTACACTGCCTGCACACTGCACATCTACTGATCTTGCTGTGCTCACTCTACCCCAATACCGATCCTACACTTTACACTGTCTCTGCCCCTATACTGTTCTCATACTACATTCTGCCACATTACCACTTACTAGTCCTAGCACCATCCTGCACAGTTTATTATTCTAGCACTGCCTTTTTTGTCATTCTGGATTATGCCCTTCATGATGCCCTCTGGAATCCTTAGGGATTGCATCCAACTCTGAGCTGGCACCTGGCACACCCTTTAGCCATTTCATCCTGGTTACGATGCATTGAGAAGAAGCAGGTAAGGAGAACTTTTGACTACTCTCTTAGGTGTTGTAGTTGACGTTGGCACAGCATGGATTTGGTTACTGATTTTTATGAGCTGTGATTTTGATCTGCCCCTTCCTTCTCCATATGAATAGATTGTGACACTTTCCATTAGAGCCACAGTGGAAGCGGCATTTTGTGTCACATGTGACGATAAATTTTCCTCGCAGTGTGTTTATCTTTATTGCTCAGCACCTGATGGGCGGTGGTTAGGGGGTCACCGATCACACACACAGGAACCCCCCACTCTTCCTGTGCTCAACACACTTGTTATGTCTCCACAAATGCACAGAGAACAGGAAGGAGCAGGACAGACGATGGAGCAGATGAAATAAGTGAGGAAGGCTCTGTGGTATGTCCGCCCAGTAACCAAAACTTTCCTTCCAGAGGTGTAGTAGATTGTCAGCTCTGGATTGTTCTAGACAAGCATCCGGGGAATGGCTTCCTGTGCCCTGTCTGTAAGAATATTCTTGAGTCCCAGAAGGTCAAAGCACTGCATATGATTCCCGGTAGCCCGTCTCTTCCCTGGACCAACGGTGGGTACTGTGTTTATTTCAAGTGTTGTGGATCCACATATAGATAATATGTACATGGCCCTAGTGTTTTTGGTGTGTATTAGTCACCTTTACGCACACCTTCTCGTTCCAGTTCCCCAACTTATATATTTGCAGTCTGGTCAAAAATATTCATTTACATAGGAGGGACTTTCGGCTAGCAGTTCCTCTACATGTGCTACCCGCAGTTTTTCTGGAGCAGTTTTGGTACTGTGCATTACCTGCCTTCCTTGCCCCCTCCTGTTGAATTTCAGCAATGTCAGACATGTACACAGGTCTCTTCTCGCTTAGTCTCCTGTCATATTCGGCCCTATGCTAAAGAACACTAGGCCCAGCCTTTTCCATTAATCATCTCTATTACTTTTCACCTTCATAGGCAAACACCAGCCATCAGGATGCAGAGTGCCGGGACTTTTGACAAGGACTATGTCCTGGTGGAGCATGGATTTGAGTACACGGCTAAAGATGGCAGCTTTATCTGTATAAAACCGCATGAACGCTACATTCTACTGAAGAGAACAAATGAGCACTGGTGGCAGGTCTGTCAGGACCACAATTCCAAGCCTTTCTACATTCCTGCAAAGTACGTCAAGGTCCTGTCCTCCATTGGTCGGGGCTCCTATGGGACTGATAATTCTTGGATGATATCAGAGGATCTAACAGAACAGCCATCTTGTATTCAGTACAGCTACACATTTGTGCCAGCAGAGCCACACGAAAGTGCATCTTCTGGTGGCCAAGAAGGTGCAATTATGGTCAGTCAACACAATGCAGGCACTGCCAAAGCAAGCAATGTGCAGCTGCAGTATCTGGTCACAAAAGGATCATCTCAGTCATTACTTGACTTATCACAGCTGAATCGCAGGACAACGACGGAGCAGAGGGTGATGCGGGACGGTCTCAACACTGACCACAAGTTGGGGCCTCTGAGAACTTTTCACAACTCTAAGAAATTTTTAGATCCCCTAAAGCGGATTAGCTATATGAGCCCCCCAGAGCTTCAGCCCAGGATTAGACCCTCACAGTCTCTGAATGATCTGCAGCTTATTAAGTCATTGTCATCCTCCTCTGACCAGCCGCTCCTTGACAGAGTCTCAATACCAGAGATCCATCTCCACATGGAGGAATTGACCGTTGAGCAGAGCAATGTGGCCGGCTCCGACACCTGCTTAGCACTGGAAAAGGTATTATTTTTTTCTTTGGTGAAGGGGAGGAAAAAGGGGCAACCAATCTACTTATCAAATCTGTATGGAGACCAAATGTGGTACTAAGCATATTCAAGGCCACATGTTAGTGACTTCCCTAGTGTAGGAAATGATTGATCAGTTTTTCGAAAACAAAAAACTTTTCTCTTCATCCGTAGTCAAGGAAATGGTTGATCAGTCTTTCCAAAACTTGACCCTTCATTATTCAAAACAGGTATTTTTTTAACCATGTAAAAAGTTAAGCTCCCTATCAACCAAACAGCCTAGCCTAATATTGAGAGTCACTGAGCTAACATGATCAGATGAATGTGTTGTGAGCCACTATGTGCATAGTGTTGATTGCCACCTAGTTGTCATTTTATTCATAAATTTCCAAGTGGAATAATAGAGGAACAGCAGAACACCGAATTATAAAAAAAAAGATGATTCAGAACTGTTATTTTATGGATTAGACAGATAGACAAGTCAGGAGATGAGATAGGTCCTCATTAACTATTAATGGAAACCGTTCATAAACATGATATTGATTATAATGAGCTACAATTGAAACCAGAAGTTTACATACACTATATAAAAAGACACATATGCATGTTTTTCTCAATATCTGACATGAAATCAGAATAAACCTTTCCTGTTTTAGGTCAATTAGGATTACCATAATTATTAATATTTGACAAATGGCAGAATAATGAGAGAGAGAATGTTTTAAGGCATTTTTATTACTTCAAAGTCAAAAGCTTACATACATTTCATTAGTATTTGGTACCATTGCCCTTAAACGGAATTACTTGGGTTAAACGTTTGGGATATCCTTCCACAAGCTTCTCAACATAATTGGTAGGAATTTGGGCCCATTCCTCCTGACAAAACTTGTATAACTGATCCAGATGGTATGTGGCCTTGTTCACACCTGTCTTTTCAGCTTTGCCCATAAATTTTCAATAGGACTGAGATCAGGGTCTGTGATGACCTCTCCAAAACATTGACTTTGTTATCCTTAAGCCACTTTGTTAGCATTTTGTCAGTATGCTTTGCGTCATTGTCCATTTGGAAACTGACCGTCACATCCAAGCATAAGCATAGTGTGAACAGGTGCTTAACCTAGAGTCACCAACTCATATACATGCAATTCATTTTTCATATTTCATGTTTGCATGTTAGCGCTACAGTGTGCTTCCTTTTTTGTTTGATTGTCCATTTGGAAGACCCATTTCCACCCAAGCTTTAACTTCCTGGCTGATGTCTTGAGATGTTGCTTCAGTATTGCCACATAGTCTTCTTTTCTCATGATGCTATCTATTTTTGTGAAGTGCACCAGGCCCTCCTGCAGCAAAACAACCCCACAACATGATGCTGCCACCCCTGTGTTTCACAGTTGGGATGATGTTCTCCAGCTCTAATCCTTTTTCCTCGAAACGTAACGATGGTCATTATGCCCAAAAAGTTCAATTTTAGTTTCATCAGACCACAGGACATGTCTCCAAAAATAAAGCCTTTGTTCCTGTGTGCATTTGCAAACATTAATCTGGCTTTTTTATGTTTCTTTTGGAGTAATGGCTTCTTCCTGGCAAAGTGGTCTTTCACCCCATGTTGATACAGTACTCGTTTCACTGTGAATATTGACACAATCTTACCAGCTTCCGCCATCATCTTCACAAGGTCTTTTGCTTTTGTCCTTGGGTTGATATGCACATGTCGGACCTAAGCAAGTCCATCTCTGGGACACAGAACCTGTCTCCTTCCTGAGCTGTATGATGGCTGGACATTCCCATCTTGTTTGTACTTGTGTTTAATTGTTTGTACAGATGAACGAGGCACCTTCAGGTATCTTGAAATTGTACCCAAGGATGAGCCAGACTTGTACAAGTTCACAATTCTCTTCCTGATATCTTGGCTGATTTCTTAAGTCTTTCCCATGATACAACCCAAAGAAGCAATGTGTTTCAAGTGTGCGTTAAAATACATCTACAGGTGTGTCTCTAATTAACTCAGATGTTGCCAAAAAAACGATCAGAAGCTTCCAAACACATGACATCACCATATGTGCAGTCCAGAATTGTTTAAAGGCATAGTAATCTTAGTGTATGTAAATTTTTGAATTTGCAGTAATTAATAAAAATGCCTTAAAACTCTCTCTCTCATTATTCTGGCATTTGGCAAATATGAAAAATTATGGTAATCCTAATTGACCTAAAACTGGAAAGGTTTATTCTGATATCATGTCAGATATTGAGAAAAACATGCATACAGTTGTGGCCAAAAGTATTGACACCCCTGCAATTCTGTCAGATAATACTTAGTTTCTTCCTGAAAATGATTGCAAACACAAATAATTCTTTGTTATTATCTTCATTTAATTTGTCTTAAATGAAAAACACAAAAAGAATTGTCCTAAAGCTAAATTGGATATAATTCCACACCAAACATAAAAAGAGGGTGGACAAAAGTATTGGCACTGTTCGAAAAATCATGTGATGCTTCTCTAATTTGTGTAATTAACAGCACCTATAACTTATCTGTGGCACCTAACAGGTGTTGGCAATAACTATTCCCACTTGCAGCCAGTTGACATGGATTAAAATTGACTCAACCTCTGTCCTGTGTCCTTGTGTGTACCACATTGAGCATGGAGAAAAGAAAGAAGACCAAAGAACTGTCTGAGGACTTGAGAAACCAAATTGTGAGGAAGCATGAGCAATCTCAAGGCTACAAGTCCATTTCCAAAGACCTGAATGTTTCTGTGTCTACCATGCGCAGTGTCATCAAGAAGTTTAAAGCCCATGGCACTGTGGCTAACCTCCCTAGATGTGGACGGAAAAGAAAAATTGACAAGAGATTTCAACGCAAGATTGTGCGGATGTTGGATAAAGAACCTCGACTAACATCCAAACAAGTTCAAGCTGCCCTGCAGTCCGAGGGTACAACAGTGTCAACCCGTACTATCCGTCGGCCTCTGAATGAAAAGGGACTGTATGGTAGGAGACCCAGGAAGACCCCACTTCTTACCCCGAGACATAAAAAAGCCAGGCTGGAGTTTGCCAACACTTACCTGAAAAAGCCTAAAACGTTTTGGAAGAATGTTCTCTGGTCAGATGAGACAAAAGTAGAGCTTTTTGGGCAAAGGCATCAACATAGAGTTTACAGGAGAAAAAAAGGCATTTAAAGAAAAAAACATGGTCCCTACAGTCAAACATGGCGGAGGTTCCCTGGTGTTTTGGGGTTGCTTTGCTGCCTCTGGCACTGGACTGCTTGACCGTGTGCATGGTATTATGAAGTCTGAAGACTACCAACAAATTTTGCAGCATAATGTAGGGCCCAGTGTGAGAAAGCTGGGTCTCCCTCAGAGGTCATGGGTCTTCCATCAGGACAATGACCCAAAACACACTTCAAAAAGCACTAG
This sequence comes from Dendrobates tinctorius, assembly GCF_039654945.1. Classification (NCBI taxonomy): domain Eukaryota; kingdom Metazoa; phylum Chordata; class Amphibia; order Anura; family Dendrobatidae; genus Dendrobates; species Dendrobates tinctorius. The sequence goes on along the minus strand of NW_027361733.1, from coordinate 2,285,955 downwards.
AAAATGGTTTGAGAGAAAGCACTGGAGACTTCTAAGGTGGCCAGCAATGAGTCCAGACCTGAATCCCATAGAACACCTGGGGAGAGATCTAAAAATGGCAGTTTGGAGAAGGCACCCTTCAAATATCAGGGACCTGGAGCAGTTTGCCAAAGAAGAATGGTCTAAATTTCCAGCAGAGCATTGTAAGAAACTCATTGATGGTTACCGGAAGCGGTTGGTCTCAGTTATTTTGGCTAAAGGTTGTGCAACCAAGCATTAGGCTGAGGGTGCCAATACTTTTGTCTGGCCCATTTTTGGAGTTTTGTGTGAAATGATCAATGTTTTGCTTTTTGCTTCATTCTCTTTTGTGTTTTTTCATTTAAGACAAATTAAATGAATATAATAATACCAAAGAATTTGTGTTTGCAATCATTTTCAGGAGGAAACTGAGTATTATCTGACAGAATTGCAGGGGTGTCAATACTTTTGGCCACAACTGTATGTGTCTTTTGATATAGTGTATGGAAACTTTCAACTGTATATCCTCAGAGCAGGATCCTCCATGCTTATTTCTTCTCTAGTAATAAAGATTTTAGATCTAGTAAACAGAAATATAATCTATGTACCATAAAATGTATGTGATGTCTCTGGTGTGAGTATGTAACATGTAATATAATAAAGGACAGAGCACAGGTTGGTGTGTGTGTGTGTGTGTGTGTGTGTATGTATGTATGTATGTATGTATGTATGTATGTATATATAATGTGTGTAATGTAATACAGGACCCAGGTCAGTGTGTATGTATTATTTATGTAATACAAGGCATAGGTCAGTGTTTATATATAACGTATGTAGTGTAATACAGGGTATAGGTCAGTGTGTATGTATAATGCATGTAATGTAATATAGGGTGCAGTTCAGTGTGTATGTATAATGTATGTAATGTAATATAGGGCCCGGGTCAGTGTGTATGTATAATGTGTGTAATGTAACACGGGGCATGGGGTCAGTGTGTATGTAGAATGTATGTAATGTCTGTGGTGTGAGAATCTGACATATGTAATGTAATAAAAGTCAGAGCACAGATTGATATGTGTGTATGTATAATGTGTGTAATGTAATACAGGACCCAAGTCAATGTGTATGTATTATTATTTATGTAATACAAGGCATAGGTCAGTGTTTATGTATAATGTATGTAGTGTAATATAGGGTACTGGTCAGTGTGTATGTATAATATATGTAATGTAACACAGGGCATAGGTCAGTGTGTATGTATAACGTATGTAATGTAATATAGGGTACAGGCCAGTGTGTATGTATAATGTATGTGATGTAATATAGGGTACAGGCAGGGGCGGCACTACCGCGGTCGCAGCTGTGACGGGGCCCCGGAGTGTTTAGGGACTCGATCGTGGAGCTGCAGCCGCTCATTGGCTGTGCAGCTCCTTGCTTTGAGTGGCTGACAGGCTGCAATTGGCCTGACGCTATGGCTGCACACAGGACCTGTGATGAGGTCACAGGAGGGGAGTAGTCAGGGTTCACATGATCAGGAGCCTCGTGTATGCAGGACTCTGCCGACCTGGTTGTCATGGTGCACTGCTGGATGAGGGTAAGTTTATGTGTGGGGTCAGGAGGGGTTTACAGTGTGGATGTAGCAGAGCCGTGGGTGTATGGGGTGTACTGAGCGGAGCCGTGTGTGTATGAGCTGTACGGAGCGCAGCCGTATGTGTATGGGGTGTACTGAGCGGAGCCGCATGTGTACGAGGTGTGCGGAGCCGTATGTGTACGAGGAGCACGGAGCGGAGCTGCATGTGTATGACGTGTACGGAGCAGAGCCGTGTGTGCACGAGGTGTACGGAGCGGAGACGGGTGTGTATGAGGTGTACGGAGCAGAGCCATGTGTACTAGGTGTACGGAGCAGAGCAGTGTGTGTACGAGGTGTACAGAGCGGAGTCGTGTGTGTGTGAAGTGTACGGAGAGGAGCCATGTGTGTACTAGGTGTACGGAGCAGAGCCGTGTGTGTACAAGGTGTACGGAGCGGAGTCGTGTGTGTGCGAAGTGTACGGAGCGGAGCCGTGCGTGTACGAGGTGTACAGAGCGGAGATGTGTGTGTATTTTGGCATGGGAGGGCTCCATTTGAAAGTTCGCATCGGGTCCCATAACTTTGTAGTTACGCCACTGGATACAGGCCAGTGTGTATGTATAATTTATGCTAATTATGCAAATTGTCTCTTCAGAGAGGAAGAGGACTAGAACTCTAGTGCCACCTATTGGAGGTAGCATTCCTAAAAGTCAATGTTGACCCTTTAACGAGCCTAGTTACATGACTTAGGATAAAAGCCAAGCCAGAATCTCCATTTGCAGACACTGTGTTTCGGGGTACTGCCCCTCATCAGTGCAAAGTGGGAGAAGATCTGGTTTGGCTGTGAGAGAGGCGTCTGACCGATATCCAAGAAGTATCATTTCTCCTTGCGGAGAATGACATGCTAAGCATGTCGAGGTGAGGAGACTTAAAGCCGCAATGCTCCTCTGGGAAATTTATGTAATGTAATACAGGGCACAGATCAGTGTGTATGTATAATGTATGTAATATAATATAGGGTGCAGGCCAGTGTGTATGTATAATTTATGTAATGTAGTAAATGATCGATGTGTACTTGTTATGTATACAATGTAACTAGGGTTGCCAACTTTCTTATCAACAAATACCATCCTGGATAATATGAGCAATAAGGCCTCTTTCACACATCAGGTTTTCGCCGTCAGGCGCGATCCGGCGCTTTTGACAGAAACCGGATCCGGCGAAATGCAATGCCGGATCCGGTTTCCCCCCCATTGACTTGCATTTGCGCCGGATCGCGCCGGATGGCCATGCGTTTCATCCGGTTTTCGCCGGATCCGGCAATGTGTCGCGATCCGGCGTCTGGAAAAAACGGCTACTGTAACGTTTTTTGTCTCCGGCGAAAAAGCCGGACACGCCGGATCCGGCGCGTCCGGCTTTTTCACACAATGAAAGCCTATGAGCGCCGCAATGCGCCTGATCCGGCGAAAGCCGGATCCGGTGGCCGGATCCGTTTTTTTTGGTCTGAGCATGCTCAGTAGCTCTGCCCACAAGACATATATAAAAGCAAGACAGTGGGACCCACAGCCACACCCAACATGCCACCCAAGAAAGCAAACAAGCGCAGCAGGAGAAGGCAGGAGACCACTGCAGCACCATCAGCACCACCACCACCCCAAATGGAGCAGCAAATGGAACATGCTGAGGAGGGGAGTCCAGCAGCAGATGAGAAACGGTAATTATCAAATCCCCCATTCCTCCAAACTAGGGCCATGGAATATCAAGATATTCATTGGCCCTTTGTTTCTCTGTATTCAACAGCCGCCAAAGAGATGCAGCAGCAGCAGCAGAAATGGCATCACTGGCAGCAGCAACAGCAGCAGCAATACCCACAGCCATGGAGTCTGGCCATCAACAGGACAGCACATCTTCTTCTGGGAGCCCTCCCTCGCATCGTCAGCGTTTGACGGTAAGTTTTTATTTCCAAAATCCATCATCTCTGTAATATATGTGTATTCATTGCCTTTTATTTCAAAACAGGAATCACAAGATGAAGAGGAGCTCCCAGAAGAAGAAGGAAGGGGTGGACAGACACCTGGAGTGGGCTCACAATTGGTAAGTTTTTTGCATCAAACGCAGAAACACAACATCACACTACACACAACACATAGAAAACAATGTTCTGCAGACCACACACAGCAAACAAATGCCTACATCCAAAGACATAACATTTTTTGTTTTCTTCTCTAGTCTTCCCAATCTGGTGCTCGGCCAAGAGGTCCTCGCAGTGCCTCCCAGGGTCGTCGGCGACAGCAACGCGGCGGTCACCAGCGTGTAAGTATAAATATTTTTGCTTTGTTTTTTTGCACTTTTTATTTCATTTCTTTTGTGGAGGCTAATTATGTTATTTTTGTCTTTTTCTTTAACAGCCTTCACAGCGTGCTCCCGACTCTGACGGTGAGGATGGAGGACTCGATGTGGACCACCTCATCGATCTCGTCAGAGAAAGGGAGCCGCTCTGGAATATGGCTGACCGCCGCCACGCTGACCTTATCGTTACCCGACGACTCTGGGAGGAAATCTGTTCACTCCTTGTGGGCCGCTGGGTGGACCTCGATGTTCGGGCCCAGATTAAAGAGCGTAAGTATATACAGTACCGGTTGCTTGATGTAAACCAGTGTTTCCCGAACTCCAGTCCTCGTGGTCCCCACGGATCATGTGTTCAGGATTTCTATTTACTATGGAAATCCTGAAAACATGACCCCTGGGGACCATGAGGACTGGAGTTTGTGAAACACTGATGTTGTATACTAACCACTCCTTTCTCGTTTCAGGGAACAGAATTGTGAATCGGTGGCGGTCTGTGAGGGATCGTTTCAAGAAGGAGTTCAATAAAGAGATGCGGGCCCCGAGTGGATCTGGAGGACGCAGGAGCAAGTACAAGTACGCACAAGCCCTGTCGTTCCTCCGGGAGACAATGCTCACCAGAAGGTAAATATTACACACCACATGTGACAAAAAAATGTTTAGATGTAACTTTTTTTTTTCAGCCAGGGCCATACCATGTCACTATTTTAATTGTTTTTTTTTCTCTTTATTCCACAGCACGGTGAGCAGCACTCGGGAGCCTGCACGATTGGACCCTTCTGAGGCGATCCCTGAGGAGACCGGCACCGAGGGACACTTCGACCGCCCCGGTACATCTGCACCTTCCCAGCCTTCCCACACATTCGACCCATCTGTCCCATCCACCAGCACAGGAGCATCGTGGCTGCCTACATTACATGAAGCTGCTGGTGAGGAGATCGCTTTCCCTTTACCCCACCCTTCTGCCCCTGCCACCTCTAGTACACCTGCGGGTACTGGGCGACAGCGGCAGAGGGGTCAGGAAAAGAGTTATGCGCAAGAGTTCTTGCATCTGAATGCATCTTTCCAGAACTGTCTAAAAGTCTTGTCAGAGCAAATCTCCGCAGGCTTTCAGCAGATCAACTCCAGAATTCTGGAGGTGAAGACACTTCTGCAAACCATGCATTCAGAAGCAAGATCTTCGCCAAACCACACCTTTTTCAGGTCTGTTGTGGAGCGCATGGCAACACTATCTCCAACCCAGCAGATGCATGTAATGCATTCGTGCCACGGTGCTCTACAGCAGGTTACCTCCCAACCTCCACCTCCCACCACTGTAGTTCCTCCACCTGCACCCCCTCCAGCCACTTTCCATCCTCCCCCTCCTAATACATCTGCACCCCCTCCAGCCACTTTCCATCCTCCCCCTCCTATTACATCTGCACCCCCTCCAGCCACTTTCCATCCTCCCCCTCCTATTACATACCAGCAACCTCCTCAGTACCAGACATCTCCCCACTTCCAGCAACCTGCCCCGTACCAAACTCCTTCCCCGTACCAAACTCCTTCCCCGTACCAAACTCCTTCCCCATACAACTTTCCATCAACATCATCTGCTCCTACAGTCCCTGCCCAACCCTCCACTCCACCGCCCACCACCTCTTCTGCCTCCCACATGTCCACCCATTCTGTAGCTTTTTCCACACCTTCACCTCTAACTGTTCCTTCCCCACCACGATCCCAGTCCTCTCTCCACACACCCAGTGTCGAAGTGTCCCGCAACCCCTCCAGCAGTATTTCCACCCCACACTACACAGATTTGTAATGTGTGTTTTTTAATAAAAATGCCCATTGGGTTAAAAACCTTTATTAAAAAAGTTTTTTGCACTTGAAAAACATTTTACAAAAAAAAAAAAAAAATTTTAAATAAAAGTTAAATTATCGTTTCACAATGGTTGTCTGTCATTTCTTTCTGCGGCGAACTATGTTTAAAAAAAAGGTTAAATACAGGGTATTTCAAAGGTAAAAAGGTATTCAAAACCAGGTATATAACTGTGGGTAAATTTTAGCTTTTTGCCACAGTTGTGTTCCTGGTTGTGTTTGAAGCAAAGTATTTCACCTAAAAAGTTGTGTTTATTGTTGGTGATTTCCTAACAATGTACACAACTTTTGTTAAAAGGTGAAATACTTTGCATAAAACACAACCAGGTACACACCTGTGGCCTAAAGCTAAAAATAGTAAGACCATGACAAGATAGCCAACTTTGGTTGGCAAAGGTATATACTGTTGGTCCAGAAGGTACACAAGTTTGGTTAGGGCACAAATCTTTCACACTCTGTCATCCTGCCAGTGTACTCTGCCTTGAGGTGACATAAAGTATAGTGCAAAATTGTCCCTCATTACTGAAACCGTCACAGAACTTCTAGTGGTAATGTCATGGTAATCTTGCAAGGTGGCTTCTTCAGAGGTGTCCTCAATGGAAATGGGTTCCTTGCAGATAACAAAATTGTGGAGTACCACGCACGCTTTGATCACCTCGTCCACAGTTTCTGTCTTGAGGTTGATCGCAGTCAATAGGACCCGCCATTTGGCTGTCAGAATACCAAAGGTACATTCAACCATTCTTCTTGCTCTTGTGAGGCGGTAATTAAAAATGCGTTTTGGTCTTGTCAATCCTCTGCTAGCGTACGGTTTCAAAAGGTGTTCTGACAGCTGGAAGGCTTCATCCCCTACACAGACAAATGGCATAGGTGGACCAGATGTTTGCGGCAGCGGTCTAGGTGGTGGGAACTGGAAGGTGTTTCCATACAGTTTACGCCCCATGGCAGACAGTTTGAAAACTTGAGAGTCATTGGAGCGGCCATAGGCCCCAATATCAACCGCAATAAATTTGTATTCCGTGTCAGCGATGGCCATGAGGACAATTGAAAAATATTTCTTGTAATTGAAATATTCCGATCCCGATCCAGCTGGCTTTACAATGCGGATATGTTTCCCGTCCACAGCGCCCAAGCAGTTTGGAAACTGACATATCTGTTGAAACTTGTCAGCAATTTCAATCCACCTCTCTGTTGTGGGCTCTGGTAAAAACTCTTCAGCTAAGGAGTCCCACAGTGCACGGCATGTGTGCTTCACTATTCCAGATATGGTGGAAATCCCGAGTCTGTACTGGAAATGCAGTGACGAAAGGGATTCTCCAGTTGCAAGAAATCTGTGGGGAATTAAAAAACAATAAATTAGTTTTAAATCACAGCATTACATACCAAAACTGAGCTATAACACTTGGAGATACAAACTACCACCAACAAGATTGCAGTGAAAGTGTGCTCTGATGCGATCACATCCAATAAATGTGGCTTACCTTAAAGTCACCATCAGACGCTCTGCGGGTGAAACAGAGAAGCGGCAATAGGTGTCCGCTTTTCTTATGAGGTGTGCAATGCGCTCCACCAAGTAATCAAAATTCTCCATTTTCATCCGAACATATCCAAAAAATTTATCCGGGTTTCGTCGAAGGTCCATGCAGAGTGTAGAATAGACCCCACGCGTCATTCTCTTGGCTGTGATGGGGTGGATCCACAAACGTCGTCTACGATGCCTGATGCGCTGCTGTCTCGCTCTCTCCTTCTCCAGAACAATCACCCTCAAACGATTCGCCTCCGCTATAAAATCCGCCAAATTCTTCAAAATATTTCCAATGACAACATCCATCTTCGCCAGTAACTTGCTCTTCTCTCCAACCTGCACTTTCTCCTCTACAACCTGTCAAAGAAGGGCTGTAGGAACATGCTATATATAGTTTTCCAGTAGCCAATCCCGTTCGGAAGGCCACAAGGGTCAATTTTAAAAACCGGATCCGGCGTAATCCGTCGAAAAACGGATAGAAAAACGGATGTACCGGATGAGACGGATCCGGTTTTGTCTGTCAAGAAAAAGACGGATCCGGCAGAAAACCGGATCCGTCACATCCGGTTTTACGAAACATTTGCCGGATCCGGCGTTCCGGCACGACGCCGGATCGCGCCTGACGCCGAAAACCTGATGTGTGAAAGTAGCCTAAGTCTGGTTGTTTTATGGTGTGGCTGCACATTGCCTTTTCTGATAGTGATGTATTATGTGTAGGTCATGGCTACTGTATTATGCCTGCGAGACCGAAACTTAAAAAAGTAATATACACTTACAAATTTATGGTAGTTTTATTGTTAAAGGGATATTTCTAATATGAAAAATGGTATCATATTCCTGAGATACGCCATACATTTATGATTTTGAGTTATGGTGAATCTCTGGATAACACATTGTTATGGGGCATATGTGAATGACGCACTGCTATGGGGAATCTGTTAATGACACACTGTAATGGGGGAACTGTAAATGACACACTTATGGGGGGATCTCTGTATGACACAGTAATGGGGATTTATTAATGACACACTGTTGTAGGGGGATCTCTGGATGATGCTTTGCTATCTGTGGATCTGTAAAGGATACAATGTTACAGGGGAATCTGTGAATGAGCTACTACTAAGAGGGGAATCTGTGAATGACGCACTATTACAGGGAGATCTGTGAATGACACACTGCTATAGGGGATCTATGAATGATACACTTATGTGCGATCTGTAAATGACACACTGTTATGGGGGGATCTGTGTATGACACACTGGTCTTAGGGGATCTATGAATGACACACTATTATGGGGGATCTCTGAGTGACACACTGTTTGTGATCTGATGATTACATGCTGCTATGTGGGCTCTGTGGAACAGACACTGTTACTGGACATCTGTAAATGACAACCTGTTATGGGTGATGCGTAGATGACACACTGTTGTGGCGGATCTGTGGATAACAACCTGTTTTGGGAGATCTGTGGATGACACTGTTATGGGGGATCTGTGGATGATACACTGTTATGGGGGATCTGTGGATGACACACTCTTATGGGGGATCTGTGGATGACACTCTTATGGGGATCTGTGGATGATACACTGTTATGGGATCTGTGGATGACACACTGTTATGGGGGATCTGTGGATGACACACTGTTATGGGGGATCTGTGGATGATACACTGTTATGGGGGATCTGTGGATGACTCACTGATATGGGGGGATCTGTGGATGACACACGTTTATGGGGATCTGTGGATGAAGCACTGTTTTGGGGGATCTGTGGATGAGGCACTATTATGAAAAATACATGGCTGTCACTGTAATGGAGGATCCATGAATCTCCTGGCATTTAGCTGGGGTGAGGATGATTGTATTTTATTTTCTCTTTCCATATACTTAGATGAAAGGAGTTAAACATTTCACACGCTGTTAGGGGGGATCTGTGGATGATACACTGTTATGGGGGATCTAGGGATGACACACTCTTATGGGGGATCTGTGGATGACACACTCTTATGGGGATCTGTGGATGATACACTGTTATGGGGATCTGTGGATGACACACTGTTATGGGGGATCTGTGGATGACACTGTTATGGGGGATCTGTGGATGATACACTGTTATGGGGATCTGTGGATGACGCACTGTTATGGGGGATCTGTGGATGATACACTGTTATGGGGGATCTGTGGACGACACACTTATGGGGGATCTGTGGATGACACACTCTTATGGGGATCTGTGGATGACACACTGTTATGGGGGATCTGTGGATGATACACTGTTATGGGGGATCTGTGGATGACTCACTGTTATGGGGGGATCTGTGGATGACACACGTTTATGGGGATCTGTGGATGAAGCACTGTTTTGGGGGAACTGTGGATGAAGCACTATTATGAAAAATACATGGCTGTCACTGTAATGGAGGATCCATGAATCTCCTGGCATTTAGCTGGGGTGAGGATGATTGTATTTTATTTTCTCTTTCCATATACTTAGATGAAAGGAGTTAAACATTTCCCACGCTGTTAGGGGGGATCTGTGGATGATACACTGTTATGGGGGATCTAGGGATGACACACTCTTATGGGGATCTGTGGATGACACACTCTTATGGGGATCTGTGGATGACACTGTTATGGGGGATCTGTGGATGACACACTGTTATGGGGGATCTGTGGATGACACTGTTATGGGGGATCTGTGGATGATACACTATTATGGGGGATCTGTGGATGACGCACTGTTATGGGGGATCTGTGGATGACACACTTATGGGGGCTCTGTGGATGACACACTCTTATGGGGATCTGTGGATGACACACTGTTATGGGGGATCTGTGGATGATACACTGTTATGGGGGATCTGTGGATGACTCACTGTTATGGGGGATCTGTGGATGACACACTTATGGGGGCTCTGTGGATGACACACTCTTATGGGGATCTGTGGATGACACACTGTTATGGGGGATCTGTGGATGATACACTGTTATGGGGGATCTGTGGATGACTCACTGTTATGGGGGGATCTGTGGATGACACACGTTTATGGGGATCTGTGGATGAAGCACTGTTTTGGGGGAACTGTGGATGAAGCACTATTATGAAAAATACATGGCTGTCACTGTAATGGAGGATCCATGAATCTCCTGGCATTTAGCTGGGGTGAGGATGATTGTATTTTATTTTCTCTTTCCATATACTTAGATGAAAAGAGTTAAACATTGCCCACGCTGTTATGGGGGATCTGTGGATGATACACTGTTATGGGGGATCTAGGGATGACACACTGTTATGGGGGATCTGTGGATGACACACTGTTATGGGGGATCTGTGGATGACACACTCTTATGGGGATCTGTGGATGTTACACTGTTATGTGGGATCTGTGGATGACACACTTATGGGGGATCTGTGGATGACACACTCTTATGGGGATCTGTGGATGACACACTGTTATGGGGGATCTGTGGATGATACACTTTTATGGGGGATCTAGGGATGACACACTGTTATGGGGGATCTGTGGATGACACACTTATGGGGGATCTGTGGATGACACACTTATGGGGATCTGTGGATGACACTGTTATGGGGGATCTGTGGATGACACACTCTTATGGGGATCTGTGGATGATACACTGTTATGGGGGATCTGTGGATGACACACGTTTATGGGGATCTGTGGGTGAAGCACTGTTATGGGGGATCTGTGGATGATACACTGTTATGGGGGATCTGTGGATGATACACTGTTATGGGGGATCTGTGGATGACTCACTGTTATGTGGGGATCTGTGGATGACACACGTTTATGGGGATCTGTGGATGAAGCACTGTTATGGGGGATCTGTGGATGATACACTGTTATGGGGGATCTGTGGATGACTCACTGTTATGGGGGGATCTGTGGATGACACACGTTTATGGGGATCTGTGGATGAAGCACTGTTTTGGGGGATCTGTGGATGAAGCACTGTTATGAAAAATACATGGCTGTCACTGTAATGGAGGATCCATGAATCTCCTGGCATTTAGCTGGAGTGAGGATGATTGTATTTTATTTTCTCTTTCCATATACTTAGATGAAAGGAGTTAAACATTTCCCACGCTGTTAGGGGGGATCTGTGGATGATACACTGTTATGGGGGATCTGTGGATGATACACTGTTATGGGGGATCTAGGGATGACACACTCTTATGGGGGATCTGTGGATGACACACTCTTATGGGGATCTGTGGATGATACACTGTTATGGGGATCTGTGGATGACACACTGTTATGGGGGATCTGTGGATGACACTGTTATGGGGGATCTGTGGATGATACACTATTATGGGGGATCTGTGGATGACGCACTGTTATGGGGGATCTGTGGATGATACACTGTTATGGGGGATCTGTGGACGACACACTTATGGGGGATTTGTGGATGACACACTCTTATGGGGATCTGTGGATGACACACTGTTATGGGGGATCTGTGGATGATACACTGTTATGGGGGATCTGTGAATGACTCACTGTTATGGGGGGATCTGTGGATGAAGCACTGTTTTGGGGGAACTGTGGATGAAGCACTATTATGAAAAATACATGGCTGTCACTGTAATGGAGGATCCATGAATCTCCTGGCATTTAGCTGGGGTGAGGATGATTGTATTTTATTTTCTCTTTCCATATACTTAGATGAAAGGAGTTAAACATTGCCCACGCTGTTATGGGGGATCTGTGGATGATACACTGTTATGGGGGATCTAGGGATGACACACTGTTATGGGGGATCTGTGGATGATACACTGTTATGGGGGATCTGTGGATGATACACTGTTATGGGGGATCTGTGGATGAAACACTGTTATGGGGGATCTGTGGATGACACACTCTTATGGGGATCTGTGGATGATACACTGTTATGTGGGATCTGTGGATGACACAATCTTATGGGGATCTGTGGATGACACACTGTTATGGGGGATCTGTGGATGATACACTGTTATGGGGGATCTGTGAATGACACACTGTTATGGGGGGATCTGTGGATGACACACGTTTATGGGGATCTGTGGATGAAGCACTGTTATGGGGGTTCTGTGGATGATACACTGTTATGGGGGATCTGTGGATGACTCACTGTTATGGGGGGATCTGTGGATGACACATGTTTATGGGGATCTGTGGATGAAGCACTGTTTTGGGGGAACTGTGGATGAAACACTATTATGAAAAATACATGGCTGTCACTTTAATGGAGGATCCATGAATCTCCTGGCATTTAGCTGGGGTGAGGATGATTGTATTTTATTTTCTCTTTCCATATACTTAGATGAAAGGAGTTAAACATTGCCCACGCTGTTATGGGGGATCTGTAGATGATACACTGTTATGGGGGATCTAGGGATGACACACTGTTATGGGGGATCTGTGGATGATACACTGTTATGGGGATCTGTGGATGATACACTGTTATGGGGGATCTGTGGATGACACACTTATGGGGGATCTGTGGATGACACACTCTTATGGGGATCTGTGGATGATACACTGTTATGGGGATCTGTGGATGACTCACTGTTATGGGGGATCTGTGGATGACACTGTTATGGGGGATCTGTGGATGATACACTATTATGGGGGATCTGTGGATGACGCACTGTTATGGAGGATCTGTGGATGATACACTGTTATGGGGGATCTGTGGACGACACACTTATGGGGGATCTGTGGATGACACACTCTTATGGGGATCTGTGGATGACACACTCTTATGGGGATCTGTGGATGACACACTGTTATGGGGGATCTGTGGATGATACACTGTTATGGGGGATCTGTGAATGACTCACTGTTATGGGGGGATCTGTGGATGAAGCACTGTTTTGGGGGAACTGTGGATGAAGCACTATTATGAAAAATACATGGCTGTCACTGTAATGGAGGATCCATGAATCTCCTGGCATTTAGCTGGGGTGAGGATGATTGTATTTTATTTTCTCTTTCCATATACTTAGATGAAAGGAGTTAAACATTGCCCACGCTGTTATGGGGGATCTGTGGATGATACACTGTTATGGGGGGATCTAGGGTTGACACACTGTTATGGGGGATCTGTGGATGATACACTGTTATGGGGGATCTGTGGATGACACACTGTTATGGGGGATCTGTGGATGACACACTCTTATTGGGATCTGTGGATGATACACTGTTATGTGGGATCTGTGGATGACACACTCTTATGGGGATCTGTGGATGACACACTGTTATGGGGGATCTGTGGATGATACACTGTTATGGGGGATCTGTGGATGACACACTGTTATGGGGGGATCTGTGGATGACACACGTTTATGGGGATCTGTGGATGAAGCACTGTTATGGGGGTTCTGTGGATGATACACTGTTATGGGGGATCTGTGGATGACTCACTGTTATGGGGGGATCTGTGGATGACACATGTTTATGGGGATCTGTGGATGAAGCACTGTTTTGGGGGAACTGTGGATGAAGCACTATTATGAAAAATACATGGCTGTCACTTTAATGGAGGATCCATGAATCTCCTGGCATTTAGCTGGGGTGAGGATGATTGTATTTTATTTTCTCTTTCCATATACTTAGATGAAAGGAGTTAAACATTGCCCACGCTGTTATGGGGGATCTGTGGATGATACACTGTTATGGGGGATCTAGGGATGACACACTGTTATGGGGGATCTGTGGATGACACACTTATGGGGATCTGTGGATGACACTGTTATGGGGGATCTGTGGATGACACACTCTTATGGGGATCTGTGGATGATACACTGTTATGGGGGATCTGTGGATGACACTGTTATGGGGATCTGTGGATGACACACTCTTATGGGGGATCTGTGGATGATACACTGTTATGGGGGATCTGTGGATGACACACTGTTATGGGGGATCTGTGGATGACACACTGTTATGGGGGGATCTGTGGATGACACACGTTTATGGGGATCTGTGGATGAAGCACTGTTATGGGGGATCTGTGGATGATACACTGTTATGGGGGATCTGTGGATGACTCACTGTTATGGGGGGATCTGTGGATGACACACGTTTATGGGGATCTGTGGATGAAGCACTGATATGGGGGATCTGTGGATGATACACTGTTATGGGGGATCTGTGGATGACTCACTGTTATGGGGGGATCTGTGGATGACACACGTTTATGGGGATCTGTGGATGAAGCACTGTTTTGGGGGATCTGTGGATGAGGCATTATTATGAAAAATACATGGCTGTCACTGTAATGGAGGATCCATGAATCTCCTGGCATTTAGCTGGAGTGAGGATGATTGTATTTTATTTTCTCTTTCCATATACTTAGATGAAATGAGTTAAACATTTCCCATGCCTTCCTTCATTCTCTGCTGAGATTCAGTATGATCTGAGCAAAGACGGTAGCTAAGATTATGTAGAGGGGCCATATGTACAGTAGGTGATTCCTGTGGCCACCAAAGCTCTATGCTGTTTGCCAGGACTTTTACACAATTTCTTGTGTCACTTTCTGGGACTATGTGTTGATGGTTCTGCTGAGCAGCTTTGTATGCAGGAATTCTGTTCCTTGGATGCATGATCAAAGAGTGAGGAGGAGATCTTCCCTTCATTATGTCTCGGGATAAGTGCAGGTGGAGTGTCTCTGTGTCGCAGGAACCTCAAGTGTCACAGCTGCCTCCAATGGCTTTTCCTTCCTCCCAGAGACTATTGTCTTCTTCCTTAGAGATGTTGGCTTTAGTCATTTCCTCTCTGATCAGAAGGTGAGTTCCTGCCATTCTTCAGAAGCCTAAAATGCAGGAAAGTCATCTCCTCACATGTCACAAATAACCGAATATATGAGGAACGGATGAAAACCAAGCTGCAGCTATGGAAAAACAGTATGGACAATCTGCTTCAAAGTGTTGTTATCATATTGTAAGCATGTGTGACGGCTGAATCCTTCACACCCCACATCAGAGGAAAACATACGCATGACTTTGTGGCGCTCTCACCGCTAAGTTTTGTGCATACAACATATTTTCAGGTGGGCCACTCCATAATCTGAACTATACACAACCTTTAGGTTGAGTACCTGGCTCTAGTTTTTGAGGCCACCATCTGTCCTTCCGGCTGTTAATTTGGCTCTTGTATAGTGATTCCTGGTTTGGAAAATAGCCACCTCTCACTGTGGGGTCTCCATCCTTCTTTCTGTACCAAAATAACTGAAAACCTCAGTATGTATATCTATTCATTCCCCTAAAGGCAGTACTATGTAGAAGCTCCTTTTGCTGAAATATAGCTGCAAGTCGCTTTGGATAACTTTCTATGAGCTTTCCACATTTTGCACAGAGATTTTTGCCCATTCAGAGCAAAACTTCTGCAGCTCCTTCAAGTTAGAGTGTTTCTTTTGGTGAACAGCAATCTTAAAGTCTAGTCACAGATTCTCAATTGGATTAACTTCCTGTAGTGTTAGCTTTCTGTTACTGTTTCTTATGTTAACAGGTCGGTTTTGACCCGTGTCTTAAATCACCCCTAGGATACCCTAAAAACAGTTATTTATGATCCAATTTGTTTCTTACCTCTTAGTTACCTTGTTAGGGTTTCTCATCCATGGAAGGATTGATTTTAATATTTTTGTTGTGGCCCCCTGGGCCTTTCATTTGAGAGCATACCCTTCATTTTCAATATAAAAATATTGTCAAATGAACCTCAAGAGAATAATATAAACTTAAAAAAGTTTGTTATATTACCTGACTATTAAATGTAAAAAAAAATACATATATATATTTTATATTATTAACTCTAGTAACATCTATGGTGTTACGGGTCAATTTTTTTTTTTTTTTTTATCCAATAAATTTTTATTGAAATTTTCAAAGACAGAAATGATCTTACAGAAAGAAAACCAAAGATCATAATATAGACAGACAAAAATGCAAACAACAATAACAATAACAATATCAGACAATGAGACCGTAGGAAAAGGAAGGGGGGGGTCCGGTAAGACTCAAGAAATCCTAATCCGATCCGATGTATAGAGTAAGTACTAAACTTTATGGGAGATGCCAAGGGGTGGGAAACCCAACCCGCCCAGTTCTTCATTACCCTGTCTCTGACCCCTGCATCTAGTGAAAGAAAGTACTCATGATGAAATGTTGAGTTAAGCCTGACCACCAACTCCGCGAGGGTAGGCGGGAGCGGGGCCTTCCATTTAGCAGCGAGGCTAATCCTAGCAGCCATCAATATATTCGAGACCAAGGGTACGAATTCTAGGGGAAGTGTTTCGATCCCAATGTTTAGAACTGCCAGTTGAGGAGATAGAGGGAAATCAATACCCGTCACAGATTTAAGTAAGTTTGAGACAACTAACCAAAAGGGAGTCAAACTAGGACATTTCCACCACATGTGAGCCAAAGTACCTCTTCCTCCACACTGTCTCCAGCACAAAGGGGAGAAATTCTTTCCAAATTTAGATAAAGTAATCGGGGGATAGTACCATCTAAGATGAATCTTTTTTAGTGTCTCAAGGTGGTTGATACATTTAGATGCCCGCTGTATTGCTTTTATTCCCGCTCTCCACTCTTCATCCGAGGCGTGAAAAGATAAATCCTCCTCCCAACGCGACATATAAGTTGGTCTTATAGGAAATAAAAGGTTATTACAAGCTTTATATATAGCAGATAAGCCCTTGTACTGATGAGGGTTGGATAGGAGAAATTTTTGAAAAGAAGAGGGGCATACAGGTAATAAGGGGAAGGAGAGGCGGTGTATTGATGATAATAAATGTTTCACTTGGAAGTGTTGGAAAACCGTTTTCTCTATACCAGAGAAGTTCGAGCATAATTTGGAAAAGGATGAGAAGGTACCCTCCCACAACATATCTCCCAGTGAGTGGATACCAGCCTTCATCCAGGGAAGGAGATCGATATAGGGTATGTGAAAGGACAGGGCCTTGATATTTATCAGGCTCGGCGGCAGTGAGATCCAATCCCCCACCACTCGCCTCCAACCTACAAGGGTGGCCTGCATTGTAATTAGCGGAGGGGAATAAGGCGTCGGCCGGAGCGATTCTGCCTCTAGTAGGCACCGTAATGAGGACCCTTCGACAAAGCTCGATTCTATCTGTATCCAGCCCAAATTCTCAAGTGGGGTTGACCACCACTTTTTCACCGCTTCTAAAACAGCAGCCTTATAATACCCGGCTATGTAGGGAACTCCCATGCCACCTTCCGTATATGGAAGATACATAATTTTACCCGCTACTCTAGGTTTTTTATTAGCCCAGATATATCGGTTAGTAATATTTTGGAGTTTAGTGAGGAATTTGGAAGGAATTACAATAGGGAGGGAACTAAAATAATAAAGAATTTTAGGGAGAAGAAACATTTTAAAGGCTTGGACGCGGGCTATCCACGAAAAACCCTGTAAAGGGTGTCTAGAAATTTCGGAATTTAGAGCTGAGACCAAGTTTCCCATGTTAGTTGAGGCGATATATTTTGAGCGGGTAAGGGTTATTCCTAAGTATGGAATTCCGTCATCCCACCATGTAAAGGGGAGTTCTGTTTTCAGTCTCTCTTGAAGCGGCGAAGGGACTGCTATGGGAAAAATAAGAGACTTAGTCGCATTAAGTTTATAAAAGGAAATTGCTGAGAATAAGGACAGAGAAGTCATAACAGCCGGTAAAGATTTATGCAAGTCAGTACAAGTGATAATAATGTCATCTGCATATAAGCCAATCAAATGGTGGTGTGAACCTATATGATAACCTGAAATATTTTTGTTAGATCTTATGGACTCAGCCAGGGGTTCTATAGCCAAAGAAAATATAATCGGTGACAGGGGGCAACCCTGACGGGTTCCGTTAGTGATCTGGAAGGGGGAGGACAAAAAACCTGAAGATAGCACCCTAGCATTAGGGTTAGAGTATAACGACAGAATAGCCGACAATATTGGGCCATCAAAACCGAACTTTTTAAGGACAGAGCTAAGGTATCCCCAATGTACCCTGTCAAAAGCCTTCTCTGCGTCCAATGAGAGAAACACACCGGGGACACCCATCTTTTCAGCCACGTCAATAACGTCAATCATACGTCTAGTGCCATCTCCAGCCCTCCTACCGGCCACAAAACCCACCTGGTCTGGATGAACCAGGGACGGGGTAATTACATTCAATCTAGATGCCAATAATTTAGAAAAATTTTTTACATCACAGTTCAGTAATGAGATGGGACGATAATTTCCCGGGTCCTCTGTAGATTTACCTGGCTTGGGTATAGTGACAATGGTAGCCTGAAGGGAGATAGCAGAGACCGACCCAGACCTTTGCCACGAGGAGAAAGTACGGAGGAGGTATGGGGCAAGAACAGAAGAAAAACGTCTATAATAATCGTTAGGAAGTCCATCTGGACCTGGGGCGGAATGAAGTTTAGTAGTTTTTATAACCTGCTTTATTTCAGATAAAGAGAAAGGAGAGTTAAGGGCCTCAAGTTGGGTCTGCGACAATTTTGGGAGAGAGATGGAATCTAGATAGGTTTGGATATCTGTCTGTGATGGAAGCGGGGTGTTCACATCTCCCTCTAAGTTATATAATTTAGAATAAAATTGTGCAAATACCTCAGCTATAGCGATGGGGTTACGTATAAGGGTTCCGGAATGATCTCGGAAGGCCTCAATATGAGCTAACCTTTCCCTCTTTTTGATACGTTTAGCAAGTAATGAACCCGCTCTGTCCCCCATTGCATAAAAAGAAGTTTTCATTTTCCTCAAATACTTCTCATGCTGATCTAATAGAAAGGACCTGAGTTGTGAACGGGTTAAGGCCAGTTGTTTAGAGACCAAAGGGGACGGGTTAAGCTTGTTAATGCGTTCCAACCGTTGCAAATCAGCCACTAAGGTCACTCTAGTGTGCTCGCGCTCTCTTTTAAGTTGGGATGCTCTTTGTATAAAAAGGCCTCTAACAAAAGCCTTATGGGCTTCCCATATAGTTTCATCAGAAACTGACTGATTATCATTGATGGAGAAGTATTCCGCCAGCTGCGCCTCCACATCCGTCCCCACCTCCTGCCTAGTTAAAAGAGCAGGATTTAGTTTCCATTGCCAGGGAGTCCGTGGCCCAAACCCCACAGATATTTCCAAACTGACAGGAGCATGGTCTGACCAGGAGATTGTTCCCACCTCCGCCGAAACACATGCCGGGAGAGTTCCGCTGTCAACTAGGAAGTAGTCAATTCTGGAGTAGGAGCTGTGTCTATGGGAAAAGAAAGAGAAATCCCTCTCTGCAGCATGTAAGTATCTCCAGACATCATGTAAATGTTTTTCCAAACAGAGAGAGCTCAGTTCACCTCGACCCACTTTTGAGCGCGGTGAACAGTCTAAAGCCCTTAAAGGGACAACATTAAAGTCACCACATATAATAACTCCGCCTCTAGCCTCCACCTCCACAACTTTTAACAATTCTCTCATAAATTTCACAGGGGAGAGGTTAGGGGCATACACATTAACAATAGAATATGCTGAACCATCTATAACACAATTCAGAATAATAAATCTCCCTCCCGGGTCCACAATCCCATTGAGGAGTTGAAAAGGGGTATCCTTTTTAACAAAGATACAGACACCAGCTTTTTTTGAAGTATTATTGGCAAAGAAGGCCGTGGGATACATGAGACTACGGACCCGGTGATTGTCCCCTTCGAGCATATGGGACTCCTGTATACACAATACATCTGCTTTATTACGGCGAGCCTCCTCCCACAACATAGAGCGTTTAAACGGCGAGTTAAGCCCCCTGACATTTAAAGAAACAAGTTTCACTGTCATGTGTAAAAAAGGTTTCAAAACTGTGGTGAACACGTCTCACCAGACACACCCAGGGACGACAAAAAGGGATACACATCAAAAAGAGGGGAACAAGTAAACAGACAAAAAAAAAAAATCTATGTAAACGTAACAGGCAGTATGAATACTGCAATGGGGCATGTAAACAGCATCAGGAGAGGGAAAAAAGGGAAAACCAGGTCCCTTTGAATACACCATTCTCCCATGCTGCATCAGGGAAAGAAAAGCCATCTGCAGACAGAGGCCACAAGAAGAATTTAAGGCTGTGTGCCACCTAGAGTAGTTTTTAGGAAGGTCAACCTGCCGTCTCCCAGTCCGCTCTTACTCTTCTCGAAGGCTTTACTCGGCCAGGTTGTGGACTACCCCTCTCTGGGGAGACCAGTAGGTTCCAATCACGAAGCGCTTGTTCCAGCTTTTTAGGTGAGTGAAAAACGTATCTTGTCTCCATATGCACAAATCGAATCTTCACCGGAAAACCCCAGTTATAAGGAATGCTATTTTCTCTTAACACCTTACACAGGGGCGCAAACTCTCTTCTTCTGGCTAAGGTCCCTGCTGAGAGATCCGGAAAAACAGCAATTTTTGAAAAGGGCTCCGGAAGGGTTCTCTGATCTCTCATTGCATGCAAGAAATCTTCCTTTACCCTAAAAGAGTGGAGACAGGCAAGCACATCCCTGGGAAGAGATTGATTAATGTGGGAGGGTTTGGGCACCCGATGAATCCTTTCTATTCCCAGGGGCCTGGATTGAGCATCAGGAAGAACCTCTTTGAGAAAGGCCGTAAAGTGATCAGACAGATCAGCATCTTTAACAGTCTCAGGAATACCACGAAGTCTTATGTTACATCTGCGGGATCTGTCCTCCAAATCCCATAGTTTAAGTTGCTGGGTCGAAAAACGTTCCTCTAGGGCAGAGTAATCATCAGCCAGGACATTATGAGCAGTCGCATATTCCACCATTTTCTGCTCAATATGGTCTGTGCGGTCACCCAGGGAAACAATGTCCTGCCTAAGCTCCCCAATCATACCTTTCATATCGTCATGGAGAGCCTTCCTGAGGGAGGACAAGAGGCGCTGCATTGTGGCCTGGGTAAGAGGAATATCTTCTGTTTCCATCGCCACTGTCTCTCTAATGTCCCTAGAGGAGGGATGGGAGGATGCAGAGCCTGAGTGAGATGCCGGTGCCATCTTGGATTGCTGCAGCCCTTCCCTGCTGTAGAAATCTGTAAGCTTTGCCGGGTTACTGCGCAGTTTCGGGGGTCCTCGCGGCATGCTATGTGCTCCCTGGGTCCTCTAGTAGACAAAGGTGACAAAATCAGCCTGTTTGAGCCGCTTGAAGCCGAGTGGTAGCTCGTGTCTGCAGGAGCTCCCTGACTATGCAGCCTGCACCATGAGCTTCCAGGCCACGCCCCCGTGTTACGGGTCAATTTTGACCCATATCTAACTACTTTATGAAAAAGGCAAAAAACAGATTTTTTTTTTTATAGAACTTTAATACAAATAAAAGATGAAAATTATATTAACATTAATAGCAATAATAATAAAAGTAGCTTTTCTAGGTCAAACAAACAAACAACAATCAATCAAGCAAATCAAATCAACAGAAATCAAGTACTAGTTTTTAGATGCATTAGTATTTAGATGCATGTGTGGCAAAAAGTGACACTTTTTGTGTGTTCTTTGCAGAGGTATTTTTTGCAGGCGAAGCACGATGTGTTTGTCTTTCTGTCCTTATTGCTAGGGCAGACCTGACACCTCTTTCTTTTAGAATCAGGTGGTCTCACTGGGGTTGTGGCTGTTGTGGTTGATGTTGAGGCAGGCCTGGTTGAGGAGGATGCTCATGATGATGCTCTTTGTGTTGCTGTGGGTGTGGACGAAGCACTTGTTGAGCTCTGGAGTTGTCGGACCAAGGCTGCAGCGGCTGGGTCTCGGGGCACTCGTTCCCTTTGGTCAATGTGCGCCGTGACAAGGGATCTTCCTAGTTCCTCAAGAAACATCCTCCGCTTGTTTTTTTTTCTTTGAATTCCATCCTTGGTGAATGTGGGTCCACAACACAAATGAATTGCATGCTGACACATCAAGGATGTTGTAAAATACAACCATTGGCCATCTCCTAGTCATTCGCTGGCAAGTGTAGGTGGCAGACAGCTTGTCCAGGTTGTCCACTCCTCCTTTGTTTTTGTTATAGTCCAGGATGATTCTGGGCTTTTTGTCACTTCCTGATGACACAGCTGCATCTTTGTGAAGTGTGGACATCAGTACCACATTCCGTCGTTTTTAGGGGCAGTATGAAACAGCAGTGGTGGTGTCTGTAAAAACAAACTTTGAGGAAAGTGGAGCCCTGTCCTTCATCTGCAACAATTCAGCGGGCAGCTCAGGTTTGTTTTTTTTCACTGTGCCCACCATGGTGATTTTCCTCCTGAGAAGTTCTTGTCCAAGGTCATAGCTGGTAAAAAAAATTGCCACAAGTAATGTTGTGACCCTGCAGTCCAGTAGTCATATCGAGGACTACACATTTTCCTTGTTTTTTTTCAGGGATGCCGCTTGCAGACTTGCCTGTGTAAATCTGTAGATTCCATGCATAGCTAGTTTTTGCATCACAGGCTGCCCAGATTTTTATGCCGTATTTGCCTGGCTTACTTGGCATGTATTGCCGGAAGGGGCATTTTCCGCGGAAAGGGAGAAAACGTTCGTCCACTGTAATCTCTGGCCCTGGGTTGAACATCAGTGGAAGGAGCTGCACCCATTTCTCCCAAACATCCCTGATGGGAGCAAGTTTGTCAGATTTTGTTCTGGTGTCGCTGTTGTCAAATCTGAGGACTCTTGATATCATTTGAAACTTTTGAAGTGACATTGTTGCCCGGAATATATTCCTGCCTGTCGATGCGTCCCAGAGACTATCAGTGGCCTCATTGCAGGATTTGTACACTCCAGCAAGGAGAAGAACACCAATGTAGGCATCCAGGACATCATCATGAAGGTCATTACACATGTTGCCGTGGACTTTTTTTCCTTCAAGGTTTGTCATAGCAATAATGACTTTTTTTATTGACAATGGCATAAACAGATCAAAACATGTCTTGATGTCACTTACTCTTGTCACAGCAAACCTTGTGATCCCAGGTGTCATTTTTATGACATTTGCAGCATCTGCTCTGCCATGTACATCTGGAGGTACTGAGCTCCAAATGATCTTGCCACTTTAGGATTTGAATCTTTCAGCGGGAGCAGCTTCAGCACCAGTGACCTCCTCATCAGACTGATCAGAACTGTCTGTGTCTTTCAGTTGATACTCCACATCATCTTCCTCCTCAGAAACCTGTTCATCTGTATCAGTTTGCTGCTCGGTGTCCTCTGATTCATTATCATCTAAGATATAATCCAGAATTTGGCTTACATCAAATCTTCTCATTGTTGCATGTATAAACTGGAGATGTATACTCTGCAAAGTACCAACTCTAAGCTAATTTGGCCATACATGCCTGGACATGTCCCTAACTCAAGTTGTTGGAGGTAGAGCTGGCTGTGGGCTGTTGGTTTATATTGTGGTTATGAGTTCAGTTTTGGGACTTATTATTGTTTTTTTACTCTTATATTAGACCTGGGTCGAAATTGACCCCAACAACACAAATGTTATAATTTTAATAAGAGCATTTTACAATTTAGTAAAATAGTTTTATTTTATTGTATTTTGTTTAAAAATAAGTTCCTGAAAAAGTCAAAAAGTCTTGATGCAATAAACAAATGTATGTAGAATTTGTATGCATTTAAAACCTAAAACGGGTCGGTCACGACCCTAACACTAGAGGAAGGTTAAAGGGAACCGGTCACCCCCCCAGGTGTTTTTAAGTAAAAGAGCCACCTTGTGCAGCACTAATGCTGCATTCTGTCAAGGTGGCTCTTTTACTTAGCATCACTTCCACCGCAGAAATAATTGTTTTTAAAATTGGTCAAAAATACCTGAATTTTGACCGGGGGGGCAGGTCTTTCCCCCTCTGACAGACACCTCGCATCCATCAGTCATTTCTTTCTTCAGTATTTGGCGGCGCCGCCTCCTCAGCTTCTTTTGAAATCGTGGCACCTGCACTGTACTATATCTTCTTGGGCATGCGCAGTAAGCGCTGCCCGTGCTCTCACATCACATCCCGGCCTTCCATTCACGCGGCCAGAGATCCCGCCCTGCAGTCGCTTATGATTTATTCACACTGTGGGGCTGGGAATCTTGGGCATGCACAGTAGTTCTCTGCGTCTCTCATGCCCAAGATTCCCAGCCCCACAGTGTGAATAAATCATAAGCGTCTGCAGGGCGGGATCGCTGACCGTGCGATAGGAAGGCCGGGATGTGATGTGAGAGCACAGGCAAAGAAGATATAGTACAGCGCAGGCGCCACGATTTCAAACGAAGCTTAGGAGGCGGCACCAAATACTGAAGAAAGAAATGACTGATGGATGCGAGGTGTCTGTCAGAGGGGTAAAGACCTGCCCCCCAGTCAAAATTCAGGTATTTTTGACCAATTTTAAAAACAATCATTTCTGCGGTGGAAGGGATGCTAAGTAAAAGAACCACATTGACAGAATGCAGCATTAGTGCTGCACAAAGTAGCTCTATTACTTAAAAACACCTGGGGGGGGGTGACAGGTTCCCTTTGAGGTCTGGGCTTTGACTAGGCCACTCCAAATCATTTAGATGTTTCCCCTTAAACCACTCAAGTGTTGCATTAGCAGTATCCTTTAGGTTATTGTCTTGTTGGAAGGTGAACCTCTGTCCAAGTCTCAAATCACTGGCAGACGGAATCAGGTTTTGCTCAAGAATATCACTGTATTTCGCACCATCCACCTTCTTCTCATATCGGACCATTTTACCTGTCCCTACTGTCGAGAAACATGCCCACAGCATGATGTTGCCACTACCATGTTTCACTGTAGGGATGATATTCTTGGGATGACGAGTTGTGTTTGTTTGGCGCCATACATATCATTTACCTTTGGGGTCAAAAAGTTAATTTTTGGTCTCATCTGACCACAGCACCTTCCTCCATAAATTTGGGGAATCTCTCTCATGTCTTTTGACAAACTTAAAACAAAACCTACAATTTGTGTGTGTAAATAAAGGCCTTTTTCTGCCCACTGTTCTATAAAGGCCATCTCTATGGACTGTACGGCTTATTGTGGTCATATGGACAGATTCTCCAATCTTTGGTTGGGAACTCTGCAGCTCCTTCAGGATTAGATTTCGTCTCTGTGCTGTCTCTCTGATTTATGTCCTCCTTGCTTGGGCTGAGAATTTTGGTGGGCAATATTTGGCAGATTTGTTTGAAGCTCCAGAGGACCATCAGAGATTGGGATTTTTTTTTATAACTCAACCCTGACTTGTACTCCTCAACAACTTTGTCCTTGATTTCTTGATTTGTTTGGAGATCTCCTTGGTCTTCATGGTGTTATTTGGTTAGTGGTGCCTCTTGCTTAATGGTGTTGCAATCTCTGAGGCCTTTCAGAAAAGTTAAAGTGTATATACTGACAGACCATGTAACACTTAGATTGCACACAGGTGGACTTCCTTTCACTAAGCATGTGACTTATGAAGATAATTTCTGACACCAGACATTTTTAGTGGCTTCATCGCAAAAAGGGTGAATACATATGCACTTGCCAATTTTTAGTTATTTGATCCCATAAATTTAATTTATGCCTATTATTATACTTCACTTCACAAACTTAGACCATTTAGTGCTGATGCATCACATACAAATT
This sequence comes from Dendrobates tinctorius, assembly GCF_039654945.1. NCBI lineage: Eukaryota > Metazoa > Chordata > Amphibia > Anura > Dendrobatidae > Dendrobates > Dendrobates tinctorius. Next base: position 2,260,064 of record NW_027361733.1, on the reverse strand, counting down.
GGATTCCAAAAATATTTAGACACAGGTTGTAATGTAACAAAATGGGTAAAAAGCCAATGGGGGTGAATACATTTCCAAGCCAGTGTAGACTACCTGCATAGAATGAGGTATACATAGGTATACATAGGATGAGGTATACATAAATAATATATAAATAAAATTTAAAAAAAACCACACAAGACTTGAGGTCAGAAACAAACCTCATAAAGATAGTAATGGGACTTGTACAAGTAGTCACAGTAATATAAAATAAAGGGAATAAGTAACAAGAGACATCATAAGAGATCCCTGATATATACAGGTACTTCTCACAAAATTAGAATATCATCAAAAAGTTAATTTATTCCAGTTCTTCAATGGAAAAAGTGAAACTCATATAGTCATTACAAACAAAATGATCTATTTCAAGTGTTTTTTTTCTGTTAATGTTGATGATTATGGCTTACAGCCAATGAAAACCCAAAAGTCATTATATCAGTAAATTATAATAATTAACAAAAACACCTGCAAAGGCTTCCTAAATGTTTAAAAAGGTACCTTAGTCTGTTTCAGTAGGCTCCACAATCATGGGGAAGACTGACTTGACAGATATCCAGAAGGTTGTCATTGACACACTCCACATGGAGGTTAAGCCACAAAAGGTCATTGTAAAGAAGCTGGCTGTTCACAGAGTGCTGTATCCCAGCATATTCATGGAAAGTTGAGTGGAAGGAAAAAGTGTTGTAGAAAAAGGTGCACAAGCTACCGAGATAACCGCAGCCTTGAAAGGATTGTTAAGAAAAGTCCATTCAAAAATTTGGTGGAGATTCACAAGGAGCAGACTGCTGCTGGAGTCATTGTTTCAAGAGCCACCACACACAGACATATCCAGGACATGGGCTACAAGTGTCGCATTCCATGTGTCAAGCCACTCATGACCAATAGACAATGCCAGAAATGTTTTACCTGGGACAAGGAGAAAAAGAACTGGACTGTTGCTCAGTGGTCCAAGGTGTTGTTTTCAGATTAAAGTAAATTTTGCATTTCATTTGGAAATCAAGGTCCCAGAGTCTGGAGGAAGAGTGGAGAGGCACACAATCCAAGCTGCTTGAGGTCTAGTGTGAAGATTCCACAATTAGTGATGGTTTGGGGAGCCATGTCATCTGCTGGTGTAGGTCCACTGTGTTTTATCAAAACCAAAATCATTTCATGCTTCCCTCTGCTGACAAGCTTTTTGGAGATGGAAATTTCATTCTCCTGCAGGACTTGTCACCTGTCCTCACTGTCAAAAGTGTCAATACTTGGTTTAAAAACAATAGTATCACTGTGCTTGATTGGCCAGCAAACTCGCCTGACCTTAACCCCATAGAGAATCTATGGGGTATTGTCAAGAGGAAGATAAGAGACACCGGGGGCGTGGCTATGCCATGAACGAGAGAGGACGCTGGCTAGGAGAGCTCCTCAATATCCTGCTAGATCCTGGATTCTGGACCCCTTTTTTTGTGGCTTGCTTGGCGCTGCCTGGACCCCCTGGACGTCGGGATCCCCCTGGTACCCGCAGCAGGACGTGAGGCGGCTTTTGAGAGCGGGCGGCCGGGGAGACAGGAGCGGGTGGCTGATCCTCCACGAGGCGGCAGCCATCTTGGACGCGCGGCTCTGCCACTGAGAGCTGCGGCGTCGGCTCATACTGCTGCAATGCTGCCCGGGCAGTGAAGACATCAGAGGACAGACCTGAGGAGACACGCAGTGAGTGCCCTGAAAGATTGGGCCCTGCGTGTTATCTCCCCTCTATCAATTGCTCACTGCGCTGGCTGGCACCATTACTAAGGGATGCTCTGAACATCCTCCCCCATTGCTGCTGTCTCTGTGGGGCACCCCCTCCCTCCCCTGGCCACAAGGAACTGTACTGAATAAAGGTACTGTTACACTTAGCGATGTACCAGAGATTCCGACCAGCGATATGACGCGGTCAGGATTGCTGGTACATCGCTAAGTGGTCGCTAGTGAGCTGCCACACAGGCAGATCTCACCAGCGACATCGCTGGGGACGGGGGTCGCTACTTACCTGTCACACTAGGCGATCCTGCGTCCTCCCGTCCGGCTCCACGCTCGTCCTGAAGTGGTCCTGAACGTTCTCGCACGATCAGCGATAACCAGCGGGGGAGCGGGTCGTAGGTAAGTATCAGACACAGCGATGTCGCTAGCAATATCGCTATAACGTCACAAGTTATAGCGATATTGCTAGTGATATCGCTTAGTGTGACAGTACCTTAAGTGCTGGTTGCCGTCCTCACAATTAACGTGGCCTCCTTTTGCAGCCTAAACTCTAATTAAACATTACTAGCCCTGCTGTGATCCCCATCTGTGGTGGAAGATACCTGAAACACACATTTCTAGCTATTTCACTGAACCGCACTGCAGATAACTATGAGTCGATTTAAGGGGTCAGGAACGGCGGAAAAACTGAAAGAGTTTGTCAGACCCGACCCTACTGAAAATGCACGACCTATCAGGAGCACTTCCTCTCAAGTCCAACGCAAAAATCGCCCTTCTGGGGGTGAAGAACAGACGGAGCAGGAGGAATTGACCCTTAAACAGGCGTCTGAGCAGTTGATGCAGGCTATTTCTCTAACGAGGACATCCCTGACGGAGAAAATTGAGGATGTTTACACGGAGGTGGGGAGACTTCGTCAGGATATGCAGGCCATGAAGGGACTTTTATTACGGAGGTGGAGACGAGGGTGTCCAGGGTAGGGGATGCCATTACACCTATGGAGGCTAAATTAACGAAAGTGGCAGGCTCCATGAATGCTTGGAAGCAGAAGGCGGATGACTTGGAAAACAGAATGCGCCGGAATAATATCCGTATCATTGGTCTGCCTGAGCGCTCGGAAGGTCAGCATCCTGAGCAGTTTCTGGAAGATTGGCTTAAGACCTCCCTGGGAGATGAATTCTCCTCAATGTTCGCTATGGAAAGAGCTCATAGGGTCCCTACAAAATCCCTGCCTCCGGGGGCCCCGCCTCGACCTTTCCTGGCACACCTGCTCAATTGTAAGGACAGAGATACCATACTGCGTCTTGCACGACTAAAAAGTCCTATCAAGTTCAATAATGCTGTCATCTCCATCTTTCCGGACTTTTCCATGGAATTGCAGAAGCAGCGGGCACAATTCATCGAGGTCAAGAAATGGCTCAGGGACAGGAACATTATATACTCGATGATATATCCGGCCCGACTTTGGGTTGTTCATGAAGGTGCCTCCGTGTTTTTCACAGATCCAGCGGAGGCGACTGAATGGCTGCGGTCCCATAGGGGATCCCCTGCGAGGGGATCCCCTGCGAAGGAATCCCGATGTGGCGGCTGTTACTCCAGATCCTTTCAATTAAGGGTCTAATTGGAGCTCTCTCGGCGAGTATCCAGTTATCAAAAATACCGGACACTGTGTTCAGTGATGGTATCCCCTTGTTTATTTTTTGATGGGGGCGTGAGACTGTGCTCCTATATTGCTAGGTTCTTGTTTTGTTTTTTCTTTTTCAAAGGTTTTAGTTCTTACAGTTATTTAGGTAAATGCCGCAGCCAACGCCAGTTTTGTTCTCTAGGTGAGATCTCTGCATTCTGTTCGGGCACCATTATGCAACATATCCGGATGGACGGGAATGGGTTCTGAGTTGATTTGTATGACTTGGAATGTAAGAGGCATCAAAAACCCTCGAAAGAAAATTAAAGTGTTTTCACAAATTAAACACTATCGCCCTCACATTGTGGCTCTGTTTGAGACGCATCTGACTAGGGATACGATTCAGTGGGTGCAGAAACCGTGGGTGCAATGGTTTATACATGCTTTTCACACCAGCTATTCTAGGGGAGTTTCACTGTTAATTCATAAGGATGTTCGGTGGGAGAACAGGGAGGCCCGGAAAGATCCTGAGGGACGGTTTGTGTTTGTACATGCGCTGATCAACTCTCAGAAATATGTTATTCTGTGTATCTACAACCCCCCCCGGCCAATATGTCAATTATCCAGAAGTCATTGAGTTTCGCCCTAAATTACCCAGATGCACACGTCATTTGTATGGGAGATTTTAATTTGGTCATGAATAGTCATCTTGATAAACTGAGACTAGGCGATGGAGCTGTCACAATTTATGGCGGGAAGCGGGTGGCTGGATCTATGGAGAATGTGCCATCCTGAGGTGGGGGAGTATGCTTGCCATTCCTCCACTAAACGCTCTCTGTCTCGCATAGACTACATCTTTGGATCCAGCAGCCTAGCGATATGGGTAGATGATGTTGAACATGGAAGTAGGGGGATTTCAGATCATAGCCTGATTGTTCTTAAACTTAAATACGGGCTATCGACCAATAGGATAACATGGAAATTGAACCCTTTTGGTTGAAGTTGATAACATCGCCCGATAGAGCGATAGATCAGTTACGTTGCTTCGTCTCGTCCCACCCTGAACCCCGAAATATTAATTTATTTTGGGATGCTCTTAAAGCTTATCTAAGGGGTTGTTTATCCTCTACGATTTCTTACATTAAACGGGTGACATCGGAGGAGGATGGCGAGATGGAGCGATGTCTGAAAGATTCGGAGGCAGCCTATATATCTGATCAAACTAACAGCAATAGGGTGGAGTGGTTGACTGCTCAAAGGTTATATACTCAATATATTGACACTAAAACGAAACGTAAATTGTTATGAATGAGTCACCGAGGAGGAAAAAACAAAAAGCAAGCTAAGCCCAGAAAACCGGAGAGGTTGGTAACTAGCGGATTGCAGACCCCTGATCCTATCCACAACAACTAGCAATAGCCGTGGAGCGTGCCTACGGTGGTCCTAGACGCCTCTTCACGGCCGGAGAACTAAATAAGCCTAAAGAATTAAAGGGAAAATCTAAACTGCCCCAGAGCAGACCCCAAAGCAATAGACAGCCCCCAACATGTATTGTCGGTGAAACAAGATGAAAACACAGACACAGGTAGAAAGATAGGCTGAGCAAACGATGGGGCCCTCGCTAACTAGAAAGGACAGGAAAGAAAAGCTGCTGTCTGCAATCATGCAAAAAACCCTGCCAAAAAGAATGTCCAACACGTCTGATAGAAAAAGGCCCTGAAGTCGCTAGACTTCAAATCACTATATCAGCACTCAGGTATATTCTGAAGACAGAGCAAAAGAGATCAACTGATCAGAGACAAAATGGGGATTCAGCCCAGTCCCAGCCAGGGGTGGCTGAACACAAAAACTAAGTAAACCAGACAAAAACTCATATGAACAATAGCAGAGAAAACTTAGCTTTATGAAGGCAGGAACCAAACTGGAAACCAGGAGCCACAGTCAGGAAAAATCACCAGCAAGAAACTAGGGAGTCGGCTGCCTTAAATCCAATCAGAAACTCCTGATGTCCAATCGCAGTCCTCCTCCTCAGGTGGCCGGTCTTCCATTTAGATCAGCTTCATTACCTCCCTTCACCAACAGAGGGAGTCCAGATAGAGAACTCACTACTCCTCTGTCAGCACAGCCAGCTCCATAACCCTCACCAGAAGCCAGAGGCAAACCCGAAAATGAGCTCACAACAGTAAATTATTTTTTGCCCGACAATCTTATTTTGAGATTGGGAATCAGGCAAGCAAATTTTTGGCTTACTTACTGCGACAGCATAATACAACTAAACACAATCTTACAGATTTGCAATTCGGATGGTACTTTGGTTTCCTCAACTGAGGAAATACTGAAGTTCTTTTCTGATTATTATGCTTCATTATACAATTCTAAGACTGATGTTGATGGCCCGGGGTGTCTCAATTTTCTGTCAGATATAGAGTTTCCCACACTGAGTCCTTCCCAGCGGGCCTTTATGAATGTTGAGTTTACTCTATAGGAGGTAGAGGATGCCATAAAAGATATGGCCTCTGGGATGGCCCCTGGCCCGGATGGATTTCCTGTCGAACTATATAGAAAATACCAGGAGATACTGGCGCCCCTTTTGTTGACGTGTTTTGAAGGATTTGGGAGGGGGGATGCATGCCGGAATCCTTTTATGAGGCTAATATAATAGTTCTTAAAAAGGAGGGGAAGGACCCTTTAGACTGTGGATCTTATCGGCCCATATCATTAGTAAATGTGGATTATAAGATTTTTACAAAAATTTTGGCCAAAAGGGTGAACTCAGTCATTTTAGATCTCATATACTCTGACCAGACTGCCTTTATGCCTGGTAAGAGCACCTCCATCAATATTAGACGAGTCCAGTCAGTGGTCCAATATAGTTATCTGGTACCAAATAATGAATGGGCATTGGCATCGCTTGATGCGGCCAAGGCCTTTGGCTCTCTTGAATGGCCTTTTCTCCGTGCATGTTTGGAGAGGTATGGATTCGGTGATTGACCCATTTTTGGAATCTGTGTTTTATACATGAAGCCTAAGGCCCGTGTCATCGTAAATAATTCCATATCTGAGCCATTTTCATTGCATAGAGGAACTCGTCAGAGGTGTCCCCTTTCCCCGGCCCTTTTTGCTCTTACTTTTGATGCACTGGCAATTCGTATAAGATCTTCCCCTGGTATTGCTGGTATAGAAATAGCGGGTCGGACAGACACCATAGGCCTATATGCTGACGATATGGTGATATTTATGGACAAAGCGGAGGAAACCCTGACAAGAGTGATCACTACCATAAATAAATTCAGTAAATATACTGGCCTATATATAAATTGGGAGAAATCTGCTTTGATGCCTCTTTCCCATGCTCCGATGCCACGACTGCCCATTGTAACCAGTTTTAAATATCTGGGTGTCCATATTTCTCAGGGTAGTAAATTTGATTTGCAACTTAATATACATCCATTGCTGGAGACGGTCAAAGGTAAATTCGCGATCTGGGGTAAACTTCCACTGTCTGTAGCCGGACGTATTAATTTAATTAAAATGATATTACTCCCCAAGCTTAGCTATTTTCTCCAACATAGTGCTGTGGTGGTGCCCAGATCCTTTTTCGCTAATCTGAATTCCCAGATCACATCCTTTATATGGGGGAAAACCAGGCCTAAACTTAAACTATCCACTCTACAGAGACCCAAGAGGGGAGGGGGGGCAGCGCTACCCGATTTCTTCCTGTATTATCTGGCTGGACAGGCCAAGGCTATAAGTACATGGATGCCTGGAGGTCACCTCCCTAATTCTGAAAATCATCTACTACATGCTGCACAAGCAAAACCAAAGGAAAAAACAATGTGTGTATATACCCTAATGAAAATAAATAAGTAAAAAAGCAAGTGCATTAAATAACATAGGGTACTTGGTAAACACTATTTTGATCAAAAAAGTATAAAGCTGTCCCACCACGGCAAGGTGTACCCATTTGAGACAGTAACTACACTAACGGTTAAAACCTACCTAGTGTGAATAGTGGCAGAGTCTCTGGGTCCCAAACGGACACCCAGCTTCAGGGGGAATATAACTACACAGCTCAGTAGAAAGGAGGCCACACCCTATTTGCACTGAATACAAAAATGCTGAAGAAAAACCAAAAAAACTGAACTGGAGTAGACTTGAATGACATGCATGATGTAAAAGCATGTTCACACTGGCCATAAAAGCAAGCAAAACCAAAGGAAAAAACAATGTGTGTATATACCCTAACGAAAATAAATAAGTAAAAAAGCAAGTGCGTTAAATAACATAGGGTAATTGGTAAACACTATTTTGATCAGTGTGAACATGCTTTTACATCATGCATGTCATTCAAGTCTACTCCAGTTCAGTTTTTTTGGTTTTTCTTCAGCATTTTTGTATTCAGTACAAATAGGGTGTGGCCTCCTTTCTACTGAGCTGTGTAGTTTACGTATAGTCCCTCTGAAGCTGGGTGCCCGTTTGGGACCCAGAGACTCTGCCACTATTCACACTAGGTAGGTTTTAACCATTAGTGTAGTTACTGTCTCAAATGGGTACACCTTGCCGTGGTGGGACAGCTTTATACTTTTTTGATCAAAATAGTGTTTACCAAGTACCCTATGTTATTTAATGCACTTGCTTTTTTACTTATTTATTTGCGTTAGGGTATATACACACATTGTTTTTTCCTTTGGTTTTGCTTGCTTTTATGGCCAGTGTGAACATGCTTTTACATCATGCATGTCATTCAAGTCTACTCCAGTTCAGTTTTTTGGTTTTTCTACATGCTGCACAAATTAGCTGCCCACTGGGTTTTTTGGCAATGAGGAAAATAAATGTCTCGCGACTGTTACCCCTGCTTCGGCTGGCACGATCAGTATGGAGACAGATTAAAAGGGTGGTTGGATTTGGGGATATTATAGCTGAAATGCCCCTATGGAATAATAGCTACCTCCCGGCGCTACTTGAACATCCATCTGCCGAGTTTTGGGCTCAGTATAGTGTCTCTATGATAGGTGATCTATATGATCACGGAACTTTGATGTCCTTTGAAAAATTACAAGTTAATCGCAATGTCCCGAGATCCCAGTTTTTTTGTTATTTTCAAATAAGGTCAAGCTTTTCAATCGCACATGAGATGTATAGGTATGAATAATGCTATTTCGTCTCTACGCTTGATAGGGATCCTTAAATTACAAGGCCCCCAACGTCTCATCTCCTCTCTATATACATACTGTATATGCTATCAGTGGAGACGGAGTCTACCTTAGATTCTGTTAAGAAGAAATGGGAGAGGCTCATCCCAGATACACAGGGAGAGGAGTGGGAAGAAATCCTGGAGTCACCAATCTGGGAATCTCCGTCTGCCAATAACAGGATGATACAATTATATATTATAAATCAATCATCACATGTAAAGTGCCATGGAATAAATGGCGTTATAATAATAATAATAATAATAATAATAATAATAATCATATTTGACTCCAACTCGACTCTTTAAGATGGGTCGATACCAATCATCGGAATGTTTGAGATGTAACTTAATAGATGCAGACTTTATCCATATGATCTGGGACTGTCCTATCATTGCACAATATTGGAGGGAGGTGACATCACTATTGACATCTTTGGTACAAATCCCTGTTCCCCTTGAACCACTGGTCTGTCTATTTGGAGTATGGGATGAGGAGACATGGGGTCAATATGCTGGGATTTTTCTACGGGAGACACTGTTTATGGCGCGAAAGGTACTGGCATTACGGTGGATGGGAAGTTCATCTCCTTCTCTCGGGTCCTGGATCAATTTGGTGAATTCGATTATCCCATATGAACGTACCTTATATCAAAACAGAGGGTGCCCGTGGGTCGCCCTCCCAGGGCTGTGGGGTACTCGGTACCGGGCCGGTGTCAGTGGGATGCGTCACAGCAGCAGTGACCCGGTCCGTGGCCCTGGGCGCCCAAATCAATGGTGGTCTGTGATATAGTTTATGTGATGAAATAGTTTGAGACGCCACCTATGGTGTTTGGCAAGCAAGATGTTAAGCCAACGCTGCGTGCAGATCCTCTGGGGCTGATGGTGTGTTGCATCATAGATGGTATAGCTCCCACAGGTGAAGCTGTAACCCCAGGGCACTGTGTAGGCGCAGGTAGTGTAAAGGATGATACCTAGATGTAGCTGTGCTGACGGTGTTGGCGCACAATGACTGGAAGGCACCAGGGCTTGTAGTTCCAAAGCTTTACTCGCAGTTCGTGGTACACACTGGTGCCTGCCTCCGTGCCGTGTCCTCCGGGGCAGAGACTCAATCAACCTCCCGGGCAAGTCAGGCTTCTCCTCTCCAACACTCCGCCAACATGTACCTGTCCTGAACGACTCCTCTATAGTGCCTTTGGTGTGAAGAGCTCCAGTACCGTGGTACTCTGAAGTTCCTCCTGTCAGATGTTCCTAACAACTCTTCCTTGTACGGCAGACAGCTGTAGCCTACTTCGGGGACTCCCTTTCTCCTAAGTCTCGGCTCTCTATACAGATGCTGTTGTGCCCCAAGTCTTGGATGGGAGTAATGCATTTACAGCCAACTACTCCACCGGTGTCTGCTGCAGAACCATAAGTGTCCATACAACCTCGGGGACCAGGCCCCGGCCTTGCGCTGAGAACCTATAGGCAGGGTTCCTCTTCCAACCACAACTCCTCTCTGTTCTCCTACTCCTTCGTTCCGCGCTGTTCCTTCTCTCTCTTATGGAAGTTTAGTGTCATGGTCACGTGTGTCTGGACGCAGATGTTACCGCAAGGCGAACCCATAACACACGTGACCCTGGATACACCGCCTCCAGTGGGGCGCATTTAAATAATAAAACGTGCATGTGGATACGCCGCCTCCACCTGGCGAATTTAGGTATTACACGTTATACAATAATTCTGGAAACCCCGCCTCCAGTAAGGCGAATTTAAATAATAAAGGGGGAACCTGGGAAACTTTAACAATGGTGGGCCCTGCGATAGGGAATGGGGGACGTGGAGACCTCCTAAGCTCCCCTGAGCCAGTGTCCCTGCACTCCTTACGTTCCCTATGCAGGCTCCGCACCTGTCGCCGCACGCGTACCTTAAAACCCTTGCTCACCCTGACCCTAAACCCTCACTGGGGAATAGGTCGGTGCGGAGACTAATCCCACCACTGCACTAACAACACACATGAGGAAAGAAAGAATACAGGGGAAACACCACTTAGCTTTGCTCTGTTGCGTACGCTCCTAGCAACAGAGCCCACCACCTGCGTGCATCTTCTCCACCTGGATCCATCACCATAACAGGATCCTTCACTTTAGTGCAGCCTTGGAGCAGAGTCCACCACCAGTTGCTGCTGCTTAGTAACAGAGTCCCAAGGATGAGTTCAGCTTCTGCCACGAAGTCAAGCATGCTTGAGTCCAGCTCAGCATCCAAGTCCCACATGGTGAGTGCCACTCTCCATAGTCGCCACTCCACCAGTCCATGCAGACACTTCCTGCTGACACCATCACTGCGACCCCACCACGCCATGCCAGCCCTTCGTCCAGACACCATAGCTGACACACGTCCCCCCTGGCTAAGCTGCGCAGGACTCCTCTCCAGCTCCATCCTTCCACCAGGCTCTCAAACTCAGAGTGAACACAATCTCACAATATCACAGGCAGTGATTGCACACCCCTAGCACACCTTTATAGGGTGTCACACCTGATCCCTAATTACGTGCACAAAAAACCTAAAGTGCGATACCACTAACCACCACCGGGGACAGTCAAGACACCTTGGAACTTTCCAAAGTAAAAAAAGTTCACCCAGTGCAATTTAAAACTGTCAGATCATGACAGTACCCCCTCCTTAATGAGGGGCCTCTGGACCCTCAAGACCACCCCTCATTAGGGAAACACCTACAGCGGGGACGCCCAGACCCTGAGTTCACCCCACCATTACCTGACACTTCAGGTTTATGACAAACACACCGCTGGTATTGGCAATAAAGTTCGTTTTGGAGGCACCACTCATCTCCACAGCGCCGACCTGGGGAATGAGCTTATGTATGTGAATGTTTGTTATGAGCTGATCAGACTCCACAACACATTTTCCCAAGATGTGTTTTGGTGGCACCCATACACGCTCGTTCACACACAGGTCCGGACCTGAACGTTTATTGCACACATTTGTTTGTCATAAATTTGGTGAACTCATTCTGGACTCGACAACAGAGGCGTCCCCCTGTGTCACCACACTCACACCCCCGCTATTCACCAAGGGACACCACCCTCCAACCCTTTCACCATGAGGCCTGCGCCTCCAGAGTTGGTTAATGGCGAGGGTTGAGATTTGTCCCTACTCCCCCGCAGCACACCTGCTGCACACACCAGGAGGAGAGGGGGACGGGAACTGGAGGAAATATACACTCGCTGGTCGCCTCCACACAACCAGGAGGGCGGCTTCTTCGATTGTATAGAAGATTTGGCGTAAACCCCGCGGACTATCACACCAGTCAGCTCACCACAGGGGCGTACCCCTTCGCCTCGGGGAATACCAGGCAGCTCCGTGGGGCACCATTCCTCCCACCTGCCTGGGTGCGCCCGCATGCATGAACTAGTCCCGCTCCCCAGCAGCGACTCTAGGGGGCTTCAGTACCAGAGCCACAGGAATGTGGAGGAAAATATATACACTCGCTGGTCGCCTCCACACGACCAGGAGGGGCGGCTTCTTCGATGGTATAGAAGATTTGGCGTAAACCCCGCGGACTATCACACCAGTCAGCTCACCACAGGGGCGTACCCCTTCACCTCGGGGAATACCAGGCAGCTCCGTGGGGCACCATTCCTCCCACCTGCCTGGGTGCGCCCGCATGCATGAACCAGTCCCGCTCCCCAGCAGCGACTCTAGGGGGCTTTTAGCCAGACCGCAGCCGCCATTTTTTTTTTGATTTTCTGGTTAGCTGAGCAGAGGCCCCAGACCCTGATAACTGCTGCTGCAGCGGCACTAACACACCTTGCCGCTCCCCACACCTCAGTGAGGCCCGGCAGCAAATACCATAGGTCTCCACATGGCCAAGGCTCACCAGAAAAAAAAACTGTAGGGCCTGTGATAATGTCATGGTCACGTGTGTCTGGACGCAGATGTTACCGCAAGGCGAACCCATAACACATGTGACCCTGGATACACCGCCTCCAGTGGGGCGCATTTAAATAATAAAACGTGCAGGTGGATACGCCGCCTCCACCTGGCAAATTTAGGTATTACACGTTATACAATAATTCTGGAAACCCCGCCTCCAGTAAGGCGAATTTAAATAATAAAGGGGGAACCTGGGAAACTTTAACAATGGTGGGCCCTGCGATAGGGAATGGGGGACGTGGAGACCTCCTAAGCTCCCCTGAGCCAGTGTCCCTGCACTCCTTACGTTCCCTATACAGGCTCCGCACCTGTCGCCGCACGCGTACCTTAAAACCCTTGCTCACCCTGACCCTAAACCCTCACTAGGGAATAGGTCGGTGCGGAGACTAATCCCACCACTGCACTAACAACACACATGAGGAAAGAAAGAATACAGGGGAAACACCACTTAGCTTTGCTCTGTTGCGTACGCTCCTAGCAACAGAGCCCACCACCTGTGTGCATCTTCTCCTCCACCTGGATCCATCACCATAACAGGATCCTTCACCTTAGTGCAGCCTTGGAGCAGAGTCCACCACCAGTTGCTGCTGCTTAGTAACAGAGTCCCAAGGATGAGTTCAGCTTCTGCCACGAAGTCAAGCATGCTTGAGTCCAGCTCAGCAGCCAAGTCCCACATGGTGAGTGCCACTCTCCATAGTCGCCACTCCACCAGTCCATGCAGACACTTCTTGCTGACACCATCACTGCGACCCCACCACGCCATGCCAGCCCTTCGTCCAGACACCATAGCTGACACACGTCCCCCCTGGCTAAGCTGCGCAGGACTCCTCTCCAGCTCCATCCTTCCACCAGGCTCTCAAACTCAGAGTGAACACAATCTCACAATATCACAGGCAGTGATTGCACACCCCTAGCACACCTTTATAGGGTGTCACACCTGATCCCTAATTACGTGCACAAAAAACCTAAAGTACGATACCACTAACCACCACCGGGGACAGTCAAGACACCTTGGAACTTTCCAAAGTAAAAAAAGTTCACCCAGTGCAATTTAAAACTGTCAGATCATGACATTTAGGTTGCAGTTCTACGTCTTTCTCCCTCTGTTCCTTTCCCGTGCCAGCTGGCTCAGCTCACTGAGGCAGCTGCAGCACTCCTTCCTCTCTCTCCTCTCCTACGGAGCTCGTTCCACCAAGACCAGTCCTCAGCCTCTCCTTACTGACTGTCTTCCTCCGCCTTTAGCTCCCCTCAGACTGCTCTCTCAGACTGATCTCTGACTGAACTGCAATTCTAAACTTTCCCACTCTTTTATATCTAACTCCACCCACCTCCCAGCACATCTCGTGTTACGAAGCAAGGAACCACGAAAGGTGCTCTGCTACCCTCTAAGCATGGAGCCGCAATCTGGTCCATTGCTGAACTATCCTGTGTGTGGGTGCAGGTGTTGGAGTGTGGAAAGGAGTTCCCAACTTACCTAGGTGGTGGGGCACTACACCTTAGGAGAAGGTGCAGTACCTCTGTGGCGACAGCCTCAGGGGCGCCACATACCCCCCCGTTAAACACAGCACGTCCGCGGGCTGCAAGACAACAAAGTAGACAGCAAAGAAACATACAAAAATTTTGTAATGCATAACAAACTTTTCTTATACTAATCTTCCTAGTATAGGAGATACTCATCTTGAATGTTACAAACAATTCTATCTAAAATTTTTAATTGCAATTCTCTGTAACACATTTTTCTTTCATTTTCCTTCTCTAGTACACATTTATTTTTCTACTTTCACTGTCTCTTCTAGACGCAAGACGCTGACCGCAAGAACCTGGTCCGTCACCTGGCTACTTTCAGTTCTTTATTCACATCACTCTTCTCTAGATCAGACATTCCTAATTCTTCTATAAAAGCCATTTCTCAGTTACTAATACTCTTATAAAACACATTATCAAATACTTCACAGTAAGACATTCAACAATTATTCTTGTAAGTGCTGGACACCACTCCCAGCCAGGATCTCTTGCTGTGTCCTTTGAGGTAGACATCATCTTCGAAAAGTGTCCATGCAAAAACATTATCTTCGCAAAGCGTCTTTATATGTAAAACCAAGAGAGGGCATGTAAAGAGGTGCAACTATTTACAATAAAAGTATTTGGATCACTCCAAGTTCATGATCGATAGTTCAAATTTGAAGAACGCTGCCAATCAAAACAGGGCAACTAAAGTGCTACCAGAAAAACATGATAGCAAAAATAGAAAAATAGAAAAGGCACAACTGGTGCAAACAAACGCTCCTGGGTAACGAGATTTACTGTAAATTTTCTACTTGTGTTCCCCTCCTGGGGTTCTGGCCTCTTCCCATGGTGTCAAGCCAGGGATCTTTGGTCTGGGCTGCCGGGCTGGAGCTGATGATAGAGCAGCCTGGTACCTGGAAGCAGGTACCTGTGCAGTCTGGGAGGCAACGGTGGGCGGAGGGGCAGCAACAGGTCGCTTTGGCTTGTACCTCTCTATAAGCTCTCCTGGAATGCGACGTACATTCAGGGCATACCACCCTCTGAGCCCCTCATGCCGGGTGAATGTCACATACTCCCCAGGCTGCAGGTCTCTGTCAGGATGCCCCTTCCTCAGATGTGGCTCAACATCCCTCCTGTTAAAGAACAAGTCACTAAGGCCTCTTTCACACATCCGGTTTTTGTAATCCGGCACGATGCGGCAAAATTTTTAATAACCGGATCCAGCACCGGATCCGGTTTTGTCCCATAAGCTTTCATGGTCGCCGCATCGTGCCGGATGGTTATGCGTCGTGTCCGGTTGTTGCCGGACACGGCATAAATTAGCCGTCCGGCATCTGCAAAAAACGTTCCCTGCAACGTTTTTTGTCAGCGCCGGACCGGCTTTTTCCACAGCACATGCCCGGACTCTGTGAATGTTAACCCCACAAGTGCCCGGCGAGAGAGAGAGACATCTCTCTTTGTCACCCGGACACTTGTGAGAGATCTCTCTCGCCGGGCACTTGTGGGGTTAACACTCACAGTGTCTGGGTGAGAGAGAGAGATCTCTCTGTGGGGTTAATCCCACAAGTGCCCGGCAAGAGAGAGAGATTCTCTCACCTGGACACTAAGTGTTAACCCCCCATGTCTCTCTCTCTCCACCCCCCTCTCCCCTCCTCTCCCCTCTCCTATCCTATCCTCTCCTCCCCTCCCCTCACCTCCCTTTCAGCAGCTGTCTCTCATCGGCTGCCTCTGTCCACCTCGTCCTGCGGCTCCTTTAAATAATGTCTGAGCCGTATCTCTCGCCGCACACACATCCGGTGTCATGGCTGCAGGCCGGATCCGGCGGCCCGGCTTTTCGCCGCACGCCGCCTGTCCCCACACACCGGATGTGTGAAAGTAGCCTAATGCGCTTGGGGTCCGCAAGGAGTCCAAAACCCCTCTCCTTGTTCACATTCAGCACTTGCCCCCCATCCGGCTGCATCCCGGGGGCCATGATGACCTGCACGGGCCCTCTCCTTCCGGGCCAGATCCGGGCCCAACACAGCCTTCTTCCTCTGCTCTCTCTCCCGGTATTCCGCTGCCAGCTGTCGGATGATGGCCCGGCACCCTGCCCAGTTCTCTTCATCCTCCCGCTCTTCCCGGCACCACCGCCAGGGGTCCAGATGTTTCCCCCTGGGGACAGTCATCCCGGTCCCAGACCAGGTCTAGCACGACCTGGCCAGTCGCTGCAGCTGTGGTGCACCCCAGGGCCTTCCCAGGTGGAGGGACATCTGACGTACCTGGGGCCTCCTGGCGGTGAGGTCTTTGCTCCAGTGCAGGCTTGTGACGGTGGGCAGCTGCAGGGATATCCACCGGAATGGTTGGTCCGGGCGTCGTTGGTGGTGAGGCCGATGGCAGCTCTGGGTCCGCGGGGGTTTCGGTCGGGACCTGCGCAGCCGCAAAAGGTCCGGGCGGGTGCAGGGTCTCAGCTCTTGGATCCTCTGGTACGCTCAGCCGCACAGACAGCGTGGAGGTGAAGATCAGCGCTGCCGGCGGACAGTCCGGTGCAGCAGCAGCAGGTACCGGTGGAGCGGATACCGCAGGCGTAGGCCCCTCCTGGGCCTGCTGCCGTCTCAGCTGCTCCAAGGCCTCCTGCCTCAGCCGCAGACGGGTGGTCAGCTCAGCAATTTCCTCCTCTAGTTGTTGGCGGTTCATTCCGGAGTTCGGGTTGGAGCCGTCAGCTATGGCGCCAGAGAGATCCATTTCCCTGTGCTCCGCAGGCCTCCTTCCCTCACTCTCCAAAATGGCGTTCTGGCGTTTCTCTTCCTGCCTCGGCCCCTTTCCCGCCACTGGCTTCTTTTGCCCCTCCTTCTGGAGGCGGCGTCTTCTTCCAGCGCCTCCATACCAAGCCAGTATGCGTACCCCTCGGTGGGTGGGTCATGTATCTGTTGCATAGTAATTCAGGCAGGGAAGGCCCAATACTCTTTGCGGTCTTTTCTTAGGACCTCCAATCTCTCCACACCCTTCTCCACGCCCTTCTCCGCTCCAGCGGCCATTTCTAATGTCCATTTTACAGTCTATTAAATCAGGTCTTCTGCACATTTTCAAAAGCTTAAAGTCTCACAAATTTCAGGCGCACAGAACCCGATGGCATCGGGTCTCGTCATCCTGTTCATGACGCCACGTTGGGTCGCCCTCCCAGGGCTGCGGGGTACTCGGTACCGGGCCGGTGTCAGTGGGATGTGTCACAGCAGCAGAGACCCGGTCCGTGGCCCTGGGCGCCCAAATAAATGGTGGTTTGTGATATAGTTTATGTGATGAAATAGTTCGTGACGCCACCTGTGGTGTTTGGCAAGCAAGATGTTAAGCCAATGCTGCGTGCAGATCCTCTGGGGCTGATGGTGTGTTGCAGCATAGATGATATAGCTCCCCACAGGTGAAGCTGTAACCCCAGGGCAGTGTGTAGGCGCAGGTAGTGTAAAGGATGATACCTAGATGTAGCGGTGCTAACGGTGTTGGCGCACAATGACTGGAAGGCACCAGAACTTGTAGTTCCAAAGCTTTACTCACAGTTTGTGGTACACACTGGTGCCTGCTTCCGTGCCGTGTCCTCCGGGGCAGAGACTCAATCAACCTCCCGGGCAAGTCAGGCTTCTCCTCTCCAACACTCCGCCAACATGTACCTGTCCTGAACAACTCCTCTATTGCGCATTTGGTGTGAAGAGCTCCAGTACCGTGGTACTCTGAAGTTCCTCCTGTCAGATGTTCCTAACAACTCTTCCTTGTACGGCAGACAGCTGTAGCCTACTTCGGGGACTCCCTTTCTCCTGAGTCCTGGCTCTCTATACAGATGCTGTTGTGCCCCAAGTCTTGGATGGGAGTAATGCATACACAGCCAACTACTCCACCGGTGTCTGCTGCAGAACCGTAAGTGTCCATATAACCTCGGGGACCGGGCCCCGGCCTTGCGCTGAGAATCTATAGGCAGGGTTCCTCTTCCAACCCACAACTCCTCTCTGTTCTCCTACTCCTTCGTTCCACGCTGTTCCTTCTCTCTCTTATGGAAGCTTAGGTTGCAGTTCTACGTCTTTCTCCTTCTGTTCCTTTCCCGTGCCAGCTGGCTCAGCTCACTGAGGCAGCTGCAACACTCCTTCCTCTCTCTCCTCTCCTAGGGAGCTCGTTCCACCAAGACCAGTTCTCAGCCTCTTCTGTCTTCCTCAGCTTGAGCTTCCCTCAGACTGCTCTCTCAGACTGATCTCTGACTGAACTGCAATTCTAAACTTTCCCACTCTTTTATATCTAACTCCACCCACCTCCCAGCACATCTCGTGTTACGAAGCAAGGAACCACGAAAGGTGCTCTGCCACCCTCTAAGCATGGAACCGCAATCTGGTCCATTGCTGAACTATCGTGTGTGTGGGTGCAGGTGTTGGAGTGTGGAAAGGAGTTCCCAACTTATCTAGGTGGTGGGGCACTACACCTTAGGAGAAGGTGCAGTACCTCTGTGGCGACTGAGCCTCAGGGGCGACACACCCGGGTAAATTCGAAAAGATTTGGGAGAGGTGGAATTCCTCTCACCTCACTTTGTAGAGTAGAGATGTCACATAGTAAATAGCTAATTATGTGGAAGTAGGATGCGGAATAGTTTAGGTCCTTGTAGGTGTAGGTATGGTTTAGAAGCTAGGTAGATTTCATCACTGGAATAATAACACGAAGCTGTTGTGATTTAATTAGCATTATGTTTTGCTTTATTTGTATACAACTGATGCGCACATTTTGCTTTACATTTTCATGTCATATAAAGCATATGTGTATCTTGTATCAAGCTCAACATCATGTACCAGTGTGTGTATTGTATAGCTGTTTATGGTTTAATAAACGAATTTAAAAAAAAAAAAAGATAAGAGATACCAGACCCAACAATGCAGACGAGCTGAAGGCTGCTATCAAAGCAACTGGGGTTCCATAACACCTCAGCAGTGCCACAGGCTGATCGCCTCCATGCCACGCCGCATTGATGCAGTAATTGATGCCAAAGGAGCCCCAACCAAGCATTGAGTGCGTTTACTGAACATTTCAGTAGGCCAACATTTCAGATTTTAAATTAATTTTTCAAGCTGGTGTTCTAAAGTATTCTAATTTACTGAGATAATGACTTTTGGGTTTTCATTGGCTGTAAGTCATAATCATCAACATTAGCAGAAATAAACTCTTGAAATAGATCACTCTGTTTGTAATATATCGATATTATAGGAGTTTCACTTTTTGCATTGAAGAACTGAAATAAATTAACGTTTTGATGATATTCTAATTTTGTGAGAAGCACCTGTATGTAGCCATCCTTTCCAATGTATGTTTCACGTGTGATGCTTCGTGTAGGGGCTAGGCATAGGTCTTATAAAATAACAACATTTTGTCACACAGACTTACATGGTATGTGTCACGGGGTCCTTCTCTGGTATCACACAATCAACAGAGCAAGCGAAGAGTGAACAATTCCAAGACCTTTATTCAGGCAAAAATACGAAAAGGTCCATATTCAGTCCACCACACAAAGGATAAGATAGTCCAGAATAAGAATGCAGTCCAGTATCAGGATAAAATGTCCAGGGAAACGAGATTCCAAAACACTCTAGCACCAGAGGATAGAAATGGATCCTTCTCTCTGAAATGCAGCCTTTTCACCATCTTGTCTCTACGGGAACTGACCTGTCCAGCTCCTGTTCTTCCCCCCCACCCCCTTCCTTCTCCAGGGGTAGTCAAACAAGTTGCCTCCCAGAGGAGAACAAAAGGCCTTATTAATGCACTACAGGGGGTCATCAAGAGACAGATACAGTGAGGCTGTAGACTTACAATGTAATAAGAAAAACACTATCAAAATAACTGATATTGTTAAAAATAGGAATATACAAAAAATGACATCCACATAACATATCACACCATCACAACCTCCCCCCCCCATAATAAGTGAGCACGCCATGAGGTCTACACAGACTTCTGGCCTGCTCACTTTAGTCCACATTGCTCAGTTATTTATAATTCCTTGTACAGTGGCAGGGGTAGGTCGGCCTGGGGAGCCTATGGTTCTTCTTGTCGAGACAGTCCATCGGCGTTCTGGTGTTGGCTTCCTCGCTTGTATTGGATGGAGAAGCTGTAGGGTTGTAAGGACAAGCTCCACCGCAGCAATCTTCCATTGTCCCCTGATACGCGATTCAGCCATGTGAGGGGGTTGTGGTCTGTAACAATTGTAAAGTCTCTGCCATACAAGTAGGGCTGCAATTTTTTTAGCGCCCATACGATGGCAAGGCACTCCTTTTCAATAGTGGCATAGGCAACTTCCCGATCCAGTAGTTTCCGACTGGCAAAAGCAACAGGATGTTCTTCTCCGGCGGCGTTCACTTGGCTAAGTACTGCCCCAATCCCAAAGGTGGATGCATCTGTCTGCACGAGGAACCTGTGTTTGTAATCTGGGGCAGCCAAGACAGGAGCAGTGACGAGGGCAGTCTTTAACGCTGAAAAGGCATCCTCGCATGCCGTCGTCCACGTCACATTCCTAGGCATGTTCTTGCGGGTCAGGTCAGTTAGGGGCTTGGCCAAGGTGCTGAAATTAGAAACAAATTTGCGATAGTAACCCGCAGTTCCTAAAAACGCAAGTACCTGCTTTTTAGTCTGGGGTCTACACCAGTTGCTAATGGCTTCCACCTTGGCAGGCTCAGGCCTTAGTGTCCCACCCCCTACTCTATGTCCGAGGTACTGCACCTCAGCCATCCCTATTTGGCACTTATCAGGGCGAATGGTCAGTCCTGCAGTAAGGATACAGTCCAGTTCTATGCCCAAGTGTTTAAGATGTTCCTTCCAGGTTGTGCTAAAAATGGCGATGTCGTCTAAGATAAGCACAGGCAAAGTCCTGACATTGTTGTAACAGTCGATCCACCAGTCTCTGGAAAGTAGCGGGGGCAGTTTTCATCCCAAAGGGCATTCCCAGGAACTCATAAAGCCCAAATGGAGTAATGAAGGCTGAGCACTCCCGAGCGTCCTCCGTTAGGGGTATCTGCCAGTACCCCTTGCTCAAGTCTAACGTGGTCACAAATTGGGCACTGGCCAGACGATCCAATAGATCATCAATCCTGGGCATGGGATAAGCATCACTCTTGGTGGCATCATTTAGTCGTCTGTAATCAACGCAGAATCGTGTTGTACCATCCTTCTTGGGGACCAGGACGACAAGAGAGGCCCAAGAACTGTGAGATGGCGGAATAACTCCCAGTTGTTTCATCTCCTCCAGTTCTTTCTTTATCATGCCTTGAACAGCCTCTGGAACCCGGTAGGCAGCCTGCTGGATGGGGCGTTGTCCGGGGGTTTCCACATGGTGACTGGTGAGAGTAGTCTTCCCTGGCTTTGAGGAGAAAGCAGCAGCCCTCGGCCTTAGTACAGAGACAATATCGTCCTTTTGTATATCCGATAAATGGGAGCCCAGGGGCACTTGTTCCAGTGATCCTCCCACTTGGGCAACCTGGAGGAGAGCTGGGAGATACTCGTCATCGGCGGTATCACTAGGGGGGTGGCAGACAGCTATAACAGGCAGAGATCGGTCGTGGTAGTCTTTCAGCATGTTAATGTGGACGGTTTTCTGTCGTTGACCACTAGAGTCCAGGGCAATAACATAGTTAGTGTCATTAATTTTCTTGACAACCTGATAAGGGCCTTCCCACACTGCTTGAAGCTTGTTGGCAGGGGAAGCAGTAATCATGAGCACTTGCTGTCCTTCCATAAATTCCCGGTTCCTGGCATTACGGTCATACCAGGTTTTTTGTCTGGACTGGGCCATTCGCTGATGTTCTTTAGCGAAGGTAGCTAGCTGGGCGAGACGGTCTCTGAGCTCTAGAACATAGGGAACGATGGGCATTCCGGTATCTGACATGTCTCCCTCCAAATGTTCTTTCAGAAGAGTGAGAGGCCCACGGACCTTCCGGCTAAACAGTAGTTCGAAGGGAGAGAACCCTGTGGACTCTTGGGGAACCTCCCGATAGGCGAAGAGGAGATGTGGCAGGTACTTTTCCCAGTCTTTTTCAACGTCAACAAAAGCCCTCAGCATATTTTTTTACGGTTCCATTAAAGCGTTCACATAGTCCGTTGGTCTGCGGGTGGTATGGGGTGGTGCGAATGGCTCGAACACCACAGGTATGCCATAGGGACTGGACCAGATCTGACATGAACTGAGTGCCTTGATCCGACAATATTTCACTAGGAAACCCTTCCCGGGTAAAGATGGTAACAAGGGCCTCGGCTACCCTTACTGCTTTAATACTGGACAGGGCCACAGCTTCAGGATACCTAGTGGCATATTCCACCACGGTCAGGATATATTTTTTCCCCGACCTGCTGGGGTAGGCCAGAGGACCTATGATGTCGACGGCTACACGTTGAAATGGTTCCTCAATTATGGGCAGGGATTGCAGGGGTACCTTATGTCGAGCTCCTGGATGCCGCATTCGCTGGCACACATCACAGGTGCGGCAATAATGGGCTACCGACTGCGAGACGCCCAGCCAGTAAAAACTTTGGGTGAGTCTCTTTTCAGTCCTTTTTCTCCCTTGATGCCCAGCCAAGGGGATGTCATGGGCCAGTTGAAGTAGCTGTGCCCTGTACTTCTGAGGGACAATGAGTTGCCTGGTCGTTGCGTCAGGGTTGCCCTTTGTTACACGATAATACAGTCCGTTTTCTCGAGTGAAGCCATCCCCATTATCTCCCATGTGCCCAGTTTCTGCCTTTCGCCTAAGGGCTGCTATGGTAGTGTCACCCTCTATTTCTCTCCTAAACTCCTCTCTGTCCCAAGACTCTCCCAATGTAGTAGCAGCGAAAGTATTGCTTACCGACTCTGATGTGGTTCGTGGTGGTTGCTCCCCGGTGGGGTCCGGATGACGTAGTGCTTGAAGGGCCTGTAGTCGGGTGACTGCTCCCACAAATTGGCACTGTAACTCCCCAATGTCGTTCCCAAGGAGGATATCTGCAGGAAGTCCTCCCATAACTCCAATCCAACACAGTTTTTCTCCATAACCATAATCCAAACGCACAGAAGCTCGCTGTATATATTTGCGGGCACCGCCCGCCAGGACAATGGGAATTCCCGGACCCTGGTAAATTGCCTCGGGTCGAATCACACGGGGGTCAGCGATAGTCAAGAATGCCCCCGTGTCTCTAAATCCTGACACTTTGTATCCATCAATAAAGACATCCTGCAGGTGGCGTTTCCGTTGCTCTGAGTAGCTAAAGGACAGAGGCCGGAGTCTGTACACTCCAGGAGAGGTATCTATGGTGCCGTGGTCGGTGGTCCACTCTGGTGGGGGTGGTGGTAGTTCTTCCTCAGGTGTGGTGGAATGTACAAGATGCACTGGACGAGGTGGGGCTGCGTGGGGCTCCCTCCAAATCCTGGAGGGACAGCCAGACTGCAAATGCCCAGGTTGCCCACACCCATAACACCTCCTCTCTGTGATACCCCCAGGTCGTGGTCGGAACTGTTGGGGCCTAGGATTGTGAGGTGTGATTGTCATCGGCTTGCGACTAGGTGGAAGGGCAGATATAATTGGAGGGGGATGGGGCGCGGGAGCAGGCCGTGGTTCATTGTCCAGAAGCCTCCTCCATTGCGGCCAGATAGTAAGGGCTTCATCGGCCAGAGATGCAGCTCTATCCACGGTACACGGCGTGCGCTCCCGGACCCATTCCCTTACCTCTGCAGGGCACTTGGCAAGAAATTGTTCTATAAGGAACGCCTGTATAACATCTTCCACAGTAAAGGCGTTTTCTGCTTCCAGCCATCTCCGACATGCCTCGGACATCTTATGTGCATACATCCTAAACGATCCACCCGTGGTGCATGGGAGGTCTCGGAACTTGGCCCTATATGAGTCTGGGGTGATAGCATGGTAATCCAGGATAGTCCGCTTTACAATGTTATAATCCCGATTCCGCAGTGCATCAATGGTTCGGTAAGCCTCCGCCAAGCTTCCGTTCAGGAGCCCCACTAACAAACGCATCCAGCTAGAGTGGGGCACCTCCATCAAAGCACACTGCTGCTCAAAGTCTTTGAAGAACCCCTCCACATCTCCGGAAGCCTCATCAAATGGCTTAAACTCTGTCCGGGTGATCCGTACAGGCTCCCGGATTGTTGGGGTTACACTCCATATTGCGTTACTCCCTTTTTCAAGCTCCATTGCTTCCTGTCTCCGCTGTGCCCGGCGGGCAGCCTCCTCCTTGTACTCCTGAGAGACGCCGGGGCCCAGAACCGCCATCTCTTCTTCATACCACACCAACCACTGGCTTTTCTGGATGGGGATCCCTGTCTCCAGTGCTTGTCCTTCAGACATCTGGGAGGAGGTGACTGGGCTAGCGCCCACCAGTAGATCGATTAAGGCCTCTTTAGTCAGTCCCTGGTAGTTCAGGCCCAGGTCTCTGGCTCTCTCCTGTAAACTGCATACAGTCCATTTTCTGTACTCACTCTGTGGGTGGTTCTCCATTGGGTGACGCTCTGTTGATCCCACTGCTGCCACCAGTTGTCACGGGGTCCTTCTCTGGTATCACACAATCAACAGAGCAAGCGAAGAGTGAACAATTCCAAGACCTTTATTCAGGCAAAAATACGAAAAGGTCCATATTCAGTCCACCACACAAAGGATAAGATAGTCCAGAATAAGAATGCAGTCCAGTATCAGGATAAAATGTCCAGGGAAACGAGATTCCAAAACACTCTAGCACCAGAGGATAGAAATGGATCCTTCTCTCTGAAATGCAGCCTTTTCACCATCTTGTCTCTATGGGAACTGACCTGTCCAGCTCCTGTTCTTCCCCCCACCCCCTTCCTTCTCCAGGGGTAGTCAAACAAGTTGCCTCCCAGAGAAGAACAAAAGGCCTTAGGGATTAATGCACTACAGGGGGTCATTAAGAGACAGATACAGTGAGGCTGTAGACTTACAATGTAATAAGAAAAACACTATCAAAATAACTGGAATTGTTAAAAATAGGAATATACAAAAAATGACATCCACATAACATATCACACCATCACAGTATGTAATTCCGGCCAATAACAATGTCTGTTCCACATGGGAGCATGCAAGAGAATCAGATCCCACTAAGGTGACACTTGGATCAAACTCTGACAAAGTTGACATTAGCATAATTGGACCGCTTCTCTCACATGTGAGAATCTATGGCTGTGTGACCCCAGCCTGACTTTGAAGAACATGAGACGGAAGAAAAAAGTTCTCAACAGGGTTATCCCACTAAAAAAAAAAATCTATCCACACGATCAGTGTTAAATCTATCCACACGGTCAGTATTAAGACCCCCTACAATCATTAGAACAAGGGTCCCAAGACCCTACTTCAGAGCAGTTGTCACATATGTACATATGAGATAGAACTAAGTTATATCGGTTAGTGCTATAGACATTGAAGATAGCAGTTATGTTAATGGATGACCACTGCTCCACTGAAAGTCTAGACCAGCAGTTTGTGACCCCAAGTATCCTGTCCCAAATCTAGAGATCGTTGGGAATCAAATCGATCATACATTCATCACTTTTCTTATGAAGAGAAACAAAATGTCTGTGGAGAAAATCCAATCTGGCTGAAGATTTTATCCACTATAAGTTTATGCTTAAAACATACAACTCTGCCCTTTCCAAACAAATCTATTTCAACACCCTCATTACCTCACTATCCAAGAATCCTAAAAGTCTCTTTGATACTTTTCATCCCCTCCTCAGTCCAAGAGTACAGGCCTAGACCACTGACCTCTGCGCTGACGATCTGATCAAATTTTTTGAAGAAAAAATTTACCATATCCGACAGTAAACTCGCTCCCAATTCATTCCATGCACTGTCCTCTCTCCACCACTGTATCTAGCTCACTCTCTGTCTTCCAATCATGGAAGAAGTAATCAGGCTACTTACATCTTCTCGACCTACTACTTGCACCAGTGACCCTATTCCCAGCTGTCACCACTCACCTAACAAAAATATTCAACCTCTCTCCCTCATCTGGTATCTTTTCCTCGTTATTTAAGCACACCAGCATATATCATTACTTAAAAAACATTCCTTGACCAAAACTGTGCTGCTAACTATATAGCTGTCTCTAATCTTCCCTTCATCTCTAAACTCCTGAAACGCTTGGTCCACTCTTGTCTAATCTGTTATCTCTCAGATAACTGATTTCTTGACCCTCTACAATCCAGTTTCCACTCTTTAAGCCCCCGTTACACACTGCGATATCGCTAGCAATATCGCTATAAAGTCACCAATTTTGTGACGTTGCAGCGATATTGCTAGCGATATCGCTGCATGTGATACTTACCTCCGACCGGCTCCCCCGCTGGTTATCGCTGATCACGTGAGAAGCTCCTGGACCATTCCTCGTCTGCCACTTCCTGCTGGGCTTCCTGTGGCGCCGACGAGCGACGCGTGGAGCCGGGCGGGAGGACGCAGGATCGCCGCGTCTGACAGGTAAGTAGCGATCCCTGTCCCCAGCGATGTCGCCGGTGAGATCTGCCTGTGTGGCAGCTCACTAGCGACCACCTAGCGATGCACCAGCGATCCTGACCGCGTCATATCGCTAGTCGGGATCGCTGGTGCATCGCTAGGTGTAATGGTACCCTAACTCTCTACTGAAAGTGCCCTCACTAAAGTCTCTAATGATCTACTAACAGCTAAATCTAATGGTCACTACTACATGCTGATTCTCATGGATCCCTCTGCAGCATTTGACACTGTGGATCATCAGCTCCTCACTATGCTCCGCTCCATCGGACTCAAGGACACCATTCTCTCCTGGTTCTCCTCCCACCTCTCTGACCCCTCCTTCACTGTATCTTTTGCTGGCTCCTCCTCCTCTCTTTTTCCCCTTCTTGTCGGGGTTCCTCCCACTAACAGGCCCATGCCCAACATTGCCATTTCCGTGTGTGGTTCTACCATTACTTCCCAGCAACATGCCCGCTGTCTTAGGGTCATACTTGATTCGGATCTTTCATTCACTCCCTACATCCGATCGCTGGCTCGCTCATGTCATCTACATCTAAAAAAAATTTCTAGAAGTCGACCTTTTCTTACTTTTGACTCTGCAAAAACTCTTACTGCTTCTCTTATTCATTCTCGTCTGGACTATTGTAACTCTCTACTAATCAGTCTCCCTCTTAGTAATTTCTCCCCTCTCCAATCCGTCCTGGATGCAGCTGCCAGGATCAAATTTCTGATCAACCACTACACCAATGCCTCTACCCTATACCAGTCGTCGTGTCGGTACTTTTATACATACTGGTTGATTACCACAGCATTACGTGAACACCCTATCTCTATATATCCTGTAAAATTGAATGTGTGTTTGTGTGTGTGTGTATCATCAACCAATCACGAAGCATCTTTCATTTCACCAAAGCTGTTTAAAAGAAGCTGAGCTGTGATTGGTTGCTATGACCAACAGTTTTCTCACTGCATGACAACACCTCAGCAGAATATCAGTTCATCACAGAGAGCAGAGCATCGGGGCAAGGTGAGTATGTGTTGTTTTTTTCATGTGTATGGAATGTTTCTATGTATAAAGGAGGCTATTTGGGGCTCATGCTGCATATAACAAGGTTCTGTAGGGGCTCATGTTGTATATAAGAGACTATGTGAGGATCATGCTGTATATAGAGAGGCTACATGGAGCTCATACTGTATATAGAAAGGCTATGTGAGGGCTCATCTCTATATATAAAACTGAATATGTGTGTGTGTGTGTGTGTGTGTATCACCAAGCAATCATGAAGCATCTTTCATTTCAACATAGCTGTTCAAAAGAAGCTGAGCTATGATTGGTTGCTATGAGCAACAGTTTTCCTTGCGACCAATCACTAAGCATCTCTCATTTCACCAGAGCTGATTAAAAGAAGCTGAGCAGTGATTGGTTGCTATGAGCAAGTTTTCCCACTTCACAACACCTCAGCAGACAGTGACATGGTGGGAGAAATCTAGCATCCCTGGGAACATAGGCTCCAGCCATCTTCTGCCCCCCAGAAAGGAGCAGAGAGCACATGACAGAAATGAATCCCCCCTCCCTGCCCATATCCCCATCACACATCCTCCATCCTATAGGCACATCTTCCCTCTTAAAGGGATCATTGGTATGGAAGTCAGGGCAAATCCATCCAGCGCTTTGGTTTGACGCCAGTCCTCTCTTAAAGAGATCCCCGGTATGGAAGTTAGGACCGTTCCACTCAGCGCTCTGGTTCTGACCCCAGGGTCTCTTAAAGGGATCCCCGGTATGGAAGTCAGGGCAATTGCCTTCAAATGCTCTGGTTCTGACCCCAGGCCTCTATTAAAGGGATCATTGGTATGGAGTCAGGGCAAATCCATCCAGTGCTTTGGTTTTGACCCCAGGCCTCCCTTAAAGGGATCTCCGGTATGGAAGTTAGGGTAAATCCCTCAGTGCTCTGATTCTCACCCCAGGCTTCTATTAAAGGGATTATTGGTATGGAAGTCAGGGCAAATCCACTCAGGGCTCTGGTTCTGATGCCAGGCCTCTTTTAAAAGGATCCCCGGTATGGAAGTTAGGGCCATTCCACTCAGTGCTCTGGTTCTGACCCCAGGCTGACGGGATGATGTGGAATATTAGGGGTAGTAGTCTGGTGGCTTTGGCTGACAGGATGATGTGGGATATTAGGGGTAGTAGTCCGGTGGCTTTGAAGGGATGATGTGGGATATTAGAAGTCTGGTGGCTCTGGCTGACGGGATAATGTGGGATATTATGGGTAGTAGTCTGGTAGCTCTGACTGATGGGATGATGTGGGATATTATAGTGCAGAGTTCCCCAACTCCAGTCCTCAATGCCCACCAACAGATCATGTTTTCAGGATTTCCTTAGTATTGCTCAGGTGATAATTGCATCACCTGTGCAATACAAAGGAAATCCTGAAAACATGATCTGTTGGTGGGCCTTGAGGACTGGAGTTGGGGAACCCTGTTATAGTGAATGTGGCTATGTGGAGTGGGCAGGGCTATACACTCCGCTTTATATATATATATATATATATATATATATATATATAATCATTATAATTTGTTATAACTAACCGTAGTTAGTTACTATGCCTGAGCAGCAGCGGGTTCTTCAGCTAGTTTATTATATTGATGGCTGGACCGTACAATACAAGCAATACCATCTACCTTCCGTGTCGCCCCTATTTCCTCATAGATTGTAAGTTGCGAGCAGGGCCCTAATTCCTCTTGGTATCTGTTGATTTATGTGATTATTGATATTCTGTAATGTCTTTTATTGTCTGTACAAGTCCCCTCTAAAATGTAAAGTGCTGCGGAATATGCTGGCGCTATAGAAATAAATGATTTATTATTTATTATTATATGTGAACGTCAGATACACAATAGGTGATATTAGGAATAAAACAAATAACGAAAAAGGAGGAAACAATCTACCTGCAAAGAGGGAGGCGGTATAGTGGATAATATATAACTAAAATATAAAAAATCTAAATACTTGATGTCAAAATCAAACCCCATGAAGCTAGTAATGTAACTTACACAATTAACCACATTAACATGAAAGATGACAGTATAAAGAAAACAAGAGGAAATAAGTGATAAGTTACCACAACAGATCCTCCTATTCATATAGGCACCCTTTGCCAATGTATGTTTCGCGTGTGATGCTTCATCTGGGAGTCAGGCATATATCTTTACAAAGTAACAACATTTTCTCATACAGATTTACATTGGATATGATTCTGGCCCATAACAGTGTCAGCTTCATATAAAAAAAGCTAGACCTCTTTCTCATTACAATATGCAATACCACTACCCTCTGCTAAACAGGCCTACTTCACAACCCTCGTATCTTCCCTATCTTACAACCCCAAACAGTTATTCAAAACTTTTAACTCCCTCCTCCGCCCACCACTGCCTCCTCCAACCTCCCTCATCTCTGCCGAGGATTTTGACACACACTTCAAAAACAAGATTGACCAAACAAGGCAAGTCTTCATCACTCAACCACCACAACCCCTTTGTATACCAGCCCAATGCTCAAACCCCATAACCTCACTCTCCAACATCACTGAAAGGGAGCTTAATCGTCTCTTCTCCAAATCACACCTCACAACCTGTGCACTCGACCCCATCCCATCCCACCTCCTCTTCCAACCTCACCACACTTATCCCATCCCTAACCCATCTCTTCAACCTATCACTAACGTCCAGTACCTTTCCTTCTGCTCTACAATCACGTCTATCCTTAAAAAGCCAACCCTCGACCCAACCGCTGTGTCCAGCTATTGCCCAATATTGTTGCTCCCATTCGCTTCCAAACTCCTGGAACAGCACGTCCACGCTGAACGTTCCTCCCACCTATCATCTAACTTGCTCTTTGTCAATCTACAATCTGGTTTCTGCCCCCATCACTCCACTGAGACAGCCCTGATCAAAATTACTAACTACCTACTTACAGCCAAATCAAGTGGACAATACTCTATACTCCTGCTTCTAGACCTATCCTCTGCATTTGACACAGTTGACCACTGCCTCCTACTACGGATCCTCTCCTTCAGCATCAAAGGCCTTGCCCTATCCTGGATCTCCTCATACCTTTCCAATCGCACATTCAGCATCTTCCACTCCCCCACACCACCTCCTCATCCCACCATCTCTCTGTTGGAGTCCCCCAAGGATCTGTTTTAGGACCCCTACTCTTCTCAATCTATACACTTGGTCTGGGGCAACTCATAAAGTCCCACAGATTCCACTACCACCTTTATGCTGATGACACTCATATCTACCTCTCTGGCCCAGACGTCACCTCTCTGCTGTCCAGAATCCCAGAGTGTCTATCAGCCATATCCTCCTTTTCCTCTCGCTTCCTCAAGCTCAAAGTGGACAAATCTGAACTCATCATCTTTCCTCCATCTCACAGATCTTCCTTACCCGACCTAGCTATAACAATTAATGACATCACACTTTCCCCAGTACCGGAAGTCCGCTGCCTCGGAGTAACCTTTGACTCTGCACTGTCCTTCAAACCGCACATCCAAGCTCTTTCTACCTCCTGTCACCTCCAGCTCAAAAATATTTCCAGAATCCGTCTTTTCCTCAACCCTCAATCTACTAAAATGCTTGTGTATGCCCTCAACATCTCCCGCCTCGACTACTGCAACATCCTTTTCTGTGGCCTCCCTGCTAACACCCTCGCACCTCTCCAGTCCATCCTTAACTCTGCTGCCCGACTAATTCATCTCTCTCCTCGCTACTCCCCTCTGCAAATCTCTTCACTGGCTTCCATTCCCTCAGCATATCCAGTTCAAATTACTAATACTGACTTACAAGGCCATCTGTAACCTGTCTCCCCCATATGTCTCTGAACTAATCTCCCGATGCCTTCCCTCACATTATCTCCGATCCTCCCAAGACCTCCTTCTCTCCTCCACACTTATTCGCTCCTCACCCAACCGCCTCCAAGACTTCTCCTGAATAGCCCCTATTCTCAGGAATTCTTTGCCCCAACAAGTCCGACTATCAAACATATTTGGATCCTTCAGACGGAACCTGAAAACCCACCTCTTCAAGAAAGCCTACAGCCTGCAATGACCCCGTTACCTCCGTCTCTCTCACCACTACCAGTGATATCACCTCAATCAACACCGGAACTGCTGCATCCCACCAACCTACTGTCTCCTTCCCCACCATCCTGTAGCATGTAAGCTCGAAAGGGCAGGGTCCCCTCTCCCCTCTGTATCAGTCTGTCATTGTTAGTTTGTTTACTGTAAGTGACATCTGTAATTTGTATGTAACCCCTTCTCATGTACAGAACCATGGAATTAATGGTGCTATATAAATAATAATAATCTACTGTATCTTAAACCTATCATGATTAATCCAGTCTCAGGGTACCATACAGATGCACACTCCCTGCTATACAGTACTGTCACCTTTAGTGATTTTTTATCATGGCTTTGATACTGGCTACAAGAAGCATTTGCAAATAAAGTTGTCATGTCTCGTTATTAGTCCTTCTGTCTGCTGCAGTGTCATATATTCGCCACCAGGTGGCGCTATACACTGTCTTTGGGTAGTGGTGGTTGCATCAACATTCCTATGTTGTAATGTGGATCACAGGAAGCTTTTCTGGAGAGCTGAGAACTATACCCTGGATCAAAAAGTTCTTCAGGAGAAGGTCCGATGCCCATCCATATGCTGAACTGCACAAATACAAGGCTCCAGAACACATGAACAAGCCTATGCGTGAATGAGCTGAGGAGACACAACATGAACGTTCTGAACTGAAACCAATGGAGAAGATGGAGATGGACCTTAAAGGCGCCAGCTTTCCAATGACTGAACACCAGAAGCGGAAGAAGAACACACTAATCATGGTTAACCCACACAAAAATCCATCGCTTATCCACATAAGTATGGCCCCAAAACTGAGACCAGACCCACTACAATCATCAGAACAGGGGTCCAGAGACCATATTTCAGAGCAGTGGTCACATAAGCACATAAGAGATAGAATTCTTTTTTTCTCGGTTAGTCCTGTAGACATTGACCACAGCGGTATTTTGCATGCGTGACCCTTCTCCATTCAAACTCCAGAAGGGGACATGCAGTGTCAGATGACAGAACAGTGGGCCCACCAGAGGATTTAATTCTGAGGGCCCACCTTTCTGCCCCACTCAAAAGCTCCATATTAGCTGCAAGCTTTGCACTATGAACTCTCCTGAAGGAGAAGCCAGGGCCCAACGGAGGATTCTCCGGTTCTGTGGTGGGCCAGTCCAACCCTGGGCACATGCCAAGTCTACCAATCATACGTTTATCACTTATATGGTGGATACTTAATAAATGTTTTTTTTCTTCAGCTAAGCCTTTCATTTAGGCTAGGGCTACACGCCGACACTGAGATTGCATTATCGCATTGCGATTTTGCATCCGGCGATTTCCTGGGGTGTGACATTGCGACTTGCTGGGAAGACAACACGGAAACGCAAGAGTCTCAAATTTTCCCCACGCGACTCGCTATAGACTTCAATGCAAATCGTGTACAATTTGACTGTTCATTTCAGCAAAAATGCCGCTTTAAAATTAGGCGGGTGACAGCAAGTCGTAAACTAGTTGTAGACGTGGATTTGGTCGCATGACTTGCCTGGGTCTTGATGTCGTGCAACACCTTGCTGCGTTGATGTAGTCTAAAGGTGACAGCACCTGTTAGGAAGGTATTATAGCGGTAGAACAACCAGTTCTAGTGGGGAGGTTACTTTTTCACATGGATTATGTGATTGCTCAGGTTCCTTTATCTAATTTTACATCAGAATCATACCTGTGATTGAATACTGAGCACTTTGTAGATCTGCAGAAGACTGCGCTCCACCCAAGTGGTATATCATATTGCTTTCGAGAGAATCTGCGTCCATTACAGTACGTGACCAGCAGGGGGCGCTCTTGTAGGCCTTGACTACCATAGGAGGGGTGTGTTAGGTGCACTCCACCTGCAGGTGAAGCTAATTCTAGCAGTGCCTGGGTGTAGAGCAACTGTGAGAAATGCAGGAATCCACCATCAATCTGCTTTACCTTGTACTATAAGTCCTGGGGGTTGGAGGTGACTGGTGGGAAACGTGAAGAATTTTAATATATGATTTATCCATTATTCTACAGTGTGAGGAAAGATGTGCTTTATGCTGCCACCTGACATTGACTCTTAAGTATTTTTCTGGTCATTCCTCGGCACCGTAACATGGATGACGACTCATCCTCCACATTGCGCCCAGTCGTTCCGGTTTGTATTTCTTTACGTAGCTTCTATGGCACACAATGATCATCTATCCAAAAGTCTGTCTTTGGTTACGTCCACACTATGGTTTTTTATGATGTGCAAAGTTTTTCCTTTGGAAATAGTTTCAGAAAATGCCCCCTTTTTTAGGGGAGAGCTTTGAGCCTTTTGCTTTTTCTTGAATAGTGACGTTTATTTCGTGTTTGAACCACTTTTGCGCCGTCCTAAATTTTGTGACTTTTCAGACAAGGCTGGCAATTCATTACTGAGTGATGCCAATCTGAATGAGTTTGGTGCATTATTTTACCATCCATGCGCCACCCTAAAAAATGTACCAGTCAGGACCTGGAGTAAATTAGCTGTTGCAAATTGCTACATTCTTGTGGAAATTATGATGAATTTACAATTTAATCCACGTTTCCCCCCCCCCCACATCAAGTTTTAAAATAGATTTCCTGAAATGATCAAATTCTGGCAAAAACTGAATCGTGTCCTCAGTATATGCGGCCTCTATATACAACTAGATTGGTAAGTGTGCCCCACTGTGGGCAAATGTCAGGTGTAGGCCGCGTTCACAAATCTGATTTTACATGAAAAAAATTGACTTTTTTCTCCAATGTGCCATCTGTCTTGCCTGATTTTTTTTTATTTTTTTTTTGTTTTTTTTTTCACATCTAAAACTGGAGACAGATGAAAAAAAATGGATGTATAGCTGTAAGGTAATGATCAGACCTAACATGCACTGCAAACAGTGAGGGGGATGTGAGACTTTAAAAAATTCACAAATTGGTACACACTATATTGATACAAAAGTGTGCAACTTTTACTATTTTACACCTCATTGTGTAAAAAGTGGGAGGGTAGCGTGCATGACTAGCTGTGCACCTTCCCCATAGGGCTCGCTTACATGAGTGTATACATCGGACGAATGCTATCAGATTTTTTTTTTCCACTCTTGGTAAAAAAAAAAAAAAAGAAATCACATCTTAATGGGCTTTCACTTTGAAATCGGATGTCACGCACCGATTCAAGTCTATGGGTGTGTGGAAAACATCAGACTGCACTCAGATGACATCTGAGTGCAGTTCGGTTTCTGCAGATTCGCACAATGGAGAAATGTTGTTATCCATCTTCTCCTCACTGTGTGCTCTTCACTCATCTGAGAGCATTGGAGCACACTGTGCTGACACTAGGATCAAACTGTAATCAGACTGTCATTTGCATAATCTGCCCAATTTGCTTCGAATCTACCACCACCTGACCATAGCCTTAGGGTAACTTCCTCAGTATATAAATTTTTCTTCTTGTGCTCCATGGTGCCTATTTCAAAATGTCAAAATACTTTGGCCCTCTGTTAAGGGCCTGTCACACTAAGCGATATCGCTATAACTTGTGACGTTATAGCGATATTGCTAGCGACATTGCTGTGTCTGATACTTACCTACGAACGGCTCCCCCGCTGGTTATTGCTGATCGCGCGAGAACGTTCAGGACCGCTTCTCGTCGTCAGCTTCCTGTGGAGAGACGAGCGTTGACGCGGGCGGGAGGACGCAGGATCGCCTGGTGTGACAGGTAAGTAGCGACCCCCGACCCCAGCGATGTCGCTGGTGAGATCTGCCTGTGTGGCAGCTCACTAGCGACCACTTAGTGATGTACCAGCGATCCTGACCGCGCCATATCGCTGGTCGGGATCGCTGGTACATCGCTAAGTGTGACAGTACCTTTAAGACTAGAGTTTTGCAGGCAACTGTTAATCAGGGGCGTACAGGAACAAGATGCTCTGCATGCCACTTAATAAATGTAATCGGTGACCTGCGCCTTGCCAGAAAGGTTATGCCATTCAGGGACTAGAGGAGTGGGCACAGCCACTTTAATTTGTTGTGCATGTGTTGTTACGCTATGTGCCTGTTCCTCCCCAGTTCTGTCTACTTTGGCTGTGCTTGCTGAAAGTAGCATCCAAGTTGCAATTTGTTTGAGCAGCGCAAAAGATTTTGACTTTTCAAAGGGATTTGCATCAGAATTTTGATGAATCAGGGACTTTTGTTTTTGGTGCTTCAATAAGTATATGGCGTCATCCCATTGGCCTCCTGAACGCAGTATAGTGACCCCCATAGAAAACCTCACACTGTATAATGGCCCCCCACACTGTATAATGGCCCCCCACACTAGAACCCGCACTGTACAATGGCCCCCCACACTAGAACCTGCACTGTACAGTGGCCCCCCACACTAGAACCTGCACTGTATAATGGCCCCCACACTAGAACCCGCACTGTACAGTGGCCCCCCACACTAGAACCCGCACTGTACAGTGGCCCCCCACACTAGAACCCGCACTGTACAGTGGCCCCCCACACTAGAACCTGCACTGTATAATGGCCCCCCACACTAGAACCCGCACTGTACAGTGGCCCCCCACACTAGAACCCGCACTGTACAGTGGCCCCCCACACTAGAACCCGCACTGTACAGTGGCCCCCCACACTAGAACCTGCACTGTATAATGGCCCCCCACACTAGAACCCGCACTGTACAGTGGCCCCCCACACTAGAACCCGCACTGTATAATGGCCCCCCACAATTTTTAGATCCAGGAGTCAAAGTGGACTTTGTGACTGAAACGTCCCCCAAGGCAGAAGTAGACCCTTCTCTTAATGTTATGACTGTCTAGGGGAGAGGAAGTGAAATGCGTTGATCCAAAGGACTGGATTTGAAGAAATCTCCAGGTCCCTTAATGTGACTCTATAGTCAGAAATTAAAAATGTGATTATACCTTGTACAGGCTCACTTTCTTGTATGAGACACTGACCATAATTGGGGTCTTTTTTGGGGGAGGGGGTATTGTGGGATGAGGGCAGATAGGTGCATATTCCTAGTTTTATTTTATTTTTTTTATATCATGGCTTAGTTGTTTCATTCCAGGTGGTGGGCTGTTCCGACATCTTCGCTTTTTTTCTTTTCAGGCTTGCAGGTACTAAACTTGGACTTTGAATTTTTTTTACGTTGTTAAAGTTATGTGCACGTTGAGTTTTTTCATAGCAGAAACTTCAAGTTTTTGATGAAGATTGCGAGAGTTTCCATTTAGTTTCTGCTCCAAAACCACCTCAAAAAATTGTGCACGCACACGCCCTAAGGACATCTTGTTAAATTCTGATTAGTTTTGCTTTAATTTCAAGCCAGTTAGTTTTGGTTTAAGTACTTTTTTTTTTCCTGCCTGTTAGGCTTTGTTTTGTTGTTTTAGCGAATTGATTTATTATTACTTCTTTTTGTTATTGCATAGGGCTTTACGATAGGTTATAAGTAGTTGTTTTGTGTATGGAAGTTTGTTTGTTTATCCTTGGAATAGGTCATCAATATCAGATCTGTGGGGGTCTGACTTTCGACACCCCCCACCATTCACCGGTTTTGGGCTCCTCTAGTGGCCGGATGTAAACAGAGAAAGCAGCTGAAACAATACAGTTCTGTTCACCTTGTAGTTGCTCTTCCCGGGTACTGCAACTCGACTACTGTTCATTTCAATAGGGCATGAGATGCAGTTCTCGGCAAAGGCCACTACACAGGAGCTCTGCTGTTCGGGCTCCGTTCACTATTTAGGTCCCCACCATTGTGTACTGAATGTGCCTGGTAGACCCCTAACAATCTGATATTGATGACATCCTACAGAGAGGTCATGATTGTATTAAAGAGGTATTCCGCTACAATGATAGTGATGTAATGGCACCTAAAGAAGCTTAATAAGTGTGTATGTGTAGTATATTATTTTAATACTTTTTATATTGTAAGACTTTGTAAATGAAAAAGTGTCTGCTTGGTGCATCCTGCACATGAATACAGACTTGCTATATTCTATAGGAGATGTTTGCAAGTTGTGGAGCGTTGGCCTTTACTAGCTAGGAGCGCCCTGCCCAGTGTGGGGGAGGAGAGGTTTTATAGGGCTCATTTCTTTCTGGTGCTTTATAAGGCTAAGGTCACCTGTGCTCCTTCTGAGGTTCCTTTTACCCTCATAATCGACCTTGGCTTCTCCAAACATTATTTCTCAAAACTTTTGATTATATCATGATATTGGCTCCTGTCAGAGATGGGATTTATTGGAGAGCATTTGAGCAGTCAGTTCTTCAAGTTGAAGTGTTGAAAATAAGAGAAATGACTTAGTAAAGAGTCTTGAGTGATTTTTCACAAGGGATAAATATGAAGGCTAGATGACTGGTGATCAACGCATCTCCAAAACAGCAGGTCCTGGGGTGTGGGTAGTATCCACCAAGAGTGTGGTCCAAAGGAGGACAACCGGTGATCCTTTAACAAGGCTTATTGCAATGAGACTGAAGGTCCATCTCTTAGTAGAACTCTTGTAGCACAAATTGCTGATAAAGTTACTGCCGGGAATGGGTGAGTCCCCCCGGTGTGCTGCTGTGCATGCGTGGGCCTTCTAACCTTACATGCAACACGTACAGATGAGGGCAACATCTCACCCATCATTTAATAAACAACCTAGTTTATTAGTATATAGAAGCATAGACAAATTTGTGAACAAGGGTCAGGTAAGATTTGCATGGAGCTGAACAGTAGACCCCACGTACCAATGTCACACCCCAGCCCGACCCTGCTGCTGGCCATGATAGAAGGGTGTTATACCACACAGAGCGTTACCCCTTGCTGTATATGGGACTATCTAGCTGCAGACCAGTCAGTGCCCATTCTGACCCCCGTCCGCCACCGAAAGTGCTCAAAATGGGCGTATGTGCATAATAGGAAAGAGCCCTGGTCTTTTATCGCATTTTCTTTTAGCCTAAGGATGACCAGGTGTGTGCGCGTTGTTTACCTGGGTAACAGAGGTCACCAGAAGATGAGCTGGAGGAGGCAGTGTGATTCTCTAGGTAATGTTCTGTTGGAAACCCATAGATCTGTTTTGTGGCAAGAGGTCTAAATTACGCAATATTAAGCAGGTGGGTTTCACGTTAACATTCAAGCTAGACCCTCAGGTGAGCTATTCTAGGGAGATACGGACCCGAGCCCAGCAATGACTAAATTCGATGAGAATTCTTGCCGCAGGTTACAATGGACTTGAGATAATAACGGTGACTTACAGGAATGTGACACATAGTGAAATGAGAAGTGGTCAGACTGGATTTACATGCTCGGTGACTGAAGGGTTAACTTCAATGGAACGGGTACACTGGTTCCTGGCCACTCCCAATGCAAATAGCATGCAGCGTCACCTGACACAGGATGTGGCAGGAGATCCAGAGCCTGGAAGCACAGGTGACCTGCAGCTTCAGCATTACTCCATCCAGGTGCTATCGGGAAGACACCTGAGCCGGGATCTGCGACAGCAGGTAATGCACAGCCTGATTCCTCACTATCAGGGAGGACATATCCACTTTACCGGTTGTTGGTGATAGCGATACTGTGCCCCGGACCCTGGTCTGCCATTATTTTCTGTGCGCCAGGTGATGGATGTAAAGGTGGAAGGTCTGTTCCTATCCTGAGACCTGCGGCATAAAATCTCCTGTCGCAGGCATCTTGTGCTCTGGAAGTCCCACTGGATGTGCACGGAACCATTATCGGGGCGGACATATCACTGGTGCAACCTGTGCGGCCGCCCTGGGGCTCTAATGGTAAGGGGGCCCATTTCTACCCCCCCAAAAAACATGTATGTATTAGAATGAGATATTGGACTGCAAAGGGCTCATATATTGTTCTTGCACAGGGGTCCAATTCTGTCTGTGTCTGCCAGCGACCTGTATTAAGGCTCTGTACATGACCTAAGGGAAGGTTTCTGCATTTAGATTGGGTGTTAACAAGGTGCACTAATATAGTGAACCATCTCTGTACGTGCCACACCTGACAGCGGAGTACACAATGCGACCTGAGAATGTCACCACTGTTTGTTTTTTACTCTTGTCACTCAGAAAACCTTGTGCGATGACAACGTGTAACACACCCAGAGGGACGGGCATTTAAAAATTCTTCGCACCCATCATTGTCTCCATACCTCAGATAGATATGCTTTCCCCATTGCCCTACCTGTACACCTTGCTCATAATCTAATGCAGATGAGAAGCGCTTGAAAGTCTCCATTCAGGAGAACTGAAGTTCGGATGGTGTGGACTATAGCCTTTTGCTTCCTGAGACGAGATGTTGGGAGACAGGTGACTTGCCCCCTTAGTCATCGCTATGATACTCCAGTTAATAGCAGTGACCTCTCTATTGAATTGCGTATGGTGGCATTATATCAACACATGATACAGTTTTCTTACATGGCTCCATAATGTTCCACAGCACTTTTAAACATTTATTGTCACTGTCCCCATAGGAAATGTAGATTGTGAACCCCTATCCTTTTGTCCTTAGCGTGTATGAGGAAACCCATTCAAAATCTTGGAGAACATACAAACCTCTTGGAGAAGTTGTCCTTGGGATTTAAACCCAGATGCAAACGCCTGTTAGATGGACAACATCTACAATGAGTTTGCATGTTCTCATATTTGTGTGGGTTTCCTCCAGTTTTCCACTGCAGAAGGGACTGTATTAACCACTGACGCACCGTATATGTAATTATTTATAGGCAGGAAATGATTGTGCAGGTTATGGTTATTGTTTGTAATTCCTATTTTTACACCATGAATGGTGCTGATATCTTCATATCACGATCAGCTCTAAAGCTGCAGATCATTTATCAACCTTATTAATATTAGTATCTGACCTATAGATAAGAGTAATCCTATAATCTGACCTATAGGGCTGGCTAGCGATTTCGGCATGACCTTGGACAGTAGAGTTGCTTCTGTTCA
This sequence comes from Dendrobates tinctorius, assembly GCF_039654945.1. Taxonomy (NCBI): domain Eukaryota; kingdom Metazoa; phylum Chordata; class Amphibia; order Anura; family Dendrobatidae; genus Dendrobates; species Dendrobates tinctorius. The sequence continues at coordinate 2,219,505 of NW_027361733.1, read as the reverse complement.
CTTTCAATCTTTCCTTGTCACCCTCCAAGAGCTTTACTTCTTTCACTTGTTAAAGTTGCATCAGAAATTTTTTAATGTTTTGGAGAAAAAAAACTTGAAGAAAATTGTCTATTTCTTCATGGTAAAGTGCTGTTGTTTTTTCAATGTCAGACCAGTAGCAAACAAAGGCATTAGTGGTCAAAAAATTAATAATATTATAACCTTAATTTGATGGACACAATTTGATCTGGTAAAACCAGAGGTCATTTAGGGTTTTTGCAGAACAATATATAACCCAGGCCGAACATCTCTCCTGCTTGTTCTGTTTTTATCATGTACACTAGATGGAGGCCCGATGTTATCGCATCGGGAGGGTGGTAATGTCACGATGGGGGCAGGCTTTGCAGCATTGAGAATCTGTCCCCCCCCCATGTGCTGACTTCTCCCGTCTGTGCTCTCTTTCACCTGTCTACCCCATGTGTTATCCCCCTTGTCTGCTGTCTCTCTCCTTCCTGTGCTGTGTTCTCTCCTCATGTGCTGTCCCGTTCGAGCTGTCTTCCCCTGTGCTCTGTCTTTCTCTCCCCCATCTGCTCTCTTCTCCTCTCAGGCTATGTGCCCACGTTGCAGAAATGCTGCGGAAATGTCCACAGCATTTCCCCAACTCCCTGCCGCGGGTAAAATGCATGCGGAATTCACATGCGGTTTCCTGCAAAACACAAGCGTTTTGCAAGCATTTTTAGCTTGCAGATGCTTGCGCTTTTCCAAGCGATTTGAAACGTCGCTTGGAAAAGTGATTGACAGGTTGTTCACACTTGTCAAGCATAGTGCTTGACAAGTGTGACCAACTTTTTACTATTGATGCTGCCTATGCAGCACCAATAGTAAAAGAATGTTAACCATATTTTTAATTTTTTTAATTATTTTTATCACCTTCTGACGGCTCGATGTCCTTAGCGGCGCTCCCTTTTTGACGTCACGCTCGCGAGACCACTACGTCCTCTCAGGTGATTCGCGAAATGCATCCCTGGGAACGAAAGAAGCTGGCAGCAAGGCTGAGAGGTGGGAGGACTCTAGGGGCCATCAGAGGGTAATTATATCACTATTTTTTATTTTAATTCTATTTTCTACAGGAATATGGTATCCATGGCATGGAGGAGCGTCTCATCTCATCCAGATCATGTGTACCATCCGCACATGAAGTGCTCACTTCACGCATGGTGGCACATGCGTAAAGTGAGCGTTTCAATGCAATCCTGTGGCGACGGAATCGTCGCAATTCCGCAGAAATAATTGACATGCTGCAGATTTTACCGCTATGCGATTCCGCAGCGGGAAAATCCGCAGCATGGGCACAGCAACTGCGGAATCCCATAGGATTATATGGGAATGCGTTTTTTAAGCGTTTCCGGTGCGGGAAATACGCGGCGGAAAAGCTTAAACGCAACGTGGGTACACAACCTCATGTCATTTCTTCTTTGACCTGTGTACCCCATCACTGAACAGCCAGTGCACAGCATGTCAGGAGGAATTTATGACATCTCCAAGGTTGTGTTCGTTTGACAGCTCACCGTTTCCTAGTTTAAGCAACCAAGTGCTGTATTCTGGATCACTGGAGCGCATGTTGTTGATTAGCGACAGTCTTATAAAGTTTTTCCAGTGTTTTGAATATTCAACACCGGAGTCTACAATTTCTGTTCTTGTGACATTAGCAAGTACAGGAAGGCATTGTCTGAAGTCTCCTCCAAAAACACAAACTTTACCACCAAAAGGTACTTGATTTTTGTCAGCAACATGTGTTGTCATGACATCATGTAGAAGTCTATCAATAACATTCAAAGCATGGTTTTGTGCCATTGTGCACTCAGAAATGATAAGTTTAGTATGTTATAACGTTTTAGCGGTGACGTTGTGCCTTTGCTGCTTTCCTTTCATTGTCATTGGCGTACTTTTTAGAAGGAGCCATGTTGGCGTTGATATTTGCTTTTAAAGGGGTTTTCCCACAAACAAAAGTTCATTTTAAAAATTGTCTGTGACCTTGTAAAGAACATACCACAGCTCCTGGGCAGGGGAGGAAGTGAAAGACTTTACTGACATTACAGCAGGAGATCACAGAGGATACATTTTGTGAGGTAAACTATTGTTTAAAAACAGTCAGTGAAATATTTTACCTCACAAAATGAATCCTCTGTGATCCCCTGCCGTAATGTCCGTATTGCCTTTTGCTTCCTCCCCTGCCCAGGAGATGTGGTATGCTCCGACACAGACAGAACCAGGGGAAGAGTTCTGAGATCATTTGCATATTCCCAGTGCATTCTGGGGTAAGTGAAGAGTCTCCGAGCTCAACGATCATTGGATTTTGGCCGTTGCAGCTGAAAAGAGGAAATCGGTGAACCGCGTGCCGAATTTTGGCTCATTTTTCATCGTTTTGAAATCTCTCTAACAATAACAATATGGAAGAGGCCAGGAGCCATTTGCTGAACTGCATTTCTTGCTACATGTTCACAGACTTACCAGTGGAAAAGCCAAACGTCACCTGCCACAAATGCAAGCTTGTGTCCCTGTTGGAGGAAACGTTGCAAAATCTCGAAGAGAGGTTAGCTACATTGAAGATGATTAAGGAAGGTGAAGAGTTCTTGGACAGAGCAGAATTATCTCTTCATGTTACAGAAAGAGAAGAAATTGGAAGTGCACCTGAAGAAACAGAGGAATGGAAGCATGTGACCCAGAGAAGCAGGAGGATCGGGAGGCAGTCAGCGCCTATACTGCCTTCAGTCTTTTTGCATCAGTCACAATCAGTCAAAGTGTGAAAAAAACGGATCCAGTGAAGATTGCAAAAAACTGAGCATCGGATCCGTTTTTTCAACGGATCTGTTGAAGCTGCAGCTTTTGTAATTTAAAATAATTTGCTGGATCCGTTTTTCACACTTTGACTGATTGTGACTGATGCAAAAAGACTGAAGTAGGAACCAGTACCAGGCTCTCACGCAGAACGATGAAGAAATACATGAAGATAAGACTTTGCCCACAAACAGCAACCTTGTACGCCTTCAGAATCCTCCTGGATGGAAAAAGAAAAATGTTGTGAAGAAGAAACGGAGAGTGGTGGTCATGGGGGATTCCCTGTTGAGAGGAACAGAGGCCGCTATCTGCAGACCGGATATAACTTCAAGAGAAATGTGCTGTCTTCCAGGTGCAAAAATTAAAGATGTGTCTGACAGGATATCAGGACTACCCATTCCTGCTACTACATGTGGGGACAAATGACACAGCAAGAAACGACCTGGAAACCATCTGACTTTGAAAACTTAGGTAAAAAAGTGAAAGAACTGGGAGCGCAGATGGTCTTCTCTTCCATCCTCCCAGTGGATGGCCATGGAACAAGGAGGTGGAGTAAGATTCTGCAGGTTAACAACTGGCTACGTCGATGGTGCCGTCAGGAAGGATTTGGATTTCTGGATCACGGAGTGAATTACCTATGTGATGGACTACTTGCTAGAGATGGGTTGCACCTTACGAAGACTGGAAAACATGTATTTGGAAGTCGCCTTGCTACACTCATCAGGAGAGCTTTAAACTAGAACAATGTGGGAAGGGAAGCAAAAAGCCATACACCTGACAAATGCTATTGAGAACTCTGCCATTAGAAGTGGGAGGAAAGAACAAAGACAAAAAAATCTAAATAATAAAAATATTGGAGAAAGAGAAAGCAATCACAAACTAAAATGTTTCTATACTAATGCACCAAGCATGGGCAACAAACAAGGAGAATTGGAACTACTAACACAGGAAAAGAATTATGATGTCATTGGAATCACTGAAACTTGGTGGGACAATACACATGATTGGAATACAAGACTAGAAGGATACAACTTATTTGCAAGAAACAGACTTGATAAACGAGGAGGGGGTGTCGCATTGTATGTTAGAAACGCGTATATCTGCACAGAGATTGCAGCTTCAAAGACAGGGAGTTCTGTAGAGACTGGGAGTTCTGTGGAAACTGTTTGGGTAAGAATACAAGGACAGAACAATGGAAAGGACACCATTGTAGGCATTTACTACAGACCGCCTGTGCACGCTGAAGATATGGATGAACTCTTTATGCATCAAATGGCCAAGTTCTCCAAAAAATGACATAGTTGTCATGGGAGATTATCCTCTCTTGCTGACAACTTTATCTTCCAAAAGGTAGGTGAGAAAACAAGGGGATCTGCTACCTTGGATCTAATCCTTATAAATAGGGAGGAAATGGTTGAGGAGATAAAAGTGGCTGGGACCCTAGGAGGTAGCGACCATTCTATGTTAGAGTTTTGGATAACTAGAGGAGAAAGACCTGTGAAGACTCAGACGTCAAGGTTAGATTTCAGAAAGGCAGATTTTAAGGGATTCAGAAAGAGAATTGGAGAGAGCCAATGGCTGGATATCCATAAGGGCAAAAATGTCCAGGAAGGATGGGAAATCTTGAAAAATGAAATTCTCAAAGCACAATTGTTAACAATTCCGAAAAGAGGGAAGAATAGGAAGCATTTAAGGAAACCACGATGGATGAACACAGAACTTAAGCACATGCTAAATAGGAAGAAAGAAATGTTTATAAAATGGAAAGAGGGAGGCATATCTAAAGAAGAATATAATGCTGTCTGCAGAACCTGCAGGGCACAAATCAGATTAGCTAAAGCTGACAATGAATTGAGGCTTGCAAGAGACGTCAAAAGTAAAAGAAAAGACAAAGATGATATAGGATTTTTACAGGATGAAAATGATGAAATGGTAAGAAGGGATGTTGAGAAGGCCGAACTTTTAAATTCCTATTTTGCATCTGATTTCTCTCAAAGGAAAGGAAATGTAACATCAACTGTTCTTCACTGTCCTATTAAGGGAATAGAAGAATCCAGCATATCAATAAACAGAAATATAGTGAGGAAACACTTAGCTAATCTAAATGAATTCAAGTCTCCAGGTCCAGATGAATTACACCCCAGAGTACTGAAGGAGATGGCAGAAGAAATTTTTGAACCCCTCTCCATAATCTTTGAAAATTCTTGGAGAACAGAAGTCCCAGAAGACTGGAGAAGAGCAAATGTTGTTCCTATCTTCAAAAAGGGGAAGAAGGTGGACCCATGCAACTATAGGCCGGTGAATCTGACTCCTATACCAGGAAAGATCTTTGAACAAATTATTAAACAACATGTATGTCAGTACCTGGATAAGAATGAAGTGATTAAACAGAGTCAGCATGGGTTTGTAACTAATAAGTCATGTCAGACTAACTTAATTTCCTTCTATGACGGAATCACTGATTGAGTGGATCAGGGAAATGATGAAGATATAGTATATCTTGACTTCAGCAAAGCATTTGACAAAATATCTCACACAATCCTTATTGAAAAAATAACTAAGTATGGAATGGACAAGGCAACTGTTTGGTGGATTCAAAACTGGCTTAGTGATAGGACCCAAAGAGTGGTCGTAAATGGCTGCACATCCAGTTGGAAGAATGTCTCAAGTGGGGTACCACAGGGCTCTGTCCTGGACCCTGTATTGTTCAACATCTTTATCAATGATTTAGATGAAGGAATTGAGGGTAAACTGATTAAATTTGCTGATGACACAAAGCTAGGAGGGATAGCTCATACTAGAGAAGAGCGAGAGAGAGGATTCAGAAAGATATAAATAAACTGGAGAAGTGGGCAGCAACTAACAGAATGGTTTTTAACAGGGAAAAATGCAAAGTACTACATCTGGGCAATAAAAATGAAAAAAGCATATACAGAATGGGAGAAATAGGGCTAAGCAACAGCACATGTGAAAAAGACTTGGGTATACTAATAGATCACAGACTGAATATGAGTCAACAGTGTGATGCAACAGCAAAAAACGCAAATGCAATTCTAGGATGTATTAACAGAAGCATACAGTCTAGATCACGTGAAGTCATTTTTGCCCTCTACTCCTCTTTGGTCAGACCTCATCTGGAATACTGTGTCCAGTTTTGGGTGCCACGTTTTAAAAAAGGCATCAACAAACTGGAGCAAGTTCAGAAAAGAGCGACCAGAATGGTGACCGGTCTGCAAATCCTGTCTGATGAGGAAACGTTGCAGGATTTGGTAATGTTTAGCTTGCAAAAGAGAAGACTGAGAGGAGACTTAAGAGCTGTCTACAAATATCTCGAGGGCTGTCACATTGTAGAAGGATCACCTTTAATCTCATTTGCACCAGGAAAGACTAGAAGCAATGGAATGAAACTGAATGGGAGGAGACACAGATTAGATATTAGAAAAAACTTTTTGACAGAGTGATCAATGAGTGGAACAGGCTGCCACGAGAGGTGGTGAGTTCTCCTTCAATAGAAGTCTTCAAACAGAGGTTGGACAGATATCTGTCTGGGATGATTTAGCGAATCCTGCTTTGAGCAGGGGGTTGGACCAGATGGCCCAGGAGGTCCCTTCCAACTCTACGATTCTATGATTCTAATTTTTAAAATGAACTTTCATTCGTGGGAAAACCCCGTTAATGTGACCGGCTTCCTCTACCTGTACAGTAGACATGTCGCGCATCTGCCGCCGGGATCAGTCGAATGATTCAGTAAATCAGACCGCCACCATCTTTGTGCAGACAGATAGCAGCAGCCACATTAAAACTGCACATGCGCTCCTCGTGTGTGTGGTGCGACGATGTTCCGCTGGTGGTACCCCGCAAGAGGCTGGTACCACCAGCAGTTTCCATATTGAGACACCCATCACTTGGGTGTCCCAATATGGCGGTCGGTGAACTTCCGCCACTTGGAATTCTGGGACACATCTGGACGGAACAGGATGTGAGGACATTACAAGGTAAGTATATATTAGATGCCATGATGAACAGTTTTAGGGTAAGGTTCCACATTGCTTTCCCCAATTTACCACTTGCGGGTTGTTGAGAAAATGAGAAAGTGTTGCTGTTAAAAACTGCAAAGGTTGAAATCCGTAGCATAAATTGACTTGCGTTGGATTTCAAATCTGCAGTGGTGGTCAATTGATATTGCAAATATTTGTTTGCATAAGTGCAAGAGCTTTCTTTAAATCTCATGTACCATTCTGGTACTGTTCAACTGTGGGAAAGGACCCACACTGCACAATACCTGCTGGACGCCAGAGAGATATATTCATACAGGTCAGGCAGCTGTTGGGCAACCCCAGAAGATTCTCTTATCTCTCAGTGCTTCAGTGAGATGTGATAAATAACCCCTCTGAAAAATAAAAAATCAAGCCAGATATGTCTCTCGATGCAAGGATCACCAATCTACTACTTGCCTACTCTGGACACATCATACTAAGCGAGCAATCACTGGAGAAGGACCTATCTAAGCTTGCACTAAATCGATCGTCCTGCAGAGCGTTCATCAAGTCGCCATTTCTCGAAATCAAGCTGAAGGCTGTTAGTAATAATAAATATGATGTTTTCTACACTTGATCACACAATTTTAGATGGTACAATACAATTCCTCCTTGGCTTGAAGGCCACAAAGGGCATCTCTCGGTTGATCCTCCACAGTACCAGTTTCCTCAAAATATGGAGTACCACAGGGCTTGCTTCTGTCAATGTGGTTTATATCTAACCTGAAAAACTTAGTTATTGAAAAAATTAAATCTGCTCAAAGTATTAGTGTGCACAGAAATTCAGCAAAATTTCTCAAGTTTTTGAGAAGGATTTGGAGAGTTTATGCACAGTAAAAAAAAATTGTGTTCACATGGCCTTAAGAGTATGTCAACATGGGTCTGATACGCAGTGGATTTTCTGATTGCATTATGGATGAGAGATCTCATTCACACACTAGAGGAAAAATCCACAATGTAAACTGTTTGGCCTGCGATGCTAATTGTGAGAAGTGCAGCAATTCTACAGCATTTCAACAAGATATGCACGAATTTGGTGCAAATAACTGTGGATTTTAAGTCCCATGTGACTGTATCCTTAGAAGAAAACAAAGTAGACAAGTGTCTTAAACTGTGAGTTGACTAATTTTTCAATACAAATAACTACTTAAAGAGAACCTGTCACATTGTACGTGCAGTCCGATCTGGAAAAGATTCAGGATAACCAAAGTCCCTGGTATTTTAAACACAAGTCCAGTGGGCAGTCCTACTGATTGACAGCTATCTGCATGCACAGTCATATAGGGAAGACTGTCAATCACTGAATAGGAACTGCCCACTCAACACCCATACATAAAAAATACCAGCGGTTTTAATCAATACCATTCAAGTTCACAAAAATGGATACGAATCTGATCAGCTCCTCATGCTCTGTAATATCCTCCCTGCAGAACAGATCCCGTTTTCAACATGACAGGTTCCCTTTAAGTAAACTACAAGAACGGTGGAAATCCAGTCTGCTAAAATCGAACTTGGACAAAACTGAAGTGTCCTTGGTCGGCACCTAACAGTAATATGGCAAGTTTTGACGACTCTATCCCTGGCAGCAGGAGAAGCACCAAGATACAAAGGTAGAGTGTGAGAAGTCGTCCGGTAGCACAGAAAGAAGAGCCACGGAGACCAAAGCAGCAAGGATGGAAAAGGTGGTGATATCCACATGTAGATGTATAAATAAGCATTTCTGGATGCAGATTCTTTCTTTTCTTTTTTGTAGAAATTTCTGCATAATGTAGGGCACACCACAATCAAAACAATATCCATGAAACAGGAGGTGCCACATCAGGTAGAAAACTAGTTGTGAGGGGGGGAAAAGGGAAAGGAAAGCTACCTGCATATCAGTGCACATTCACAAAAATGATGTAAAAAAATGTAATTTTATTAGACAACTCAACACAAGCAAAACATGATTAAAAACAATCAAAAATGAATGGAAAAGAAGGGGGTTACCCCAACCCTGGTACCTCCCAATGAAGGACATAAATGCAGAGAAACTGCATGAACATGGAAGAATATAAATGCAAATCTACATGAAGCACAAGATAACGCCTCTGTATATACATACCAATGATTAAAGCACATGCCCGTGAAATATGTGATATTGGTTATCCCTGTGGCATAACAAAATCAGCAAGTGCACAATCTAATAATTATATCCAAAAAGTTAATAGAGAGAATACTCTAGTGAGAATGAGTTTCCGAAGAAACAGACAAGTGTTCTTAAATAAATAGAACAAGGCATGGAATGACTACGGCCATATATAATCCATAGGATATAAGAAAAAATGCAGGCTGAGGTCTGGATAAAGTAGGAGATGATAGTGGAGGGAGAGCCACCTCCAAAAGGGCCACAGAGAAGTGCCAAGGCAATACCTGCATGTGTGTGCCTCCAGAAGGGCCATAGAAGTGCCAAGGTAATACCTGCATGTGCGTGAAATGCGTCACATGGAAATTGGATGCCAAGGAAGCTGGGGATGTGTAGAGGTGGGGGGCAATGATGAAGGAAGGCGCCGCAGCCTGTCTGGGAACTGACCCACTTCTCCCACTTTTTGTGAAAAATTTTGGAATATTTTTTCTAATAGACCGGTATTGAACCAGAATATGCAGCATTAGAGAACACGTGGGGTGTAGGATCCCCTCTTAACAGTACTCCTCATCTTCTGTTCTCCTGAGTCTATAAACATACCACCTGATTTTTATACAGTTTCCTTCCTCCACCTAACACAGGAAATGTGCAAAACCCGTCCCAACCACTTCTAGTTCTTCTTTCTCTTATGTCTGTTGTGTGGCTGCTTAGGGTTACTATGCACATGAGGACTCAGAAATGTGGGTAGCGTATGTGAGAATCAGGGCCTGGGACCATGATGGACTTCTTTAGCAGAACCTCCAGGAGGAAAAAGAACATGGCGCCAAGCTCACCTAGGATTGTTGAGGTATGGTCTAGGACTTCTCATCTGTTGATGGTCATCAGCATAGAGGTCATTGACTTCTGTAAAAGTTGGGAAGCTTGTGGATGGATGTGGTTGCTAGTCAGTATTAATCATCCTCTTTACCTTCATATTATATGGTGTCACATGTACGTGTCATCATAATGAAACGTGTACTGTTTTCTAGTCCGTGCCCAGCTATGTGGCTTGTGTACGGTCTCTTCCAGGTGCTGACTGAGATGCTATCTGTCCATAGAGGGACTTTCACTCTATTTGACTACAAGAGGAGGTCCTCAACGTCTGGAATGAAGGTTTCTACACAGACAGGAATTCTTTACTATAAAACTTAAAACTGGCTATACACATTGAATAGCTGTCGGCCAAAGAACCGTTAGGTCAAGTATCTCTCCTGACTTTACCATACACAGGAATGCTCTCCTTGAGAGTTTTTAACTTTCTTTAGGATCAGCAGAATAATAGGCTGAATTGTATGGACTTCTTTAAACAGCAATTGTACTTATCCCCCTTAGGTCAGCGAGTTCATGGCCGTCATCCAAATTATTTGGGTCACTACTGTTTTCGTTTAGAGGCAATATATTCTATTTTACCAAGTTAGGGCATGAGCATGCAACGTCTATTTCAGGTGTATTCTGCCTGGAACCAGCTTAAAAAAAAATAGTTTCATAAACGTTAAAGATAATTAGCACAGCAATGTCAAAACGACTCATTGTGAATAGGTTTAGTCTTTTTGTAACTTTTTATCTGCTTCAGACTTGGAAAGGCGTTAAGTGGCTAGAAGAAGCGGACCTGACCATTCTTCTGACGTCTTCCAACACTTTTCTTTATAGAATAAAAGGCCAAAAAACAAAAGCCAGCTTTTTCCTGAAGGGTCTTTTACCTCAAAAACAATACAGATACGCCAACGTCTATAAGACACTGTGTGCACATACCATAAGAGGTTTTATAAATCGTTTTTTTTGTACTGCACATGCTTTTACCTCTCTAGCACTTGAGCTTGTTGTTGTAGCTTTGTCCTAGTTGAATGAATAGCTTGATGCTGTAGTGGTTGTAGTGTACACAGGGTCCTACATTCTGTCCTGAGATGACATTGCCTACATGTTCCTTGTGTGGCAATTTTGTCACCCAGTAGCAAAGAGAATGGACATCCACAACAGGGCTCTAGTAGTAGCTGTACGAGCTGCCCATGTGGCATATACACTCTTAGGTCAAGGTGCTCAGCACCTTCCTAGTCCATACTTCTTCAGGTTTGTATGTGCGCTAGTAGAAAGGATCTGGATTTTGATGTGCTCTACGGCCAATATATACTACATGTCCGGATATGTCCCTACTCTTTTGGTTTTTCTATGCAGGCCACAAGTTGGTGGTATGTACCATGACTGTTATGAACGGATCAGCTCTCCATTTGTGAGGACGGGCATATTTAGATAGTGTTCGTAGGCGTATTGGTTAGATGTTTTGTAAACCTGTGGCTTTGGAGCAGGAAACGTTATTGAGAAGTCGCTAATTTTGCAAGCAGACCTTTTTGCACTTGACAAAATGTGCAGCGGACACTGATACCTGTAGAAATAGTTGACTTCTGCTTCATAGATCTCTCTATGTTGTGAAAGTTGCTGATATAAACTACTGTAACTGATGGAATACATTTTATTTTTCCAGGACTGTGTATTGCGTGGCCTCATTGTTCCTCAAATATATATATATCCTGTTTATGCTGACAGGAAGACGACATGTGGGTTTCTGTGTGGTCTGTCTGCAGTTTTGCTTTTTAGCATCTAGGAGAATTCACATAGTTTATCCATCAATGGAAGCTCCATCCTCCAATATGGATGTCCTTTATCAGGAGGATTAACTCGGTGGTATCCGCTATGTACAAGGGTTAGATCATTTAGCCATTATAGACACATCCAGGAGCTTCCTCTTCAGGCTGCTGCTGGTCTGCATTTTTGAGCTTGGGCATGAATATTTTATCTGCTCTCAGTACATACTAGAGGAGGATCTTAATTGGGGCTCAATCCAATCAGATACCATTTATTATTTATTTTTATAGTGTCATTTATTCCATGTGAAAAAGGGGCATACATAGACAAGTACAATAAACATGAGCAATACAAGACACACACAAGTACAGAGGGATGGGTGAGGATTAGAGTTGAGCGATACCGTCCGATACTTCAAAGTATCGTATCGGATGGTATCGGCCGATCTTTAAAAAAAGTATCGGTATCGCCGATTCCGATACCGGAAGTCCCATTCAAGTCTATGGGACTTCCGGTATCGGAATAAGAAAAACCCTTTCCTGCCCTTGTACAGCCTCTCTGGGGTCTGTACGGGCCTTTCGGGGGGCTGTGCCGGCCTGCCAGGGGGTCTGTGCAGGCTCCGGTGGTCTGTGCCGGCCTGCCGGTGGTCTGTGCAGGCTCCGGGGGGCTGTGCCGGCCTGCCGGGGGGCTGTGCCGGCCTGCCGGGGGGCTGTGCCGGCTCCGGGGGGCTGTGCCGGCCTGCCGGGGGGCTGTGCAGGCTCCGGGGGTCTGTGCAGGCATCGTCCGATGGGACTACAAGTCCCATCGGGCGATGCCTGCTACCATGACAGTGATTGACACATTAGCCAATGATGGGACAGTAGTAGTCCCATCATCCGGCTAATGTGTTAAATGTAAAAAAAAAAAAAAAATTACATGCTACATACATACAACATGCATACTACATACATGCTACATTCATACTACATACTACATACATGCTACATACATACTACATATATACTACATGCATGCTACATACATACTGCATGCTACATACATACCACATACATACTACATACATACTACATATATACTACATGCATGCTACATACATACTACATGCTACATACATACCACATACATACTACATATATACTACATGCATGCTACATACATACTACATGCTACATACATACCACATATATACTACATACATACTACATATATACTGCATGCTACATACATACTACATATATACTACATGCATGCTACATACATACTACATACCACATACATACCACATACATACTACATACATACTACATACATACTACATGCTACATACATACTACATGCTACATACATACTACATATATACTACATGCATGCTACATACATACTACATATATACTACATGCATGCTACATACATACTACATGCTACATGCATGCTACATACATACTACATACATACTACATGCTACATACATACCACATATATACTACATACATACAATACATTCATACAATACATACATAGACATACAGTACATATAACATAGAGTAACATACTTACCAATACTTGTCACATTGTTCCCCGAAGCCATTGTCGTCTACGGAATAAATATTAACATAACAAACCACAAAAATACTCACCCACGATCCGAAGCAGTCCACGAGTGTGTCCCACGACGATCTTGGGTAGAGAACTGCAGCATCAGATGATGCTGCCGTTCTCTACGGGCTGCAGGAATCCAATGACGGAAGGTAGGTATCCTTCCGCACTGTATTCCTCCGCCACTTAAAAAAAAAAAGTCCCTAGTCTCACTTTATGCCATTGCTGTGTGGTATGTGGTATGTGGTATGTATGTAGCATGTAGTATGTATGTAGCATGCATGTAGTATGTATGTAGTATGTATGTAGTATGTAGTATGTATGTAGCATGCAGTATGTATGTATGTAGTATGTATGTAGTATGTATGTAGCATGCATGTAGTATGTATGTAGTATGTATGTAGTATGTATGTAGTATATATGTAGTATGTATGTAGCATGTAGTATGTATGTAGCATGCATGTAGTATGTATGTAGTATTTTTTTTTTTTTTTTTTTTTTTAACATTTAACACATTAGCCGGATGATGGGACTACTACTGTCCCATCATTGGCTAATGTGTCAATCACTGTCATGGTAGCAGGCATCGCCCGATGGGACTTGTAGTCCCATCGGACGATGCTTGCACAGACCCCCGGACATCAGCACAGCCCCCCGGCAGGCCGGCACAGCCCCCCGGCAGGCCGGTACAGACCCCCACAGGGTGCACAGACCACCGGCAGGCCGGCACAGCCCCCCGGCAGGCCGGCAGAGACCCCCGGAAGGCCCGAAATGACGGCGCATCATGATGCGCACACACCGCGCATCATGATGACGTCAGGCCGTCAATCAACTGAACTTCCGATTCCGATGCCGAATTCCGATATTGAAAAAATATCGGAAGTCGGTATCGGAATTCCGATACAGCAAGTATTGGCCGATACCCGATACTTGCGGTATCGGAATGCTCAACACTAGTGAGGATACACAAGGAGAGGGTAGATCTGGTCATGCGGCGGTTCAGTAGACTGAGGATCACTGCAAGGTTGTAGGCTTGTTGGAAGAGGTGGGTCTTCAGGTTCCTTTTTGAAAGTTTCCGTGGTAGGCGAGAGTCTGATGTGTTGGGGTAGAGAGTTCCAGAGTATGGGGAAAGCACGGGAGAAGTCTTGTATGCAGTTGTGGGAAGAAGAGATAAGTAGAGAAGGAGATCTTGAGAGGATTGCAGGTTCCATGTACGCAAGTACTGGGAGATCATGTCACAGATGTATGGAGGAGACAGGTTGTGGATGGCTTTGTATGTTATAGTTAGGGTTTTGAACTGGAGCCTCTTGACAAAAGGAAGCCAGTCAAGGGTTTGGCAGAGAGGAGAGACTGGGGAATAATGGGGAGATAGGTGGATTAGTCTGGCAGCAGAGTTTATGATAGATTGGAGTGGTGCTACAGGGGAGGTCACAGAGCAGGAGGTTGCAATAGTCGAAGCGGGAGATGATGAGGTTGTGCGCGAGCGTTTTTGCAGTTTCCTGGTCAAGGAATGTACGCATCCGGGAAATATTTTTGAGTTGGAGTCGGCAGGAGGAGGCAAGGGCTTGGATATGTAATGTCATCTTGTACCGATGCGATGAGATTAATTTTCCTGTATGAGAAAAACGGTCTGCGTCTCACCCATGTTTTTTGATCAGCGTGTCATCAGAGTTTGTTCAGGATGTCAGTTTTACCTTCTTTTTTTTTTTCTGAGATGGGAGAAGGAAAAAAAAAACAACAAAAGCAAAAACTTTGCCTATCAAAGCAGTGGAAATTTATCGGCATATGGATAGCATCAGAGTGCTGTCTGGGTGTGTCCACCCCCCACACACGGACCCATAGTTTTCGTATTGGTAATTTTGGTTTGAGAATGAGATCAATATCAGACAAGTCTTTGTATGGACGACTGTTTTTGAGGTAAAGATCTGACGTAAACTACACCATAGACTATCATAGGTGCAAGTGGTATCCAAGAAAAACATGAATTGCACTCATATGAGAGAAACTGATGTCTGAATAAGGCCTGTTACACTACGCGATGCACCAGCGATCCCGACAATGATACGACCTGGTAAGGATCGCTGTTGCTTCGCTAAATGGTCGCTAGTAAGCTGTCAAACAGACAGATCTACTTAGCGACGCAGCAACGATCCGGCGATCTGTATAATGACCTCGGCGGTCGTTGGTATCTTGTCACACAGCAGCTATTCTGACGACTCCCGCCTGCATCCCTGAGTTCTGCATCGCCAATGAGGTGGCTCGTTGGCGTCAAACACAGCAATGCATGCTGGCCAGCGGGACACCAGCAATCAAAAAATGGCCCAGGACATTCGAGCATGATCAGCGAAATCGCAGCAGGGGCCCGGTCGCTGCTATCTGTCACATGTAGCGAGATAGCTGGCGAGGTCACTGTTGCGTCTCAAAATCCATGACGTTTCAGCGATCTCACTAATGATCTCGTTATGTGAGACGGGGCCTTAAGGATCATTGGAGGGTACGAGTGATGTTTACAGAAGTCATTAGCATTGTCTGGACTGGATTGTATCTGCTACATGAAAAGACCAACCATGCGCTGAAAGTGCTGAAACCACTAATGGTCCTGTATGACATATCTGCCTCACCTCATGCTTGGTCTAAGACCTGGCTCTCAAGTATTGCAGGGGCGAACATATCATTGGTGCAACTTGTGCGGCCGCAAAGGGGCCTAAGAGCTAAGGGGGCTATTTCCACTTCTAAAACAGGTGGAATTGGGCATTATGTTGAGCTAGTGGTCTGCAAGGGCACAAGTATTGTTCTTGCATAGGGCCCTCTTCTATCAGCCAGTGAGATATTGGCTATAGACAATCGGTCACCAAACCCACTTTACTTTTCAACATAATCTGCTTTTATACCAGCATGGCTCAAATGTATTTAATGTGAGGAAAAAAAATAGTTTTATGGTCTTCCAACCAAGCACTAACGGCTGAGCTGACATCAGGATCTTCTGCAGATTATTTTGCCATGCCGGTTTTCTTTCACCTTTTTTAAGTTAAGTTTCTACAGTGCGTTTTTTATGCTGCGTATTTCTGCTAACATCTCATGACAACTGTGTACTTTTTTTTTTTTTTTTTTTTTTTTCTTAGCTGGAGTTTTATGTACAGATTTTCCTTTATAGAATTGTATTATATGTGGGAAAGTTACAGGTAAAAAACGCATATAATCCACACATGACTGTATCTATAAGGTTTTGACAAAACCAAATACTAGGACTTGTTTATGTAAATCATGACCTACCAAAAATAGGCAAAAAGCCCAGCATCTAAAACGAGATAAAAACGTTTGTAACCTAATTGGTGCAGAAGTGCTGCAACATTAAAAACTCACCAATATTAAAAAATGAAAGAAGTTGGGGTAATAAGATCTAGTGAGCCCCAATAGTCTGAACCCAGAAGCAGCAATGATGATCATTTTCTCGATTTCATACTAATGACTTATACAATTTTAAAGAAATTTGCTTAGAAAGATATACAGTGTATTTCTTCATCATTTCCGATCTCTAAGTGGTTCAGGATCTGAGATGTCCGCATGCAAGAAGCGATAAGTTGGAATCTAATTTGCATATCAAATTCTTTCTACAAGGTCTTCCAGAGATTTGTCTGTAGATTAAGTCCGTTAAATTGTCATCTTTCTTATTTTGTGTATCTTCCCGGCCTTAAATATGAGTCTTCCTTTTCCATATAGTGTCTTCTGAAGTTTTTTTTCTTTCCTGGGATCTCCTTTATTTAGTGATTACTCCTTTTACCAAGTATTTTGTCTTCATTTTTGCTCATCTCCTCTGGTAAGACTCTTCCTTAGTTCTTGTCTTGTTTTATAAATATCTCTCGCTTTTTCCATGGCATCTCCCTCCTCTGGTTAGACTCTTCCTATTTGTTTCTCTTTTCTTGTAGGCTCTTCTTTTTTTTAATGTTTTTTTTTTTCTCCTTGTCGCCAGTTTTAGGTCTCATTTATTCATTATAGTCTGTTGCACTGTTCACGTGGCCTTTTTTATTTTTATTGAATCCATAAAAAATTCAGTTTGTGATTGGAGTCATGGATTAAACTAGTCAATGCAATTGTATGGGTCGGTGACCATCTCGGACATCCCACTAATGACGCCCAAGTGCTGTCCGTTTTATACTGACTCTTTGGGGTTTGTCAGTTTTCCTCTAGCAAACGGTCTTGTTCTGTCTTGGTTTCATTTTTTCATGCTGAAAAAAACTGACACTAATTAAAATCTGGTCCAGCGCGCTGATGAAAATCAGAGGACAAAAACTCCACACACTTCTAGATTTGGGAACCCCAAAGCGGATAAAATTTGACATTTTTATTCTTTACAATAGTGTGAAAGATGTCTGAGACAGCTTTGCCGTCTCGGGGAGAACATCTGCTAGTATTTTGCTGAAGTAGCTTCACCTGGAAAAGCTCGTCGTCTAAGGCTGCTTTTACACTTGCCGGGTTTTTGCGGGCTGTTTTTGCAGCCCCAATAGATTTCTATGGGGCCGCAAAAACGGCCCGCAAAAATACATGTGAGGGCCATATATACGGCTGTAAAAAAAAAATATCGAGCTTGCTCGATATTTTTCATGGCTCACGGACACAGCCTCCATTTAAAACAATGGTACCGCAAAAACGACGGTAGCTTCTTTTCGCGGTACACCGTATTTGCGGATCGCCGTTTTTTTCCCTGCATTTTGTTACAACAGGGAAAAACGGCTATTTGAGAAGGTTTTTTGTGGCCTGTTTTTGCGGGAGACCGCAAAAATAACGGCAAAACGGTCTGTAAAAATGGGTCGCAAAAAACCTGGCATGTGTAAAAGTATCCTAAAAGGCATCATGTGCACATAGCCTGACACTCATAATTTTCTCTTTTGTTTCTTCTGTTTTTTTTTTTTTTATTTCACTTTCTTCCCTGTAGTCTTGTATTTGTTGAGATACCCTTTCCGTAATGCTTCTTCTTTTACCTGCTGTTTTCCTTATTTGGCAAAGCGTTCTCTTCCTAGTGTTTGCCTTAATTTCTGTGGTGTCTCCTACTTTCTTTTCCTAGTGGTTTTTCTGTCTCCTGTGGCTCCTGTTTTTAGACTCTTCCTTTCTTAGTGGTTTTTCAGTCTTGCGAGACTCCTTCTCTTCCGTTTGGTTAGACTCTTATTTTTCTAAGGCCTGACTCAGTCATCAGTAATTTTTCAGTACACCTAAAAAAGGTACAAGTGTCCATCAATGTTTTGAATCCGAGTTTCAGCAGTGTTTGGTGTAAGTTTTTACCATTTAAAGATTCCTCTGTGTTTTCCTATGTGGGAAAATAAGTAAATGGCAGAGCTTCTCCTATCCATCACAATGTTAATCACAACCCACTCATGGTTTGTACATTGATGTCGTCTCTGTGATCTCCATTATTTTCACGGATCCATAGACTTCTAGGGGTAATTTTCATCTGTGATGCAAGTTAAAAATAGGCATGTCTCCCATGATTTTTTTTTTTTAAGGACACAGTCCACAAAACACATACGGTAGATATGTGAAAAGCCCCATAGACTATAATGGGTACATACTGTACATGTTCTATCTATGAAAACCTCAAAATGCTTCAAAAACTGACGCCCGAATGAGGCTTAATAGCTTTTCTGCTTTGCAAGTCTTTATCACTTCCCTGGTGTCTCCTGATTTGTGGTTCCTTTTTCGACCAGTGTTTCTTCTTGATTTTGGAATGCCTTCTTTGCCCTGGGGATCTCCTCTTTTTGCTGAGACCCCTTCTCTCTAGCGTTCCTTTCTATTCTTTTGTAAAGCTCTTCTTTTCCCTGGTGCTTCTATTTACCGAGACTGTCTTTTATATGGCATTTGTCTCTAACGTTGCCTCCTCTGGTCAGACTTCCCTTGGGGCTCATTCATGTGTCTGTTTTTCTCATACGACTACTATCTGTGTTTTTCTTGGACCTATAATATTCAATGGCGCTGTTCACATGTTCATGATTTTGTGCTCAAAATGGCAGAGATGTCCAATCTTGACCCAGATGCTGGATCAAAGTCAGCAATGTAAGCCTATGGGTCTTTGAAAAAAATCTGACAGCACTCAGATACCATCCAAATTTCACAGACTTGTAAGATGGAGACTTTTTTTTCTTTCCTATACAAGATAAACGACGAAAAATTGTACCAAACCCTGATAAAACTTGGTCCCTTTTTCTCATATGTGGAGAAAAACTGATGTATGTTTGAGGCCTTGCTTGGTAGATTTCTTTTTTTTTTTTTTTTTTTTTATCTTGCAAGGTTCCTTCTTTTACCTCGTGTCACATTTGTTTGATTAGACTTACTTTCCACTAGTGTTAAGCCCCCTTCTCACATAGCGAGATCGCTTAAACGTCACCGATTATGTGACGCAACAGCGATCTCGCCAGTGATCTCGCTACATGTGACACGCAGCAGCGACCAACGCCCCCGCTGGATATCGCTGATCGTGCTCGAATGTCCTGGGCCATTTTTTCGTTATCGGCGTCCTGCTGGCCAGCGCGCATCGCTGTGTTTGACGCCGACGAGTGACCTCGTAGGCGACGCAGGCGGGAATCGTTTGAAAAGCTGCTGTGAGACAAGGTACCAACGACCGGCGAGGTCGTTACATGGATCCGCGGATCGTTGCTGCATCGTTGAAGAGATCTGCCTGTTTGGCAGCTTAGTAGTGACCATTTAGCGACGCACCAGCAATCATTTCCAGGTCGTATCGTTGTCGGGATCACTAGTGCGTCGCTAAGTGAAACGGGACCGTAGCTCACCAGCCTAAAAAAAGCAGCCCGCAGCCGCTCCACAATTGGCACATCAAAAGATGCGCCAATTGTGGCACTTGACCTGTTTCTTCCCAATTGCTCTGTAGTCGTGGCAAGTGGTGAAATATTTGTGGGGTTGATGTCACCTTTGTATTGTCCGGTGACATCAAGCCCATGGCTTATTAATGGAGGAGCGCCTATAAGACGCCTATCCATTACTAGTCCTATAGTTACATGGTAAATAAAGACACAGCCATAATAAAGTACTTTATTAGAAATAATGACAGACTCCTTTAATAATCTTAATTAACCCCTCTGTCAACTGACGTACTATACTGTCCATGTGACCTGGGCCTGTCTAAACATGGACAGTATAGAACGTCATCGCGATCGACCACGCACACGGGGGGTGCGCGGTTTATCGCCACTGGATGTCAGCTGATTATCACAGTTGACACCCGGCACTAGGTGCCAGAAGCGGTCACATACTGCTTGTGGCACTTTAAGCCCCGAAATACTGCAATCTAACAAGATCGCAGCATTTGGGAGCCGGCACAGGGGCACCTTTGTATCGGAGACCCTGTGGTGTCCCAATGTTGCCATGGTGAACCGGATGTCTTCATGACGACATCCGGGTCACCAGAGCTAAGTAAACTTGCTGATCATGCGCAGTGCAAGTTTCTCTCTGTCAGTGCAGTGCTGACAGCTTATGCAGATGCTGCTTCATCTGCATGCTATAGTAGCATTCAGCCTGCAAAAAATGATTGTCCTATAGTGGGACTAAATAAAAAAGTTAGGAAAAAGTAAAATAGAAATGTTTAAATAATTGTAAAAAAAAAAATTAAAATATATATGTATGTATATATGTGTGTGTGTGTGTGTGTGTGTGTGTGTGTGTGTATATATATATATATATGATTTTTTTTTTTTATCTCTAAGTATTTGAATGAAAACAAACAATAAAAGTACACATATTGCCGCCTCCGTAACAACCCGACCTATTAAACTGTCCCATTAGTTAACCGCTTTAGTGAACACCATAAAAAAGGCAAAAAACAATGCTTTACCATCAATCATACTGCCGAGCAAAAAGTGGAATAACACCCCATCAAAAAGACAGATCTAAATAACCATGGCACCAACATCTTTTCCCGCAAAAAACAAGCTCCATCAGCGGAAAAATAAGTTATAGCTCTCATAATAAAGTGATGCAAAAAGAATTATTATTTCTATAAAAGTTTTTATTGCATAAAAGCGCCAAAACAAAAAAAGGCCAAAACAAAAAAAGATATAAATGAGGTATCGCTATAATCGTACTTACCCAAAGAATAAAACTGCGTTATCAATTTTACCAAACACGGAACAGTATTAAACACCCTCCCTCCAAAAGAAATTCATGAATTTCAGGTTTTTGCTCATTCTGTCTCCCAAAAATCAGAATAGAAAGCGATCAAAAAATATTGTGTGCCCGAAAATGGTACCAATATAAACCACAGCATGTCCCGCAAAAACCAAGACCTCACATGACTCTGTGGGCCAAAATATGGAAAAATTATAGCTCTCAAAATGTGGTGATGCAAAAACTATTTTTTGCAGTGAAAAGTGTCTTTTAGCGTGACTGCAGCCGAACATAAAAACATTAGTGTTCAACCTGGACGGTGCCAAGATACGACTGTCCATGCTGAGAACCACTGGTGAATGAGCTGCTGGGAACGCAGCGTCAGTAACCGGAGGTGACGTCATAGAGGTTACTTTTGGTCACTGGGCTCCATTCCCAGCCGGGCTGAGCTGCGGGGAGATCCAGTGAGATCCCCCATAGCACCGTGAGCACTCATGTTGCTAACGGGGATCTCACTGAAGTCACCAAAGTTACATCTGGTCACTGGGCTCTGTTCCCAGCCGGGCTGAGTTGCGGTGAGATCTGGGGTCACTTTTAAAATTCACATACCAGGAAACAGTAGATTAGTTCCAAAAAGAGGGCACTTTTTGGGCATTGCCACTGTTAAGGCATATCTAGATAAGTTCCTTGGGGGGTCTAGTTTCCAAAATGGGGTCACTTGTGGGAGGTTTCCATTGTTTAGGCACATCAGGGGAAAATAAAAAATTGGGGGCTAAAAAAAATAAAACCTTTTTTCCCCCCAACAAAAATTATTTTTTTTTTTTTTTTTTTTTTCTTCATGGCCAGGCATTATAAACTCGGGGGTTCAAAGTTCTCACCACACATCAAGATAAGTTCCTTGGTGGGGTCTAGTTTCCAAAATGGTGTCATTTATGGGGGGTTTCCACTGCACATCAAGGACTCTCCAAACGCGAAATGGCATCTGATCTCAATTCCAGCCAATTTTGCATTGAAAAGGTAAAATAGTGCTCCTTCCCTTTCGAGCTCTGCCATGCGCCCAAACAGTGGTTTACCTGCACATATGGGGGTATCGGCGTACTCGGGACAAATTGCACAACAACTTTGGGGTACAATTTCTCCTGTTATCCTTGTGAAAATAAAAAAATTGGATCTGAAGTAAAATTTTTTGTGAAAAAAGTTAAATGTTCATTTTTTTTTTTAAACATTCAAAAAATTTCTGTGAAGCACCTAAAGGGTTAATAAACTTCTTGAATGTGGTATTGAGAACTTCAGGGGTGCAGTTTTTAGAATGGCGTCACTTTTGGGTATTTTCTATCATATAAACCCCTCAAAGTGACTTCAAATGTGATGTGGTGCCTAAGAGAAAAAAAATAGTGGTGTAAAAATGATAAATCACTGTTTAACTTTTAACCCTTTTAACTTCCTAACAAAAAAAATTTTGGTTCCAAAATTGTGCTGATGTAAAGTAGACAGGTGGGAAATGTTGCTTTAGTATATTGTGTGAAATATCTATGTGATTTAAGGGCATGAAAATTCAAAGTTGGAAAACTGCAAAAATTGAAAATTTCGCACTTGGGGTCCACCTCTCAGAACTTCTCACTCTGACATCACTATATGTCACTTGTCTTTTGAAGCTCCCGCTCTTCCCTGCTGTCTCCTCTTTAGAAAGACTCCATCTTTTCCATCGTGTTTCTTCTGGCTTGAGAAGCTCCTTCTCTTTCCTGGTTTTGTCTCTGCTCTCACTTTGTTTTATTTCCTTGGTTATTTGATGGGCGAGTGAAGTTATGTAGTCAACATGGGGAATGAGTCAGAGGGAAAGAATTCAGCTTATTTAAGAGACAATGACGGAACAAAAAATGCTGATGAGCAATCCAGTGCTGTCACTGAGCGCACATGGCAGCATGTAGTGCTTGGTAACATCAGGGCAATGGCAGGTTAATGCCCCCTCTTGACAAGACACATGTTGGAAAGATGCTTAGGCACTCAATCCACACTGTCACTTGCCCTTACTAGCACCGGGTAAGAAGTGCTACTGACCTTTTATCCACTTAATCTTCTTTATTCTATTGCAGGTGGTGAATGAAGAGGAGGATTCATCTCACATTTATGCCAACTTGGAAGACTTTCGTAGTGATGAACTGAGGAACAGTACGTCCTCTCAGCAGCGTTACTCCACCAGCACCATAGAGGACTGGGAGACCCACACTGATAAAGGGACTGGACAACTGTTCTACTACAACTGTGTTACTGGAGAAACCACTTGGGATTGTCCTTTTGATCAAGTAGAGGAGACCTTACAGTCACCCATTTCTCCAACCTCACCAAGTTCTCTGTCTGGAGAACTAGACTGGGAGAAGCATTTTGATGAATCTAGTGGGCAGTTCTACTTCTACAATTTGGTGACTGGAGAGACATCTTGGGACCCACCTCCAGAGAGTGAGCTGCCCCTTCCAGCAGTGAAGCCAATGTTTTCCCCTTACGGATCAGAAGGGTTGGACAGAAGGGTTGGTATATCCGTGTATTGAACTTCTCCAATGCTCACCTCCAGTACCGCCCTGCTGATGGTGTTGTCTTTGTATAATTTTTGGGCATTCAGCAGCTGGAATACAAAACAATTTCATAATTATTTTTTTTTTTAGTCTATGAAGAAATCTATTCATGCAGGTGGCGGAGGGACCACCTATACCTCCCTCTAAATTTGGACTGCTATAATTTTCATTTGGCGGTTTTGGGAGTTTTTGTTATAGGATCATAATGTGCATCTCTTATGTTATTTCTGAGATGTAATTCACATCTACTGTAGGGATTCAGCTACTCCCACACACTTATTTCTCATAGTAAATGGCCAATATGGCAGCAGTAATATAAATTGTCATCTTCTGTGTCCACAGCCCCCAACGCCAGAAGCCGACTACCCTGAATATTTTCACGGCCACACAGACAGTTACCCAGAAGCCGATTATGATGGACAATACATTCCCCCTCCCCCACACCATGCACCAGCAGATATCAGTCAGATCTCAGGTTGGACCTGTGAGGACAAGGATGGACAGAAATTGTATATCAACAGTAATAGTGGTGAAACGGTGAGTATTTGGCCCCAATCACATGGCCAGCATTGGTGCCAGTCAAGACAGAGTATGACTGGACCACACCTGCTTTCTTAGTTACCTATGGCATTGTGTCTCTTAAGGCCCCGTCAGCGAGATCGCTGTGTGTGTGACGGGGATCAGCGACCGGCTCCCCCGCCGGGTATCGCTGGGCCGTTTTTTGATCGCTGGTCTCCCGCTGGCCAGCGCACATCGCTGCGTGTGGCAGCGAGAGACCAGCGATCAGCGACGCTGGTTTCCAATGTAAACATCGGGTATCTAAGAGCCGCGTGGCTCTTAGATACCAGCTGTTTACATTGGAAACCAGCTTGCTCGATGGTCCTGATCGCTGGAGGGGCTGTCTAACGATGTCCCAGCGATCCCATCCATGTTGGATCGTAGGTGGGATCGCTGGGACATTGTTATGCGTAACGGGGCCTTTACTTAGGTGCAGACTATGGCCGGGGGGGCTTTATCTACAATAGAGAGTACTTGTGAAATATTCTGGGTGCTTCAACACTCATGCCAATGCTCTGACTTATTCAGCTGTCATTATGGTGGCCATCATAAGACACATTTTATGAGGAAGTGTTCCACCCTGACTGTGTGTAAGGCAGCAGTAATAACTAGACATTCTTATTGCAGTGGCTACAGTCTCAGGACTCGTATGGGAAAACATATTTCTACACCCCAGATGGCTCCCTCTCACAATGGAAACTGCCGCAGGTCCGTAACCAACCTTATCTACACTGCTCACATGCACCATCAACCTCAGGTCACACTCCTTATATCACCAATCATTCCAGGTCACACGTCTCACGTCCACCATCACTGGGTCATTCTCTTCACATCCATCCCCATACCTGGGCCACACTCCTTACATCATCACATCCCTTATCACTAATCCTCTGCTTCCTCCTCTTGCTACCTAAAGCTTGGTCCCCCAGAACTACAGAGCGGGAGCAGTGATCTCGATCAGAACAGCAATGTCTACAAGAGCTGGCAGCAAAATATCACAACTTCGCCCCTGCAAAAACAAACCCAGGTAAGACTCCTGTACCCCACCCATCTTCACTCTGTCCTTTTGAAATAAGCAGATTGTTATGCTATGTATTGAACAAACTGGCCGTGAGATCTCTGGTGATTAACATCTATAACGCATGGTGAAGGATGCAGAGATCCCCAGGGATTACCTGGTATAAAGTGCTCTACAGTGGGTCAAAATGCAGTCAGGGCTTTCTTGTATTACCTTGTAGTAGATTTGCAAGATGGATGGTGCCACCACATATGTGAAGAGGTGTATGGCTTTTGTACTTTGTCAAGAGCAAAAAGACTCCTGGGGTCAGGATTAATGAAAGCAGCGTGCACAGCTTGTCTTTTAATATTGATAAGTTGGGTGAGTCGTAATCTCTAGGATTTGGGCTTTGCGTGTGTTCGCCTTCTGATCTGTTTTTCTCCCTTTTTTTGGTTCTTGTCATCTTTTATCATTGCAGACAAAAGGTCCTGAGAAAGCCGGAGTCCTGCACAAGACCAAGATCGCTGAGAATGGGAGGAAGTTGCGGTGAGTGGTGGCTCCAAAATGCTGGGCTGGTCGTTCAGAGTATGTAGGTGACAGGCGTAGAATGAGCGACTGACTGGGAGTACAGCCATGATGGCTGCTGCTCCTCTGTACATGACTTTTGGGAGGAATAAATGATTGGGATACTGCCATGATGGAGATTTTAGCATGAATAAAATGTACCACTTCCTGTGACTTCCATTTCTGAGCTAGAACGAGGGTTTTCAGTGCTTTCATGATATCTGGGAAGGTCTCCACACTTCGCGCACCTCAGGATCAAGACCTTTTGAGCTGTATCCTCTGATTTTTGCTGCAGAGAAAAAATAATAAAAAAACACCACGTGTGAACATACCTTTTGAACTTAGTTTCTGGGTCAAGCAGTGGGGTTAGACAAGCTAGCATGGAACAGCCGCACCCAGGGCCGGTTTTAGACAAAGTGGGGCCCTAGGCAAAGTTTAAAATGGGGCCCCAAATGCTAACATACTGCACATTACAGAAGCATTTCGATTGTATTTACATGCGCTGAGTTCAGGCCGGTAAATGAGATCGACAAAATTGAAGAAGTCGTTCAACACTTATTTCCCGGCCTCTTTCCACCGTCTGAGAAAGAATGATGGGGACAGGACGATCACTAAGGGTGTGTGCACACGTTGCGGTTTCCGCAGCGGATTTGGTCCTGTGGATCCACAGCAGTTTCCATGCGGTTTACAGTACCATGTAAACCTATGGAAAACCAAATCCGCCGTGCACATGCTGCGGAAAATTCCACGCAGATTTGCTGCGGTTTATTTTCTGCAGCATGTTACTACTTTTTTGCGGAACCGCAGCTGCAGGGTCCGTTCCGGGACATACAAATCAATCTTTCTCATCCGCACTGCCAAACCGCACTAGAACCTACATCATATCCGCTGTACACATGCTAGGAATCCGCAGGAAAAATGCATGTTTTACACTGCGGTTTCTGCCAAGAGATATGTGTTCTCTGCAGAAAAAGCCGCAGACTAATCCGCAACGTGTGCACACACCCTAACAGATCACCATACAGTATCATGCTATCAGCTGCACATCTACACTTTACACCCCATAGTCCTCCATATAATTTAATCTGCCCCACAGTCCTCCATATAATATAATCTGCCCCACAGTCCTCCATATAGTATAATACACTCCTCGGTCCTCCATATAATGTAATACACTCCTCATAGCCCTCCATATATTAAAATACACTGCTCAGTCCTCCATATAGTATAATACACTCCTCATAGTTCTCCATATAGTATAATGCACCGCCATAGTCACCCATGTAGTACAATTCACTTCCCGTAGCATAATGCACCCCATAGTTCTTCATATAATGTATTCCCCATAGTCGTCGATACAGTATAATGCAGCCCACATATAGTATAATGCAGCCATCCCACAGAGTATAATGCAGCCCCGCCATACAATATAATGTAACCCCCATAGAATATAATGCAGCCCCCCTCTTATAGTATATTGCAGCCACCCCTTGAATAATGCAGCCACTCCACAGAATATAATGTAACCCCCCCATAGAATATAATGCAGCCCCACCCCCCATATAGTATAATGCAGCCCCTCCATAGAATATATGGCAACCCCCTCATAGGATATAATGCAGCCCCTTATATAGTATAATGTATCCCCTCCATAGAATACAATGTAGCCCTCCTCATATAGTATAATGCAGCCCCCATCGAATATAATAAATATAATACAGCCCCCATAGAATATAATGTAGCCCCAAATAGAATATAATACAGCCCACCTCCCCATAGAATATAATATAGCCCCCCATATTATAGAACACATCCTCCCCCTATAGAATATAATGTAAAATGTACCCCCCATGGTATATAACACAGCCGCATAGTATATACCCCAGCCCACCATGGTATACAGCACAGCATGGTATATAGCCCACCATGGTATAATACAGCCCAGCATGGTATATAACCCCCCCAGAATGGTATAATGCAGCCCAGCATGGTATATAGCCCCCCAGAATGGTATAATACAGCCTAGCATGGTATATAGCCCTCCAGAATGGTATAATACAGCCCAGCATGGTATATAGCCCCCCAGAATGGTATAATACAGCCCAGCATGGTATATAGCCCCCCCAGAATGGTATAATACAGCCCAGCATGGTATATAGCCCCCCCAGAATGGTATAATACAGCCCAGCATGGTATATAGCCCCCCCAGAATGGTATAATACAGCCCAGCATGGTATATAGCCCCCCAGAATGGTATAATACAGCCCAGCATGGTATATAGCCCCCCCCAGAATGGTGTAATATGGCCCAGCATGATATAATACGGCCCAGCATGGTATATAGCCCCCCAGCATGGTATGATACAGCCGAACGTGGTATAATACAGCCCAGCATGGTATATAGCCCCCCCCCCCAGCATGGTGTAATACAGCCCAGCATGGTATAATACGGCCCCCCAGCATGGTATGATCCAGCCGAGCATGGTATGATCCAGCCCAGCATGGTATGATCCAGCCCAGCATGGTATATAGCCCCCCCAGCATGGTATGATACAGCTGAGCATGGTATATAGCCCCCCCAGAGTGGCCCCACAGTCCAGTACTCACACTGATTTAAAAAAAAAAAAACAAAAAAAAAACCTGTCCTCACCTTCTCCTCGTGCCTGCGCTGCTGGCTGCTCCTGTCTCCTCCTGCTCTGTCTGGCACACAGTGAGAGTGCGATGACGTCATCACACCCCCGCTGTGTCAGAGGCAGAGTGGGGAATGATGGGAGAGGGAGCGTCAGCTGACACTCTCTCCTCCATCACTGCCTGCTTCAATGCGGCGGGAGTCGGCGCTGGTGGCAGGCGGGCCCCCCTGCCTCACAGGGGCCCCATAGCGGCTGTGTGATGTCCCACTGGCTGGGGGCCCCTGGAGGAGCGGGGGCCCTAGGCAGCTGCCTGGTCTGCCTGCCCCTAACGCCGGCCCAGGCCGCACCTAATCTGAGGTGTCTGAGGCTGCCAGTAGTAATGTGACAGTGGGTTGTGGCACAGCAGTGACACTAGTCAAAAGGCAGTCCAAGACCTTGCTCTGCTGCTGTGTCTCAGAGGTGCTGGTATATAATGCCTATTGAAATGCTGTTTCTGAGACTATCATCTTCTTCTCTTCAGTAGGAAGAACTGGAGCTCATCCTGGACGGTGCTGGAAGGGGGAATATTGACATTTTTCAAAGATGCAAAAAACCTTTCTTCCAACAGTCTGGTGAGGTCTTTAATATGGAGGGGTGATGTGGATTATGTGGGTGAAATATGGATTTTAAGGTTGCAATGTGGATTATTGCTTCTGATGGGGATTATAGATTCTAAGTGCATTATAACGGGTTTATAATAACATTTGCTTATAATGGAGAGATTATAGCAAGGTGGATTAGGGTTATCTAGAGGATGTGCATTATGGAGAGTGCTGTAGATT
Source organism: Dendrobates tinctorius (assembly GCF_039654945.1). NCBI lineage: Eukaryota > Metazoa > Chordata > Amphibia > Anura > Dendrobatidae > Dendrobates > Dendrobates tinctorius. The sequence continues at coordinate 2,190,066 of NW_027361733.1, read as the reverse complement.
ATACTGTATATGTGGGATGTAGATTGAAATTATATGGAGAAATATGGACTATGGAGAGTTTATAATATATAGAGGAGGCAGATTATCCTGATGAACATTTCACTAGCTTGTATATAGTCTGGTCTTTTCTGTGGGAACATATGGATGCGAAATCTGGACAATAAAACACAGACGAATAATCGTCTGCAAAATGTGGTGTTGGAGATGGATGTTATCAGTATCATAGATGGCAAAAAGAACAAACATCCATCCATTTTGGAACAAATCAAGCCAGACACTTGAAACAAGGATCACCAAGCTACAGACTATTTAATTTGGACACATACGAAGAGGGCAATCACTGTAGAAGGACGACATGGTGGGAAGATTAGAAGGAACAAGTCGAAAAAAGACCAGCAACCAGGTGGCTTGATGCTATCACAATAGTGGCGGCGAAGACCCTGGTGGGCCTATCTAGGCTTGTGAAAACCAAACGAGAAGAGCCGAGCATGTGATCAAAGCAATGCGGGATGAGAAAGTATATAAAGATAAAATACCTTTATTAACATAGCGGTAAAGGGTAGCACCACAAACAAGAGGAGTCCGCACCATAAAAGTAAAAAAGAATATACGGTACATATGCAATAAAACAATACTAAAAAAACAAAACCCCAAGGTAACAATTTATCAAAAAATATACAGTGCCTTGCGAAAGTATTCGGCCCCCTGGAACTTTTCAACCTTTTCCCACATATCATGCTTCAAACATAAAGATACCAAATGTAAATTTTTGGTGAAGAATCAACAACAAGTGGAACACAATTGTGGAGTTGAACGAAATTTATTAGTTATTTTAAATTTTTGTGGAAAATCAAAAACTGAAAAGTGGGGCGTGCAATATTATTCGTCCCCTTTAACTTAATACTTTGTTGCGCCACGTTTTGCTGCGATTACAGCTGCAAGTCGCTTGGGGTATGTCTATCAGTTTTGTACATCGAGAGACTGAAATTCTTGCCCATTTTTCCTTGGCAAACAGCTCAAGCTCAGTGAGGTTTGATGGAGATCGTTTGTGAACAGCAGTTTTCAGCTCTTTCCACAGATTCTCGATAGGATTCAGGTCTGGACTTTGACTTGGCTATTCTAACACCTGGTTACGTTTATTTGTGAACCATTCCATTGTAGATTTTGCTTTATGTTTGGGATCATTGTCTTGTTGGAAGACAAATCTCCATCCCAGTCTCAGGTCTTGCAGACTCCAACAGGTTTTCTTCAAGAAAGGTCCTGTATTTGGCTCCATCCATCTTCCCATCAATTTTAACCATCTTCCCTGTCCCTGCTGAAGAAAAGCAGGCCCAAACCATGATGCTGCCACCACCATGTTTGACAGTGGGGATGGTGTGTTCAGGGTGATGAACTGTGTTGCCTTTACGCCAAACATATCGTTTGGCATTGTTGCCAAAAAGTTCGATTTTGGTTTCATCTGACCAGAGCACCTTCTTCCACATGTTTGGTGTTTCTCCCAGATGGTTTGTTGCAAACTTTAAACAACACTTTTTATGGATATCTTTGAGAAAAGGCTTTCTTCTTGCCACTCTTCTATAAAGGCCAGATTTGTGCAGTGTACAACTGATTGTTGTCCTATGGACAGACTGTCCCACCTCAGCTGTAGATCTCTGCAGTTCATCCACAGTGATCATGGGCCTCTTGGCTGCATCTCTGATCAGTCATCTCCTTGTTTGAGATGAAAGTTTAGACGGACGGCTGGGTCTTGGTAGATTTGCAGTGGTATGATACTCCTTCCATTTCAATATGATCGCTTGCACAGTGCTCCTTGGGATGTTTAAAGTTTTGGAAATCATTTTGTATCCAAATCCGGCTTTAAACTTCTCCACAATTGTATCACAGACCTGCCTGTTCTGTTCCTTGGTCTTCATGATGCTCTCTGTGCTTCAAACAGAACCCTGAGACTATCACAGAACAGGTGCATTTATATGGAGATTTGATTGCACACAGGTGGATTATATTTATCATCATTAGTCATTTAGGACAACATTGGATTATTCAGAAATCCACAATGAACTTCTGGAGTGAGTTTGCTGAACTGAAAGTAAAGGGGCCGAATAATATTGCACGCCCCACTTTTCAGTTTTTGAATTTCCACAAAAAATTTAAAATAACCAATAAATTTCGTTCAACTTCACAATTGTGTCCCACTTATTGTTGATTCTTCACCAAAAATTTACATTTGGTATCTTCATGTTTGAAGCATGATATGTGGGAAAAGGTTGAAAAGTTCCAGGGGGCCAAATACTTTTGCAAGGCACTGTATATACCGTACTATGTATAAAAATATGTTATGCATTTTATTGTGCACAAGAAAATATCAAGAATTGAGAAATGTATCTCTATTGGGGTACATACGGTCTTATAAGTAATAAGAAGTACAAAAAATGTCTTAATATGTATTACAATGTGTCTGGAAAATATATATCATACCATGTGTGTAGAGATTGCTGTGCAGTATGGGTAATATAGGAGTTCCAGGTGAAAAAAATGGAAAGTAAATGGGAGAAAAGGTATTACTCAGGTGCAAAAGCACATGATTGTAGGTAATAGTTCAATCAGTATATATTTATGCTCACTAAAATGAAAGTAGTGAGTACCATACAGGAATGCAGTAGACGGTAAGGTAGTACCTATGGAGCACAAAGCTGCAATATATCCGGGGGCATAACGGCACAATGGTGTAATGAGATAATAATGAAAAGGGATAGTGATGGATAATAATGAGGAAAGGTGATAAATACAATGTGAGGGTGTAATGAAAATAAGTGTGGCCAATAGAGTGTAATCACCAATGTACAAGATATGCAAAATTATGAAGCATGTGTCCATGTATAGGTCTCCCTATACATGTGTGTGTATTTACATACGTATGCATAAATATATTTCTCCTGAAAGGGGTTTTTAATATTGCTTTATTGCATAGATATGTATATTCTCTTCTACTTTTATGGTGCGGACTCCTCTTGTATGTGGTGCTTCCCTTTACCCCTATGTTAATAAAGGTGTTTTATCTTTATATACTTTCTCATCCCACATTGCTTTGATCACGTGTTCCTCGCTTCTCGTTTGGTTTTCACTTCTCTGACTTGTCTACCATGATATATACCACTTGCCTCACAAATTATTAATCTGTTGATTTTGGATCCATATCTCCTGCTGTGATCAGTATCTATCGTATATCTATCCTTTTTAGGCTTGTGCATGATTGATCTTCCTACAGAGTGTTCATCAAGTCGCCATGGCTTGAGATGGAGCCAAAGGCCTTAGGAAAGGAAAAACAAAAACCTACATTATGTACATAGTAAAATATAGAATATTTGGGTCTATGTAGAAACATATTAATTCTCTAAGTGATATGCTACCAGGAGTGTACATAATATAGGAGGATGTAAATAATGTTCTTGGTTCATTATACAAGTGTAGCATGCTCTTCATGCAATATAGGAATGGGGCCCCCAATGTTAATCCTGACATTTGCACCCTCACATTTCATGATTTTTTTTTTTTTTTTTTTTTTTTTTTTATAAAATGTCTCTTTTGTTTTCTTGAATTTCAGAAGCAATCTCAGCTTATTGTCCCGGAGCACACAGTCAGGTTACTGGGGGCATCACTCGGCTGGGCCAACAAGGACAAGTCCAGTAAAAAGCACGTCATAGAAGTGAGTGCCGCAAACCCATATGTATTATGTACCCAGGGTATCCCCCATCACCTGTGTCCTGTATTATTTGCCCCGGACACTGACAGTCTAAGGCTATGTGCACACGGTGCGGATCCGCAGCGGATTTGGCCCTGGGATCCGCAGCAGAACTGCAGGTGATGTACAGTTCCATTATAGCCTATGTAAACAAAAAACTGCTGTGCACATGCTGCAGATTTTTCTGCGCAGATTTCGTGCGGAATAAAAGAAGCAGCATGTCACTTCTTTTGTGTGGTTTTGCTGCAGTTTTCCACCTGCTCCATTCTACAAATCCACAGGTGGAAAACCGCACAAAAAAATGCACTAAATCCGCAGGTCATTTGACCTGCGGATTTAGTAAAATCCGCGTGGAAAAATCCGCGTGAGGATCCGCACCGTGTGCACACAGCCTAATAGTATGAAAAGAAATCTCCAATCGTCCATTTTATCAATTAAGCATAAGTATGATTTTTAGGACCCAACATATAATGTAGTAGCGACTCTGCTAAACATACTAAATAGGAGAACCCGGAGTCAAAGCTACATAAAAAATTCATAATTATATTAAATACACAAAAAAAACACATTTTATAAGAGACAAAAATTGGGCAACAGGTAAGGGATGACTGCAAACAGTGACAACCCAGACATTAAGGGCCCCGTCACACATAGTGTCTCACCAGCGATGCCGACAACCATATGAACGTGTCAGGATCGCTGGTGTGTCACTACATGATCGCTGGTGAGCTGTCAAACAGGCAGCTTCACCAGCGATCAGCACCAGCGACGCCGAGCGCGCGGCATCGCTGTGTACTTTAGTTACCAGAGCGCTGATGCAGGGAGCTGGTAACCAAGGTACACATCGGGTTTCTAAGGGACGTGCATCACTTAGAAACCCGATGTGTACCTTGGTTACCAGCTCCCTGCATCAGCGCGCTGGTAACTAAGGTACACAGAGGGTTTCTAAGCACTGCCCGGTGCTTAGAAACCCTGCATTTAACTTAGTTACCAGCGTGCTGATCGCTGGTCTCCCGCCTGTCACACGCAGCGATGCGTGCTGGCCAGCGGGAGATCAACGATCAAAAAAATGTCCTGGCTATTCCAGGACAATCAGCGATAACCGGCAGGGAGGCCGGTCAGTGTCACACACAGCGATCTCGCTGGTGAGATCGCTGTTGCATCACAAAACTTGTGACTCAGCAGCACACGACGGGGGCTTAAAGCAGCACGGGGACGGGGGCTTAAAGCAGCACAGTAGCACTACATAGAGTTAACAAACAATGGGTGCTAGAAAATCACTAATGTCAATAAATATAAATAAAGTGCATTTCTCCCATATGCAAAGTTGCAATCAATATTCAGAAAGAGTCTGCAGAAGAAGAATGCGTATAAGAAGAGTCAGGGATGCGCATATGTCTCAAAGAGACAGTGTAATAGTCTAGTTTATTATCCATTGCTACCCTTCTGTATTATCATTGTTCCACTCCGTAAGTAATCGTGACCTCCAGACCTTCTCACATATCCATATTAAATCGCGTTTGTTCTGTGTCCAATATTTTTTTTTTTTTTTTTTTTCTCTTTATCGATGTTTCCAAATTCCTCTGTAAGGCTGGTTTCACATTTGCGTTTTTTTTCACGGTATTTTAGCGCTAAATAGCGCATGCGTTTTTTTTCCCTATACTTTGCATGGGATGCGCTTATGTGCGCATACACATGCGTTTGTATGCGTTTTTCCGCGCATGCGTTTTTTTGCGGTATGCGCTCGGGCGCACAAAATGCAACCTGTTGCATTTTTTGGGCGTCCGACTTGCCTCAAAAAAACGCATGCGCGCGCAATGCGTTTTTTTACAGCAAGACACCCATTATAAGTCTATGGGTGCGCATATGTGCGCATTGGCATGCTTATGTATGCGTTTTTTTGCACATGTGTTTTTTTTTGTTAACAATGGAATTTAGGGGTTTGGGTTAGAGTGGGGGTTTAGGGTCAGGGTTAGGGTTAGGGTCAGGGTCAGGGTTAGTTAGGGTTTAGGGTTTGGGTTAGGGTTAAGTATGGTTTGGTTAAGGGTTAGGGTTAGGGTCAGGGTTAGGGTTAGGGTCAGGGTCAGGGTTAGTTAGGGTTTGGGTTAGGGTTAAGTATGGTTTGGTTAAGGGTTAGGGTCAGGGTTAGGGTCAGGGTTAGGGTCAGGGTTAGTTAGGGTTTAGGGTTTGGGTTAGTAAAGTCATGGTTTGGGTTAGTGTGAGGGGCCACCTAATGTTTGGAAAAAACGCAAATGCGGTAAAAACGCATACAAACGCATAAAAACGCTGCGTTTTTTTCATGCATGCTCATAAAAATGCTTGAAAAAAACGCAGCAGTTGTATGCTTTTGTATGCGTTTTTTCAATGCGTTTTTTTGCGGGAAAAACGCGCTGCAAAAAAAAGCAAGTGTGAAATTAGCCTAAGATAAGTGTTTTTCTAGTCCATACTGCCTCCAGTGGCTACTGCTGGTTATTGCTCTGCAGCAGTTGTGTATTGAAATGGTCTTTAAACTAACGTGGTTGTTCTAACTTTTCTCCAGCTGAGAACGCGCGATGCATGCGAGTATCTGATTCACCACGACTCTGAGGCCATCACTAAAGATTGGTTTACATCAATAAGCAAAAGTATCGGCAGGAACGTGAACATAGTAAGTGTTTGGCCTGGACGCTGCCTCCTCGTGACTGACGGGAGCCTCGTCTAATTACCAAAGCCTTAGAGGGGTTTTCCCATGAACAAAACATAGCTTTTGGAATAATAATGATTTCCATAATTGGGTGTGATTAAATAAAATGTTCCTGTGCTGAGATAATCTTATAAATGTGTCCCTACTGTGTAATGGCTGTGTCTTACCGTGCAGGGACATGGTGTGATCATACCACAGCTCCTGGGCAGGGGAGGAAGCAAAAGACAGTACACAAACATTACAACACAGAGATTACAAATGATTCTTTTTGTCAGGTAAAGCATGTCCCTGCCTGTTTTAAACAATGTATTACTTCAAAGAATAATTTGCGATCCCATGCTGTAATATCTGTACTTTTTTTTTTTTTTTTTTTTTTTCTCCTCCGCTTCCCCTGCCCAGGAGCTGTGGTAAGATCACACCATGTCCCTGTACTGTCAGACACAGACATTACACAGTACACAGCAGGGGCACATTTAGAAGATTATCTCAGCACAGGAACATTTTATTTAATCACATCCAATTGTGGAAGTTGTTATTATTCCAATAACTATTGATTAAGATTAATGGGGTTTTCCCAAACACAAAAGTTAAGTCTGATAATAAACCTGCATGTCGGATGGACATAGTTGTATAGGTTAAAAAACACAGGTCCATCAAGTTCAGCTGTTCTGCGTTCTCTATCTCTACATTATTTATAACCCACAATGTCCTTTTTGTTGTGAGAAAAGCATTCAGCCCTTTTGATAAATTCTGATATAGTATCTACTACTTCTTGCGGTCGCGCATTCCACAGTCTGACTACTCTGACTGTAAAGAGCCATTTCCTATTTAGCTGCCGGAATCGCCTTTCTTCCACACATGAGTGCCTCCTGGTCCTTAGTAATAAATCAGTCATTTGTATTGACCACACATGTATTTATACATATACAGTGGCTTGAGAATGTATTCAACCCCCTTGGCACTATTCATGTTTTGCTACCTCACAACCTTTAATTTCACTGCTTTTTTTTTTTTTTTGAGAGTTTTCATCAGTTCATGTAAAGAACATGCCTACAGCTGTGAACATTTGGCTTTTTTTATTGTGAAGCAAACAACAAATAGGACAAAATAATGAAAATTTCAGTGTGCATAACTATTAACCCTCCCCCCAAGTCAGTACTTTGTAGAGACTCCTTTTGCGGCCATTACAGCTGCAATTCACTTTGGATAAGTCTCTCTGAGCTTTCCATATCTTGCCACTGGGATTTTTGACCATTCCTCAAGGAAAAACTGCTCCTGCTCCTTCAAGTTAGATGGTTTACTCTGGTGAACAGCAATCTTCAAGTTCGACCACAGATTCTCAATTGGATTAAGGTCTGGACTTTGACTAGGCCACGCCAGAACATTTACATATTTCCCCTTAAACCACTCAAGTGTTGTATTAGCAGTATCCTTTAGGTCATTGTCTTGTTGGAAGTGAACCTTTGTCCAAGTCTACTAATCACTGGCAAGACTGAAACAGATTTTGCTCAAGAATATCCCTGTATTTCGCACCATCCATCTTCCCCTCGTATCGGACCATTTTGTCTGTTCCTGCTGTCAAAAAACATCCCCACAGCATGATGCTGCCACCACCATGTTTCACTGTGGGGATGATATTTTTCTTCACTCTAAGTGAAGCTCTGTCCCAGTCTCAAATTACTGACAGGCTGAAACCCACCAGCATCTTCGTCTTCTTTAAGTCACCGCTTTGATCCCACGATGCGATCTTGTGACTGACCTAAGTTTCCAATTCATTAATTTTGTTTTTTGTTTATAAGACTTCTTGCATTCTCCAGAAGTCATTTAATACTATTAGCACATTTATTATACCTACTCACCTCCCTACTTTTCCTGTCTATCCCAGGACCCTAAATCGCCATTGACCTCTACTGTTTCCCACTGTGTACAGAATATGGAATAGCCTGAAAAGACAATCGCATGCTCCCTCCCGCCAGATCCTAGCTTATCCCCTTCATACGACCAGGTGATCGCTGCCAGGTGTTCAGCTGACATGACACCTGGCACTCACTGCTAGAAGCGGTGCCTGCACTTCTGGCAGTTTAACTCTCTCTAGGTGCTGCAATCAATATCGATAGCCACATTTAGAAAGGCAAAGGGAGGGGTGGCTCCTCTGCCTTCCAGTCGGCACACCCCTCAACATCATCGCAAAGCGCTGATCGTAGCCATGGAACCCATTGTCGTCATGACGACATCCGAGTCACCAGGGCTAGCATGTTAGTTGGATCATGCATGATCTAACTAACTTGTTTCAGTGCAACACTGACTGCTCATAAAGCATTGCAATGCTCCTGCATTGCTATGCTTTATACCTGCGATCAGAGGGCTAAAACTGATAGTCCCATAGTTGGACTAAGAAGAAAAAAAAAAAAAAAAAAAAAATTGAAATTTTTTTGGGAAAAAATCACATTAAAAAAAGTATGAAAAATTAAATTAAAAAGTATACATTTTGTATTCTGGAGCGACCCGACCTATAAAACTGTTCCACTAGTAAACCCTTTTGTGAACACCGTAAAAAACTATGCATTTTATTCCACTTTTTGTTTGGTGGTATGATGAAAAAGCAATCAAACACGAATGTAAACAAAAATGGTATCCCTGGCAACAACATATTGTCCCGCAAAATAAAAGCTACTGTACAGCTCAATCATTGGACAAATAAACGTATAACTCTCAGAATACAGCGATGCAAAAATGTTTCTATAAAGTAGTAACCCCTGGCGGAAGATTCCCTATAATGAGGCAGATGGAGGCACTGTGGACGTCGTCTGATCTGTGATCCGGCACCAGTGTCCGTCTTTTTAGGCGAGCATAAAAGTGCTGTTGGCCACAGTTTTATGCACCTCTGGAAAGAAGGATATCCTTGAGCAGAGGCCAGTCGGAGTCAAGCGTAACTGCTGCCTCATACTAGTGAATGGATCCCTTGGGGGTTTCCTTGGAATCGCGTCACTCGGAGATTTAGGTGGTAACCCTGATGTAAGCATTCAGCATAGCGCGCCGGATAAATGTGAACCCAAACGTTATGTAATATGTTCCCAACAAAAGCTACAACTCAGTCCTCAAAAAAAGCAAGTCCCCACTCAGGTTCATAATCTGTTAACGGAAATATAGGGGGCTTCCATGTTACTGGTAGCACAAAGGCTCTTCACCCCCCTCCAAAAGAAATCCAGAGAATTTTGCACTTTCAAATCCAAATGCCCCACAGTGTGTCTAAACCACATTTGGCATCCACATGTTTGGCATTTTTGTAGAGGTGGCAGCCCTCCTTTTTTTTTTTCACAGCTCAAAGTTATAAACTTCTGTAAAGTGCCTTGGGGGTACAAGGTGCTCATCACACATCTGTATACATTGATTGAGGGATCCAAAGGTGGGTCACTTGTGGTTTTTTTTCCACTTTTTAGGCACATCAGTGGTTAAAAGCTCCTCCATCCATGTGACCATTAGCCCTCCCTATTGAGGTGCAGCTTGTCCCTACTGTAGAGCCTGTAATCGACAGAGAAGTCGGCCCAGTTCTCCATGAACCCAAACTTATTTATCCCCCTAAGTTCCCACTGTTTTTCTAGTGACACTCGTTGCACCAGCTGTATTTCTGAAAAACACCACCTAGTTCCCTGTAATCATTTTTAAGGCCCTTCTACCTCTCTCTAACTTTGTCATTAGTACCGATGTGTACCATGACTGCTAGGTTTTCCCCAGGTCCACCCAGAAATCTGTCTATCCGATCCTCAATATGTGGAAACTAGAGCACCCGGCAGACAACACACTGTTTGGCATTCACTGTCTCTGTGACAAATGACCCTGTCTGTCTGCCTAATTAGAGTCCCCTACCACCAACACTTGTCTGGCCTTTGCTGCACTCCTGTTTACCTTCTTCCTAAAGCATTTTCCTTGTTCCTAGGAGCAATGTCCTGCTGTAGTGATCCTAGACCCTGGCCTACGTTCCCAATATCAGCCAAACGGGCATATTTACTATGTTATGCCAGATCAGGACTGGGTTCCCTGGCACTTTCCCCCTATCCTTTCTTCTGTCTGTCACAAAGCTACCTACTTCTAGGCCCTGACCTTCCCAACCTCTGTTCTCCTATATATTTAGATCCATTATCCGGGCTTCCAAATATGCAACACGCTAACATTGACTGCAGATATATTCACCTTCAAAAGCCTACTCAAGCCATGCATACATCTTACAAGATGCACACCTAGTAGCATTGTCCATGGATCACATATTTGGGTGCATTTATACATCTGTGGGCAATGTCCGATTGATGTTCGAGATATAAAATGGCGATGAGCAGTACAGAGAGTACCAGAAAAAAGCAATGTGGAAACAGACAAAAAATATCACACCTTAGTTTCATATGCATCACTCTTGCCAATGGTTCGGAGGAGTTTGAGGTCTCCTAACGTGGTAGGTCGTGTCTTTCACATTACTGATGTTCCGTCTAGCTGAAATTATTATCATTCCTGTTAGTGTCAGGATAATTTTATTGTTCAGAACTTCTCATGAATCTGTAACTTTTTTTTTTCTAGTCCTCAGATTATGCCTCAGAGAATGAGACTGAGTCGCTGAGTGATTTTGGATCAACCGAAAAGTTGGGCATAAAAGATGAGAAGAAGAATTCTGGTAAGAAAACCTGAGGTGGTGGACAGTGGTAAGAATGGTAGCTGGAGTTAAAGAAACACAGGATCCTGTTCCACCAGCCATGTCTGTAGTTTATGGCCTCTGGACTAGAGCCCTGACTACCTGCCAGAATCCTTGCCACTACTTCTGCTTGTTATGATATCTTGCGTGCGTTATGCCACAATGATGATGTGCCAGGCCTACTAATCAAATGAGGTGCCAGGACTTTGGTCCGGCGATCACAGATTACTGACATGGCCGCTGGCCCAAGGTCTTGGGATTCCTTTTGCTCAACTTCAGTAGCATTATAGTGTATTTTGCCTCAGCGCTCTCCAGCAGCTTTGCACATGATTTAATTCCTGAATCTTCTGCAGCCAAACAGAAACATGGCATGTAGCTCAGCAGGTTAAAGTAACATAAGGGTGGAAGCTTCTGTGATCTAGTAACCAAAGATTTGCTTTTTGCTGTCAGATGCTCTTGTAGTAACCACACAAGCTAGCAGCTGCAGGAGGTAGATTGCCATCCTTCCACCTTAGCAGTGAGTGGATGCATAGATTTTATTTATGTAATTATTGTTATTCTGTAATGTCTTTTATTGTCTGTACAAGTCCCATCTAAAATGTAAAGTGCTGCGGAATATTTTGGTGCCATAGAAATAAGATGATGATTATTATTCCGAGTATTGGGATCAGAGGACCTCCTTACCATCTACAATGGGATCCTCATGTCTTATGTATCTACAGGTCAGAACTCGGACAGTGACCGCAATGTGAGGTCAAAACTGAGGAAGTTCCTACAGAGAAGACCAACATTACAGTCCCTCCGAGACAAAGGTTACATTCGCGGTAAGAAGAAATGTCCTTACTGCACTCATGCCCCTCCCATGTGCCTGCCATGCACTGACATCTTCATTATTTCTCCACAGACCAAGTCTTTGGCTGCCACCTGCATCACCTGTGTGATCGTGAGAAGAGGGATGTGCCTGAGTTCGTCAGCGAGTCCATTGAGGTGGTGGAGAAAAGAGGTAAGTTCATGGTCCTCACCCCTTCTTGATGGTGGCTGCCAGCTGTCCCAATATGTCTGAAATATAATCGTAAGGTTGAAGAACTTTGTGCTAAAGTGGTATTTAAAGAGACTGTGATAATTGAGACCACTCTATTAAATTGCACAGCTGTAAGTGGTCAGGGGGAAATATAGTTGTTTGTTTTCTAGCGCCTATAGTTCTAGAATACTGTACATGCACAACTGGTGGTTTACAGTACATGACATTATTTAGCAATGCATAGCAGAGTATAACTAAACATGGCTCAGAGACACAAGTACAATGGGAGTGAAGATGGATACCTATTGAAGAATGATGGGCACCTACCACTTTTTTCTGTGGGGTAGGCTGCGATGAGGCAGTAGCCTTCATGTGAACCGTAATGGTAAATAACCACCAGCACAAGCCATTATTCATCTGGCGTGATACCACTGGAGGATTTCTGGTGGTTACACAGTTCCCTAGGCTTCAGTAAAAGACTAAGAACTTCTACATCCTCAAGTGTGAGGGCAACTGCCAAGTTATGTCCCTCATGTAGAGACTGTAACCATTATGCTCGTATCATCACGCTATATAATTTCTGTAATAGTTAGCCACTTTTACTTCACAAGTTTCTGTTTCATCATTTGGGGATGTAGGTTTGGACATTGATGGCTTATACCGTATCAGCGGGAACCTAGCAGTCATTCAGAAGTTACGCTATAAGGTGGATCATGGTGAGTGTGTGTATATATGGGATCCAGTTACCCCTGAGGAAGCAATGATGGCGATGATACATGTAGGATGTGTGGGTATATGTATGTATATTATATTTACATACAGTGGCTTGCAAAAGTATTCACCTCCTTGGATTTGTACATATTTTGTCACATTGCAACCTGTGTTGAAATATTTTTTGTAATCCGATTTGTCTGTGATGCATCAGCACTAAATAGCCTGAGTTGATGAAGTGTGAAAATATAGGCCTTTGGGAAATAAAAATTGGCATGTGCATATGTATTCACCCCTTTTTCGTTGAAACCCCTAAAAATTTCTGGTGCAAGAAATTACCTTTTATAAGTCACATGCTTAGATTACACACAGGTGGACTAACTTTCACGTGGTCTGTCAGTATGTACACACCTTTTCTGAGAGGCCACAGAGGCTGCAACACCATTAAGTAAGAGGCACCACTAACCAACCATACCATCAAGACCAAGGAGATCTCCAAAAAGTCAGAGACAAAGTAGTGGAGAAGTATACGTCAGTGTTGGGTTATATATAAAAAAAAAAAAAAAAAAAAAAAAAAAAATGCCAATCTCTGATGATCACTAGGAGCACCGTCAAATCCATCATCAAATGGAAAGCACATGATACCACAACAAACCTGCCAAGAGAGGCCACCCACTAAAATTCTCAGCCCAGGCAGGGTGTCACGATCCATTTTTGGATCGAGGTCAGATCTGGATCCTCATATATAACCTTTTTTCTTTTCAGATAGGGACCTGGAAAACGAGAAATGCCTTAACGGGGCTTCCAGGTACACATAACTTGACCATTTTATGCGCTAAACTTTCTCAATTTTTCATATTTCTAATGCAGTAATGCAATTCATTTTTCATATTTGCATGTTATGGCGTTAGTGTGCTTCCTTTTTTGCTTGAATGTATATGAGTTGGGGACTCTAGGTTAAGCACCTGTTCACACAATGTTTATGCTTGGATGTGACTGTCAGTTTTTGAAATTTGTCTTTTTTCCTTTCAGGCCATTGGGGGTTAACATCAGTTTTTGCCCCCGGTGGCCGCTGGTGTTACTACAAGTTTAGTTAGTCTGCTGGTGGGTTTTTGCCCCCAGTGGCCGCTGGTGTAATTGCATGGCTGGTCCATCTGTTGAGGCATGTGGAAACCACTCCCACCTTCCTATAAAAGCTCACCAGGTGCACCAGCTAACTGTTGGTGATATTGTTCCTCTTCCTCTTTCCAACCAAGCTGGAGTCAGGAGCAGGCTGTGTTGCAGTGGAGCTCTAGCCATTTCCTTGTTCTGGTACCTAACTCTGCTGTTCGGTGCTTAGCAGCAGACCAAGCTAAGTTCTGTTTTTCAGTTGATATTTCCCCCTGGTGTCTGTTTTTTCTTTCCTTTGGTTCAGGTGTAGTTGTCTGTTTTCCCTGTCTCACCTCCTGGGGAGGGGGTTGGGGGTTTAGCTCAGGGCTAAATAGGAGATAGGAACAGGTCGGAGACTTGGGCCTCACAACCATTAAGTGTACCCCTAAGTTAAGGAAAGTCAGGGCACCCCCTTTAGTCTGAGTGGCTGTTCAGGGGCCTTGGTTCCTCGTCCCCTATCTTCCCACTACTGCCCCGTGACACAGGGAGGGCATTAATCAAAGAGGCAGCACAGAAACCAAAGCTAATCAAAAGTAACCCTGAAGGAGCTGCAGAGTTCCCAAGCAGAGAGTGGAATATCTGTCTATACGACCACAATAAGCCGTACACTCCTCCTTACACATAAATTGTGAATTTTGTTCTGTGTTCACTAAAAGACCTGTCGGAGACTCCCCAAAGATATGGAATAAGGTGCTGTGATCAAATGCGACCAAAATTTTTGGACACCAAGGTAAATGCTATGTGTGGTGTCAAACCAACACAACTCGTCACAAAAACACCATCCTGACAGTGAAACATGGTGGTGGCAGCATCTTGCTGTGGGGATGTTTTTCAGCAGCATGGACAGGGAAAATGGTCGAGGGGAAGGTGGATGGTGTTAAATACAGGCATATTCTTAAGCAAAACCTTTTCAGTCTGTCAGGAATTTGAGACTGGGACATTAGGTGAACTTATAGCAAGATAATGATCGAAAGCATACTGCTAAAGCAACACTCGAGTGGTTTAAGAGGAATCGTGTAAATGTTTGGGAGTGGCCTAGTCAAAGCCGAGACCTTAATCCAATTGGGAATCTGTGCTCAGACTTGAAGATTGCTGTTCATCAGAGGAAACCATCTAACTTGAAAAAGCTGAAGCAGTTTTGCCTTGTGGAATGGCTAAAAAATCAAGATGGCAAGATGTGGAAAGCTCTTGGAGATTTATCCAAAGTGACTTGCAGCTGTAATTGGCACAAAAGAAGCTCTACAAAGTACTGACTTTAGGGAGGTGAATAGTTATGCACACTGAAGTTTTCAGTTATTTTGTCCTATTTGTTGTTTGCATCACATTAAAAAGAAAACCTAAAGTTCACAGTTGTAGGTGCATGTCCTTTGCTACTTTTACACATGCCAAGTTTTTTTGCGGCCTGTTTTTGCGGCCGTATTCCCGTGATTTTTGCCGTCTACCGCAGAAACAGGCCCTAAAAAACCTTCTCGGATCGTCATTTTTCCCTGTTATAACAAATAGCAGGGAAAAAATTGGCGATCCGCAAATATGGTGTACCGCAAAAACAAGCTAACGTTTTTGCGGTACCATTGAAATGCATTGCGGCCGTGTCTGTAAGCCGTGAAAAATATCGAGCAACCTAGATGTTTTTTCATGGCCGCAAATACAGCCCTCACGGCCATAGGGAGCACGGCCTTCCTACTAATTTTTGCGGCCATATAGAAATGCATTGGGGCCGCAAAAACAAGGCAGGTGTAAAACCAGCCTAAAATAAACTGATCCAAACCCTCAATTAAATCAGTGAAATTCCAGGTTGTAAGGTAGCAAAATATGAAAAATACCAAGGTGGGTGAATACTTTTGCAAGCTACTGTGTGTGTGTGTATATATACACATACATTGTATATGTGTGTGTATATAATTATATTATTAATATATTATTAAGCACATCGAATATATGTGCAAACATCAAGGGGACAATCTGCAAAGATTGTATATTCTAGGTTTGCATTCTAATATATATATACTAGCTATGAACCCATTCTACGCCCGGGTGGCGAGGATTTTAATTGGTATATGGTCTGCCATCCTGGTATGTGCTGCCACCCTCCTATGCTGGTACGCATGGCACCCCTCATTCCTATCCTGGTATGCATGGTACCCTCACCCCCCCCCCCCCAATCCTGGTATGCATGGCACCCTATTCTTCATCCTGGTACACATGGCACCCCTCATCCCTATCCTGGTATGCATGGCCCCCTCACCCCCTATCCTGGTATGTATGGTCCTCTCATCCCCCAATCCTGGTATGCATGGTACCCCTCATCCCCCAATCCTGGTATGCATGGTCCTCTCACCCCCCAATCCTGGTATGCATGGTACTCCCACATCCCTATCCTGGTATGCATGGTCCCCTCACCCCCTATTCTGGAATGCATGGTACCCCTCATCCCTCAATCCTGGTATGCATGGTACCCCTCATCCCTCAATCCTGGTATGCATGGTACTCCCTCATCCCTATCCTGGTATGTATGGTCCTCTCACCCCCCTATCCTGGTATGCAAGGTACCCCTCATCCCCCAATCCTGGTGTGCATGGTACCCCTCATCCCCCAATCCTGGTATGCATGGTACTCCCTCATCCCTATTCTGGTATGCATGGTATCCCTCACCCCCCTGTTCTGGTATGCATGGTACCCCTCATCCCCCAATCCTGGTATGCATGGTCCTCTCACCTCCCCTATCCTGGTATGCATGGTCCCCTCACTCCTATTAAAACTACACACATCCCCAAAAAAATATTTATACTCACCCTTCGTTCCTGTGCTCCAGCGCTGTCACCACGTTCTGCTGGAGGAGGAGTCTGGCGCCGGAATACGCGCATGCACATAGCGCTATCCGGCGGCATATTGCTGAAGACACACTGCAAGTGTGTCTTCAGTAAAATGGCGCTGGATCGCACTATGCGCATGCGCGATTCCGGCCACACTCCGACCCCGGTCTCCGATCGCAGAGAAGCGCCGCGGCAACGCTGCTCCTGGTCAGGAAAGTATGGCGCCGGACATAGCGGTATGCAGTGTGTATGCGTACCGCCATCTCCGACGCCATACACACTCCTCTCCATGCTGGCTCATTCTGTCTGGAGCCAGACTGCGCAGGCGCATCGCGCTTGCGCAGTCTTTAAAGGCTCCGGACAGAGTGACGCTTATATATATATAATTATTTTAGAATGCAAACCTGGAATAAAAGTAAAGGACGAAGGGGAGACCCCCAACTATGTGTTCTGTACATGACCCTCTATCAGGCATCTCTATCATTTCACAGGTGAAAACTTTAGCTTAGATGATGGTCGATGGGAGGATGTCCACGTGATCACTGGAGCGCTGAAGCTGTTCTTCCGTGAGCTCCCGGAACCACTGTTCCCTTTTAGTCATTATCAGCAGTTTGTTGAAGCGATAAGTAAGTCCTTGTCCCATTTGGCTTCTGGGATTGAGAGGGAAACTCAACAATGTGAGGGTTTTCTATGTCACTTGGATCCCCTACTTGGTTCTTAAAAAGCTTTGGCCTAGCCCCAACACTTTATACAGACTTAAGTGATGTATTTGCTTGAGCTGGGGTCTTTATTGCCCATGTGTAACCAGGGTAAGGCTGTCCCTTTTTTGCTGGGCCCCTCCACTACTTTATCGTCTTCCCATCAGCAAACTCCCTTTTTACTTGACTTCTCGTTCTGTGCTAGAAATAAGTGATCAGAGCCAGAAGATCCGACGTCTGAAGGACCTGGTCCTATCGCTGCCGCTGCCCAACCTGGAGACCATGAGGCTTCTGTTCAGGCATCTGTGCAGGTTAGTGGATAGAAAATACAGTATGGACATAGAGATTTAAGTCCCTCTTCTTTTTCTTTCTCATTTGGGTATTTGTTGTCTTTCACCAAATTTATCAAAATCGAATTGATGGTTCATGAATTTTGTGTAAAGTAAAACTGGTCTTTTGTTTTTTAACCTTTTAATTGCTTATTTTATTACTACATGCATACAATGATGCCAGGGAGGACTGGAGTACATTTAATGTTAACTTTAGCGACTTTTCAACAGATTCATCATTTGTGATTTTTAGAAAACATCTGGAAATCATAAACCCTGTCCACAATAGCAAAATAATTTAAAAAAAAAAAAAAAACCCTTTAAAAAAGGAGCACATTGAAAGTGGAAATAGGAGCAAATGGAAAAACTGTTGACAAACAGCCCAAAAAAAGTACAAATGCACTAATGAATTAGCCCCAATTTTAGATAACCCCAAATGAGCGATGTACAGGCGGGTCGCCCTGGAGTTCGAAACCTCCATCAACAAGACAAAACGAGGAGCAGATATAAAGAACACCTTTGTGTAGAATCGTATGTGGATGACCCATTCATTTTCACCCCTTCTCAATGTAGAACAAAATAATACATCTGATGTCGGATTCGGGTGTACCCAGGGGGCTTTGGAATGGAATCTGAAATACACAGGAGATATCGGCTGTATTATACAACTGTAATCCGCCTGTAACACAAGTGACCAGAGCGACCTGTTTAATCATTTAAATGGTGCTATCAGTCCCTGATGCCGGTGCCTCGGCCAATTTGCCCATCTGCAAAGCGTGCTGATAGATTTCATGGCCACCAGGCTCCTGCTGAAGGTTTCCCTTGCTGCCGTCGTGGTCCTCTTTTGAAGCTCAGGTTATGGCTGGACTTCATAGAAGAATTGCAATATTCAAAACAAACGATTCCAGTCCCTGAAGTAAAAAATAGTTTTGTACTGTATGTAAAAATTAGTTTTGTACAAATTAGTAGATCGCTGGGGGACCCAGCAGCAGGATAAATTTTCGATAAAAGCATATTCCCATATCATTCATGATCAGTGTAGGACTGGGTTGGCAAAGGCCCACCGGTAACATTGATTCCTGGGGCCCACTGTTCTGCTACATGCAAAAATAATCTGACCCTAGTACACAAGTTAACTTTTGCTTTTATATAACATTGACTTGGCTAGATTGTTTAATAAATGATTAGAGGATACTTTTTTTTTCCTGCAAGTTGTGAATCAAGTGTAATAGCACTACTCCTTAGCATTCCTTCACAGGGCATACCGGAGGATTCTCCTGTTCTCCATTGGGCCAGTCCGAACCTGTACATGATGTATCCAGAGAACATGCACTTTTACAAAACCCTGGCCCATGACTGCGCTGCTGTAACTGAATAGACAGCAGATCAGTAAAACTAATGAATTTTTTTTTTTTTGTGATTTCAGTGTCATCGAACATAAAGACGCAAACCGGATGTCAGTCCAGAGTGTCGCCATTGTCTTTGGACCAACCCTACTGAGGCCTGAGTTGGAGGGTAGTAACATCGCCATGAACATGGTCTGCCAAAACCAAATAGTAGAGCAGATACTCATCCAGTACAAGTTCATATTCAGCAGCTGAGCAAACGATTGCCGACAGTGACATGAAGGCGCGGGTCGCCTGACGACGTCTCCATATTTAATGTATAGACTACTCCTCATGTACATATTCTGAATCAGCTTCATGGCACAGGATAACCTACCCAGCTACAGGATGAGGACTTCTTGCCACTGTTTGCTGTGAGCAGACGACGGAGACGTGCACCTTATGCTCCATGTATCTGCATAGAATAATGAGACTGATGTTGTAATATTAGAGGGGCTCTCGGGAAGTAGATGACTTGATGTTACTGGCAGTAACATTGGGGTCTAATGTTTTTGTATAGAGACGTCCACCTGTAGGCAACCTTGTTTTCCTCCTTCTCTCACTGGAGTCAGCCGCTTCTGCACCTCCAGTGTCAACACATCTGGGTGTGCACTGTTGGTGACCGCAACCGCAGTGTGTACTGAGCCTGTTGGGTGTATATGCTGATGAGGTAGACACCCAAAAGTGTATACTGTCAGCTAAGTGCACAGCCGAAGGTTTGGTTCACACCACGTTTTATGGTCTCTGTTTAACATATACACGTGGTCAAAATTGTTGGTACCCCTTGTTTAATGACACAAAAACCCGCAATATTGATGGACATAACTTGAATCTGACAAAAGTAATAATGCTTTAAATCAAAAATCTATGGAAATGAACAAATGAAAATCAGACATTGGTTGTCAACCATGCTTCCACAGAATTAAAATAAATAAATAAAACTAATGAAATAGGCCTGGACAGAAATGATGGTAATCTTAAGTTAATATTTGTTGCACAACTTTTTGAGGCAATCACTGCAATCAAACGATTCCTGTAACTGTCAATGAGACTTCTGCGTCTCTTGACAGGTATTTTGGCCCATTCCTCTAGAGCAAACTGCTCCAGTTGTCTCATGATTGAAGGTTGCCTTTTCCAGATGGCATGTTTCAGCTCTTTCCAAAGATGCTCAATAGGATTTAGGTCAGAGCTCATAGAAGGCCACTTCAGAATATTCCAATGTTTTCCTCTTGGCCATTATTGGGTGATTTTTAGCTGTGTGTTTTGGGTCATTATCCTGTTGCAAGACCCATGACCTGCGAATGAGACCAAGCTTTCTGACAATAAGCAGCACATTTCTCTCTAGAATCCCTTGATAGTCTTGGGATTTCATTGTACCCTGTGCCAGATGCAGCAAAGCAGCCCCAGAACATGACATAGCCTCCTCTATGTTTCACAGTATGGACAGTGTTCTTTTCTTGATATGCTTCATTTTTCTGTCTATGAACATAGAGATGTGCCTTGCCAAAAAGTTCCATTTTTGTCTCAGCTGTGCATAGCACATTGTCCCAGAAGCTTTGTGGTTTGTCAACATGTAGTTTGGCAAATTCTAGTCTGGCTTTTTTATGATTTTTTTTTTTTTACAATAATGGTATCCTTCTTGGTAGTCTCCCGAGGAGTCCACTTTGGCTCATACAACGACGGATGGTGCGATGTGACACTGATGTTCCTTGATCCTGAAGTTCACCTTTAATCTGCTTCAAAGTTTTTCTGGGCTCGTTTGTTACCATTCATATTATCCGTCTCTTTGATTTGTCATCAATTTTCCTCCTGCAGCCACGTCCAGGGAGGTTGGCTACAGTGCCATGCAGCGTAAATTTCTGAATAATATGTGCAACTGTAGTCACAGGAACATCAAGCTGCTTGGAGATGGTCTTATAACTTTTACCTTAACATGTTTGTCTATAAATGTCTTTCTAATCTCCTGAGTCACCTCTTTCCTTTGCTTCATCTAGTCCATGTTGAGTGTGATACACACCATGTCACCAAGCAGCACAGTGAGTATCTGTAGCCCTCTATACAGGCCCACTCACTGATTCCAAGATTGTAGACACCTGTGATACTAATTAGAGGACACTCTTTGATTTAACATGTTCCTTTTGTCACATTATTTTCAGGGGTACCATCATTTCTTAACAGGCCTGTTTCATGAGTTTAATTTTTTTTTAATTCTGTGGAAGCATGGTTGAAAAGCAATGTCTGACTTTCATTAGTTCATTTTCATAGATTTTTGATTTATTATTACTTTTGTCAGATTCAAGTTATTTCTGTCGCCATTGTGGGTTTTTCTGTAATTAAATGACGGGTACTAACAAGTTTGACTACATGTGTATGTTGGGAACTTTTCTAGGCTTATGTTAGTGTCTGGGTAATATATGGATGCTGTGATGGATATCTAATATGAGTAACTGTAGACTTTTTGAAGGTGATCCGTGGGCTGATATATGCTGGCCAATCCACGAGCTGCATGATTTTAATTGTATATTTAAAATCCAGTTTCAGAGGGAAAACCTAATTTAAAAGTCACTAGGATCATGGATGACTAGTCAGACAGGCGGGTCACTGGTTACTTCTTCCCACTAAATGCCAATGACTAACAGGTCTCTCCCTATATGTACTCATGCAGGAATAGACATGTAACTCCAGGGCAGCGGGTGGGGAGAAGCCGTCAGGAATCTGCCTGTCTGAATAGTCTCCCATGTAACTTGGTCCCCTGCGGCCTGTAAACTGTTTTTATGTGAAACGTTGCATTATTTCAGAGTTAAGCATATATTGCTGACAACATGTAACAAGTGTCTGATAAAAGCTGCCCGTTGAACATAACTATAGTAGGTGCAGGGGTTGCACCTGGTCCCTGATACCTGGGGGGGGCTCAAAAGTCCCTTTTGGCCCATATGGAAAGATTACTACTCCATAAAGACCTGTGTTTGGGGCCTGTTGGCGGTCTGGTTTTAGGGGCTCACAAGCTCCCAGTTGCACCTCTGTATGTTATTATTGTCTCTAGGTCACAGATGCCATTGTTAAACATCCATTTAACAGATCTGTCACCCATGGCATCCATTTAATGGATCTGTCATTAAAAGCTATTTTAGCCTATCAGAAAGCCCCTTTTGAAACGTTACTGATCAGTAATTAAATAAAAATTAAAGTCTAGCCATTGCAAAGTTATGAAGCTTTGTAATAATTTTTTTTTTTTTTTTTTTCTCCCCTGAACCCCATGTTGAAAGTTCAAGCTCTTCAAGTAGCTGTTTTGAACTGCAGCTGTAGTAAGAATCCATACTCGGGCAGAGTTTGTAAATAGTGTTTGAGTATGGATTCTTGCTAGAGCAGCAATTCAAAGCAGCTACAAAAGGAGAATGGTGCCAAGTGCAAACATGGCATTTTTACCATGGTGTTTGGGGAAAAATGTTGCAAAGATTACCTACAAAAATATTTTTTTTGTTTTCAAAGAATACCTCTGTTGGATTCACTATGGTCACGTCCATCACCCCTATACCTTCAAGTTAAGGAACAAAAGTATACATTTTAGCTTACTGTGCTATTCTATGTTTTTTTTTGTTGATATACTTACACACTGATTTAGGCAAATGACAAAAAGTACTTTCTATAGGCCTTCGTCTGGCAATATAGTCCTATAGACAGGAGATTCCCCAGCTGTAAATGCTAAATATAGGGATAGGGTATAGCCATTTTCTAAGAAATGCAGAGAATTGGCACATGCCAAGTGTGTGAAGGCAGGTGCTGCCTCTGAACAAGTCTGTGCAACCACGTCAAAAATGTATGGTGTCACTTTTTCTTTCTTTGTAGATGTAAAAGGCGCTGAGCGCTGATCTGATTACATCCTCAAATACTCACTTGTTTTATCCCATTTATACAGTGCGTTTGTTTTTCTTTGGTGTCAGGTGAATGTATAATGTGGCCCTGCTCTGCACCCCACATCCTGATCTTCCTTATTCTGCCCCCATTTCTCCTTCGTCTCATTGGGGGACACAGAGACTGTGGGTGTGTGCTTCTGCCGTCTGGAGGCCGACACTAAGTGTACAAAA
Organism: Dendrobates tinctorius; assembly: GCF_039654945.1. Classification (NCBI taxonomy): domain Eukaryota; kingdom Metazoa; phylum Chordata; class Amphibia; order Anura; family Dendrobatidae; genus Dendrobates; species Dendrobates tinctorius. The sequence continues at coordinate 2,166,772 of NW_027361733.1, read as the reverse complement.
AAAGAGTTAGCTCCTCCTCCGCCGCATACACCCTCGCCCCTAGGCCGGGCGTAACTCAGTTTTTGCTTAGTGTCTGATGGAGGCACACGCAGTCTGGAGCTCCAGACTAGATTTTTTTTTTTTTTTTTTTTCCCTTTTTTTCTATGAAGATAAGACAGGGGCGACGGATCCTATAGAGAGGATCCGATCTCCCCAAATCATCAACGGGCGACCACGTGTGAGTAACCCTCCACGTGTCCTCTCCCGCACCGAGGGACACATCTGGGACTTTTTGCCAGACAACTATTTTTTAAAAGAGGGGCAACGCGTCCTGATAAGAGGATTCGGTTTCCCCATAACTTCATCAGGCGAGCACGTGTGAGCAGAACCAGGGGTCAGCCTCCACGTTGTTCCTCTCCTACAACAACAATGTATGGAGGCCCCTTCCACCCCTTGGTAGTGAGTCCAGGGGCTGAATTGGAGGCGCAGGTGAGCCGATCTAGTTTGTGGACGTGGCGAGTACAGGGGGAAGAAACCGGTACCAGAAGTCCCCCCCCCCCCCCCCCCCCTGCCGGGGATGGAGCCCACGGCGGATGGCCCTGCTCACCTTTAATATTTGGGGGATCCGCTCCTGGAGCGCACCGCAAGTTTGCCCCGGTGAGTAACGGTAGCCAGAGTGGCGTTGCAACCGGACGCCGCACACCGCGTGTACCGGAGTGCGGCCGGAAGCCCGCCGGCGGCCGCGGCCCCGCTGCAGGAGGAGGTCCGTGACTATCGCGCGAGGCCGCGCGCCGACTTCCGGTGGTAGCCGGAAGTCCCGCCCACTGACGTCGGGGAGACGCGCTGTATAGGAGCAGGAGGCCTGGAGGTCAAGGGGTGGAAAATGGCGGGCGCACAGGTCCCGGAGAGGAGACTTCCGCCCTACCACCTCGCGTCCACGCATCCGGAGCTTCCCGGGGTACTTCAAACAGGAGTGGGACCCTGCCGGTGGGTGAGTGTAACTCCGTTTGGAGAACCGCACTGGTTGTCAGGGAAGGGGTTACCCTCCTCCTCCTTCTACCCTGCCTTCAGCCTGTGCAAGTATGTCTGCCAAAGGGAAAGCTCACTCTTTCCTTTACGCGGTTTGCGTGTCCTGTGGGGTCAGGCTGCCAAAGGCACAGGCGGGTAAATATTGTGAAGCCTGCGAGTCGGAGCGCGCCCAGGAGCCCCCCACTGTTTCTGAACCCAGGGGTCAGGACCCCCCGGAATGGGCGGTGTCCTTATCGCATTCTATGCTGTCCCTTACAAGGGCAATTGAATCCCTTCAAGGCCCGGGCAGGAACAAGGATGGTGGTCTGCCAGCGGAAGAGAGCTCGTCCTCGTCTCAGGACCCTCCAACCATTAGAGGTCGCTCCAGTACCAGGCAAGCTCATATCAAAAGGGCTCGTTCCCCGTCGGCCGGGCCCTCCGGGGCTTCGGCGGCGGGTATTAGGGCATCCCGTTCCCCGTCGCTGAGCTCAGGGAGCGATCAGGATGAAGGAGAGGAGGAGGAGGCCTGGAATCTAGAAAGCCTGGGGTTCCAGGACTCGGTGGACAGTCTCATTGAGGCAGTCAACCAGACATTAGAGATCGAGGACGATGTGCCCACAGCCTCAGGTCACAAGGTCTCTTTCAAGAAATCCAGGCGACCACATAGAAGGTTTGCCACGCATCCGGAGTTTGAGGAGCTAGTCCAGAAACATAGAGAACACCCGGATAAGCGTTTTGCAATGCAAAAAGCGCTGCAAGCAAAGTATCCGTTTCCTCCTGAGCTCCATAAGGGTTGGGTAGAGTCGCCAGTAGTGGACCCACCGGTATCACGTTTAGCATCAAGATCGCTAATGTCGATACCCAGTGTTTCTTCTATAAAGGACCCAACTGATCGCCTCATGGACGGGCTTGCCCGCTCGGTATATGAGGCAGCAGGGTCGGCTCTGGCCCCCTCCTTTGCGGCAACTTGGGTGGCTAAAGCCATGGTTTCGTGGGGGGACGCTCTGTATAAGGCCCTCCAAGACAGGGATCTGCCCGCGGAGGTCTTGGAGGTGGCAAATCAGATATCAGGAGCGAGTGATTATCTTGTCAGCGCCTCACTGGACGCGGCCGAGTGTTCGGCTGTGGCGGCAGCGAATGCGATCGCCATTAGGCGTGCATTATGGCTGAGGCTGTGGAAAGCGGATTCTATCTCTAAAAAATCCTTAACCTCATTGCCTTTTCAGGGCAATCGGCTGTTCGGTGAGAAGCTGGACAAGCTTATCTCAGAAGCCACAGGGGGGAGAAGTAGTTTCCTCCCGCAGCAGAGAAGTTGCCCGGCATTCAGGCAAACGCAGAGGCGTTTTCGACCCTTTCGTAGCCCCTGGGGGGGGACTTCGGCCAGGGCATACTCCTCCGCAAACGATGGCCAGAGTAGGGAAAAGCAAGCCTCTTACAGGGCCAATCCGCTGGGTAGAGGCCGAGGCCGTTTGCCCAGAGCGAGGGGGGCCAGGTCCCAAAAACCTCCAGCTAAATGACTGGAGGTGCTCCGTACCTACGGACGACAGAGTGGGCGGACGCCTACTAGGGTTCAGCCACGTTTGGGTCGCAGTGACACTTGGGTGGCAGAACTAATATCGTCCGGGTACAAGATAGAGTTTGTCGGACGGCCACCACAGCGATTCTTCCGTTCCCGACTTTCCAAGACAGATTTGCAGGCGGAGAGTTTGTTACAGGCTATAATGACGCTACAGCGCAAAGGGGTCATCGCCCCAGTGCCGCAGGGCGAAGAGTCGCAGGGGTTTTACTCCAATCTGTTTTCGGTCCCCAAAAAAGACGGGACTGTGAGGCCAGTACTGGATCTAAAGATCCTGAACAGATTCATCAGGGTCAGGCGATTCCGGATGGAGTCCCTCCGCTCGGTCATTGCAGCCATGGATCCAGGGGAATTCCTGGCCTCGATCGATGTGCAGGATGCATATCTGCATATTCCGATATTTCCCCCACACCAGAGGTTCCTGCGATTTGCGATCGGAGGACATCATTTCCAATTTGTGGCTCTGCCCTTCGGCTTAGCCACTGCCCCCAGAGTCTTTACAAAGATAATGGCGGTGGTTATGGCCATCCTGCATGCACGGGGCATAACGGTGTTACCTGGACGACCTTTTGGTAAAGGGGCCGTCGTTTCAGGAGTGCCAGGACAATGTCAGTATCACTCTGGATACCCTGGCCCGTCTGGGCTGGTTGATCAATCGGAGCAAGTCGTCCTTGGTTCCAGCCCAAAGAATCGTGTTCCTAGGCATGATTTTCGACACCTCCCGGGGGCTGGTGATCCTCCCTCAGGACAAGGCGCAAAAAATCAAGCAAGGGGTACGGAACCTTCTACAGCCGGGCACCAGATCCATCCGGTACGGCATGAGTGTGTTGGGCAGAATGGTGGCGGCGATGGAAGCAATCCCGTTTGCCCAGTTCCATCTCCGTCCGCTTCAGCATGCGCTCTTGACAGCATGGGACCGGAGGCTGCTGTCTCTCAGTCATCGGTGCAAGTTGTCTCCGCTGGTACGAGGTTCACTCCGGTGGTGGACTCGCGACTCGTCTCTGGTCCAGGGGAAACCCTTTCCCCCGGAACAATGGTTGGTGGTGACGACCGATGCAAGCCTGCAAGGTTGGGGAGCAGTTTTCCAGAGTCACATAGCCCAGGGGCGGTGGTCCGTTCAGGAGATAGTTCTCCCGATCAACATTCTGGAGATACGGGCAATACGATTGGCCCTGCAACATTTCCAGTGTTTCCTGAGACACCGGCCGGTGCGCATCCAGTCGGACAATGCTACAGCAGTAGCATATGTCAACCATCAAGGGGGCACGCGCAGCCAGGCAGCCATGCGCGAGGTCGGACTGGTACTGCGTTGGGCAGAGAAGAACCGCGTGGTAATTTCAGCGGTGCACATTCCAGGAGTCGAAAACTGGGCGGCAGATTTTCTCAGCCGACAGGGGGTCGCGGCAGGGGAATGGTCCCTGCACCCCGAGATCTTTCAGCAGATCTGCCAACGGTGGGGGACACCAGACGTGGACCTTATGGCATCCAGAGAGAATGCCAAAGTACAAAGGTTTGTCGCTCGATCCCTCGATCCGCAGGCAATCGCAGCAGACGCTCTGGTGCTCCCGTGGAGCCAGTTTCGTCTCCCGTACTTGTTCCCCCCGCTGCCGCTGCTTCCAAGAGTTATCAGGAAAATAAGGAGAGAGAAGGTTCCAGCAATTCTGCTGGCCCCGGCGGGCCTGGTATGCAGATCTGGTCCAACTAGTGGTGGACGTACCCTGGCGTCTTCCAGATCGGCCGGACTTACTGTCCCAGGGGCCGATCTGCCATCCGAACTTAGGGGCCCTGTGTTTGACGGCGTGGCCATTGAATCTTGGCTGTTAACACAGGCAGGATTCAGGCGCGATGTGGCGGCCACGATGGTGAGTGCCCGAAAGCCTTCCTCGGCGAGAGTATATCATCGAACTTGGGAAGTTTTTTTCCGTTGGTGTAGGGATCGTGAAGTGGCTCCTCTGGTTTTTTCGATCCCCAACGTACTGGCTTTTCTACAGGCAGGGCTGGACGCAGGGTTGGCTCCGAGTTCGCTCAGAACGCAAATCTCGGCCCTGTCGGTGCTTTTCCAACGAAAAGTGGCTTCCGTCTGGCAGGTTAGGACGTTTATGCAAGGGGTCGCACATTTAGTACCCCCCTATAAGGCGCCGACGGAATCATGGGACCTGAACTTGGTGCTCAGGGCCCTTCAGGAGGCTCCTTTCGAACCATTGCAAGAGGTCTCCTTACCTTACCTGTCCAGAAAGGTCGTTTTTCTAGTAGCTATAACGTCTATTAGGCGGGTTTCGGAATTGGCGGCCTTATCTTGTAAACCGCCGTTCCTGACCTTTTATAAAGATAAGGTAGTTTTAAGGCCAGCTCCTCCCTTCTTGCCGAAGGTTGTGTCTGCATTTCATATCAACGAAGACATTGTCTTACCCTCGTTTTGCCCGGCACCGGTGCACAGGGTAGAGAAGGCTTTGCACACCCTGGATCTGGTAAGAGCTCTTAGAAGGTATGTGACAAGGACAGCGCCATTCCGCCAGACAGACTCTCTATTCGTGGTTCCAGAGGGGCGGCGGAAGGGGCTCGCTGCGTCCAGAGCGACTTTGGCCAGATGGGTTCGCCTGACGGTCCAAGAAGCTTATCAAATCAGTGGCACGCCGGTTCCGGCAGGGATCAAGGCTCACTCGGCACGGGCAGTGGGTGCCTCATGGGCACTGCGACACCAGGCTTCAGCGGAGCAGGTATGCAAAGCAGCTACCTGGTCCAGTTTGCATACGTTTGTCAAACATTATAACGTACATACCCAGGCATCCTCGGATGCAAGCCTGGGAAGAAAGATTCTCCAGGCAGCAGTTGCGCACCTCTAATCAGGGGCGCAAATTAGCATGGATTGGGTGAGCTAAGATCCCGCCCAGAGGACTGCTTTAGAACGTCCCACAGTCTCTGTGTCCCCCAATGAGACGAAGGAGAAACATGGATTTTTGTGAGTACTCACCGTAAAATCCTTTTCTCCGAGACGCTCATTGGGGGACACAGCACCCACCCTATCAGCCAGTTGGCATTTACTTATTTTGAGTTATACAAATCCTTGTACAAGGTTTAGGGTGGCCCCCTTTTTCAGACATATAGTTTCTTGCCTGAGTTTAAGGCGCGTTCTCCTACTGCTTATGCACTAAACTGAGTTACGCCCGGCCTAGGGGCGAGGGTGTATGCGGCGGAGGAGGAGCTAACTCTTTTTTTGTACACTTAGTGTCGGCCTCCAGACGGCAGAAGCACACACCCACAGTCTCTGTGTCCCCCAATGAGCGTCTCGGAGAAAAGGATTTTACGGTGAGTACTCACAAAAATCCATGTTTCTTTTTCCAGAAACTCCTTTCATCCTGTTCTTATTCTGCTCCCTTCTCCTCATACCGCTGATCCTTATTCTTCATTTAGCTCTGCTTTTCTCATTACTCTTCTCACATATTGCAATTATCCTGAGTGCGCTCTTCCGGCACTGCCGGCTTCCTAATGGCCATCAGAGAGTGCTCTGCCGGCTTCCTAATGGCCATCAGAGAGTGCTCTGCCGACTTCCTAATGGCCATCAGAGAGTGCTCTACCGGGTTCCTAATGGCCATCAGAGAATGCTCTGCCGGCGTTGCAGGCTTCCTAATGGCCATCAGAGAGTGCTCTGCCGGCGCTGCAGGCTTCCTAATGGCCACCAGAGAGTGCTCTGCAGGCTTCCTAATGGCCACCAGAGAGTGCTCTGCAGGCTTCCTAATGGCCACCAGAGAGTCCTCTGCAGGCTTCCTAATGGCCACCAGAGAGTGCTCTGCCGGCGCTGCAGGGTTCCTAATGGCCACCAGAGAGCGCTGTCGGCACTGTAGGCTTCCTAATGGCCACCAGAGTGTGCTCTGCCTGCTTCCTAATGGCCATCAGAGAGTGCTCTGCAGGCGCTGCAGGGTTCCTAATGGCCACCAGAGAGTGCTGTGCCGGCTTCCTAATGGCCATCAGAGAGTGATCTGCCGGGTTCCTAATGGCCATCAGAGAGTGATCTGCCGGGTTCCTAATGGCCATCAGAGAGTGCTCTGCCGGCACTGCAGGGTTCCTAATGGCCACCAGAGAGTGCTCTGCCGGCACTGCAGGGTTCCTAATGGCCACCAGAGAGTGCTCTGCCGGTGCTGCAGGCTTCCTAATGGCCACCAGAGAGTGCTCTGCTGGCGTTGCAGACTTCCTAATGGCCATCAGAGAGTGCTCTACCGGGTTCCTAATGGCCATCAGAGTGCTCTGCCGACTTTGCAGGGTTCCTAATGGCCACCAGAGAGTGCTGTGCCGGCTTCCTAATGGCCATCAGAGAGTGATCTGACGGGTTCCTAATGGCCACCAGAGAGTGCTCTGCCGGCACTGCAGGGTTCCTAATGGCCACCAGAGAGTGCTCTGCCGGCGCTGCAGGCTTCCTAATGGCCACCAGAGAGTGCTCTGCTGGCGTTGCAGGCTTCCTAATGGCCATCAGAGAGTGCTCTACCGGGTTCCTAATGGCCATCAGAGAGTGCTCTGCCGACTTTGCAGGGTTCCTAATGGCCACCAGATAGTGCTGTGCCGGCTTCCTAATGGCCCTCAGAGAGTGCTCTGCTGGCGCTGCAGGCTTCCTAATGGCCACCAGAGAGTGCTCTGCCGGCTTCCTAATGGCCATCAGAGAGTGCTCTGCTGGCACTGCAGGCTTACTAATGGCCACCAGAGAGTGCTCACAGGCTTCCTAATGGCCACCAGAGAGTGCTCTGCCGGCGCTGCAGGCTTCCTAATGGCCACCAGAGAGTGCTCTGCCGGCTTCCTAATGGCCACCAGAGAGTGCTCTGCAGGTGCTGCAGGGTTACTAATGGCCACCAGAGCGTGCTGTGCCGTCGTCTTAATAGAGCCATCAAGTCCAGGATGTGACTATAAGGTCCTGTATCTATACCTCCGTCCATGCATGTGCTTTCCAGCTGCCAGTTCTATCAAAGTAGTGACAAAATCCTGAAGGTAGAGTTAAAGCTGAACTCTGGCTGCCAGGAAATCCCATCCGAGCAGAGACTGAGATACTGCAGAATATCATTGCATTGGATTTCTGTCACTCAGTCGTGAGAGCTTGGAGGCCAGCAGCGGATCCTAAAACGCTGCAGGGATCTATCTGAACCGAGTGGACCTCACCATGCACACCACACCTCCAGTCTTTTCCTATGTAAGTGCCAGAGTGAGCTGTGTTCTGTGCAGTGACACAGACCTGCAACATACCCCAAGGCAACAAGCAACTGAGAAACAGTCACCTGTCATTTACATAGTGTAACCCGCCACAGCACCCAAGAATGATAGCACAAGTCACATCCTGTATATCCTACATAAGACGCCTTGAGAGGTTTCCATATATTTGTATCCTTGGATCCCTGGAAACATTTATACAACCGGTGCTCCGATGCCTTCTTCTGCATCATGTCCGTAGGTGAGCTGCCCTTTATTTCATCCCTGTGAGCATCACACCACCCACCTCACAAAAAAAAAAAGACAAGACGATTATACAAAGAATGGAAAAAAAAGGCAATACATGGCAGTGAAGTGTAACCAGACACATCCCAATATATACAACACTCCCCACCACTGGTGGACTCAGACAGAAGCTGGCCCCTGTGAAAGAACAAGATCTCATTATAATGTACAATTCCCCCTGCTTTGGAGGTGATAGTGGCCTCCTTCCCTATTGAGCCCCTATGCGGTAGCACAGGTTGCACCAATGATACGTCCGCCCCTGCCCCACACATTATATATAGGGGGTAAGATGTTATTTACACATCACATTCATTGCAACCCATGTGTATCGGTTATGTTTGAGTGGAATCCAGGGGAAATACTGTGTATACAATAAGAATGAAGCAAAAAAGATTCACAGGCGCTTGGAGGCCACAGCAGCAGACCATAGCCACTGGACCTGACCCCTATTTCTACCTATTGGCATTCCAGCGCAGCTTCTTATTAGGAGGCCTGGCACAACGTACACTTGAACTCCTCCTTGTGTGAAGAGACTCTGAGGATGCTAGCAAATATGAGATGATTTGCAAGACTGTCAATGTGGCCGCTGGACCAGAGTCCTGCAAAAGGTTTTGCACAACTCATATTAGTATACTGTGTGTCTGTATATAATATACATTGCTCAAAAAAAAAGGGAACACCAAAATACCACATCCTAGATATCACTGAATGAAATATTCCAGTTGCAGATCTATATTCATTACATAGTGGAATGCGTTGAGAACAGTAAAACATAAAAATGATCAATGTAAGTCAAAATTAATAACCCCTGGCGGTATGTATTTGGAATGATACTCAAAATCAAACTACAGGCTGATCCAACTTCAGTCGAAATGCCTCAATACAAGGAAATGATGCTCAGTAGTGTGTGGCCACCACATGCCTGTATGACCTCCCTACAAAGCCTGACTATGGTCCTGATGAGATGGCTGATGTTCTCCTGAGGGATCTCCTTACAGACCTAGATTAAAGTATCATTCAACTCCTGGACAGTCTGTGGTGCAACGTGGCATTGGTGAATGGAACGAGACATGATGTCCCAGATGTGCCCGATTGGATTCTTATCTGGGGAACAGGCAGGCCAGTCCATAGCATCAATGCCTTCATCATGCAGGGACTGCTGACGCACTTCAGCCACATGAAGCTTAGCATTGTCATGCATCAGAAGGAATCCAGGGCACACAATGGGTCTGGGGGTCTCATCCTGGTAACTAATGGCAGTCAGGGTACCTCTGGCTAGCAAATGGAGGGCTGTGAGATCCTCCAAAGTAATGACTTCTCACACCATTACTGACCCGCTGGCAAATCGGTCAGGCTGGAGGATTTTGCAGTTAACAGAACATTCTCCATGGCAACTCCAGACTCTGTCATGTGCTCAGTATGAACCTGCTCTCATCCGTGAAGAGTACAGGGCGCCAATGTTGAATCTACCAATCTTGGTGTTCTCTGGTAAATGCCAATTGCCTTGCACAGTGTTGAGCTGTAAGCACAACAACCACTTGTGGATGTCGGTCCCTCATACCACCCTCATGGAGTCTGTTTCTAACAGGCACATGGATGTTAGTGGCCTGCTGTAGGTCATTTTGCGGAGCTCTGGCACTGCTCCTCCTATTCCTCTTTGCTCCATGCACTGGACACTATGCTAACAGACACAGCTACCACTCCTGCCATAGCTCGCATTGATGTGCCATCCTGGATTAGCTGCACTACCTGAGCAACTTATGTGGGTTGTAGACACCACCTCTTTCTACTGCAGGGGTGAGCGCAATGATAAAATGCAAAAGTGACCAAAACAACAGCCAAAAAGGATGAGAACAAAGAAATGGTCTGTGGTCACCCCCTGCAGAACCACTCCTTTACTGTGGTTGTGTTGCTAATTGCCTATGATTTCTATCTGTTGTCTGTTCCATTTGCACAACAGCAGGAGAAATTGATTCACAATCTGTTGCTTCATAACTGGACAGGCTGATTTCACAGAAGTATGATTGACTTGATGTTACATTTTGTTGTTTACGTGTTCCCTTTATTTTTTTGAGCAGTGTATGTATTACAGTTGGAGTCAAAATTAGTCATCCCACATCCCATTACAAATTTGGTTTATTAGCAAAATTTACAAACTTTTTGTTCTTGTTTAATTTATTATTATGTAAATAGCTCGACACAACTAATATAGAGTACAAGGTGGGCCATTTATATGGATACACCTGGGTGGGCCATTTATAAAGTTGGATTCAAAATGGCCGACTTCAAAATGGCCACCATGGTCACCACCCATCTTGAAAAGTTTTCCCCCTCCCATATACTAATGTGCCACACAGGAAGTTGATATCACCAACCATTCCCTTTTTATTTAGGTGTATCCATATAAATGGCCCACCCTGTACTTTGTACATTTATATAACTTATGTATTACTGCTTATTATTATTGCCTCCAAGTTCACCCAAAAATGCCACACTTACTGCCTATTGCAGTCTCAGATTGATTCACCCTTGAATAGGATCATTTAGAGAATGGTCAGGTTAGATTTGGGCAAACGTCTGACGCTAGTGGGCGGTTCTGTCTGACGTGTAATGGATACATAGACTATAAATATAAAACCTGGAACTTTGGGCTCCGAGTTATGTTTTTGGCCACATCTATCATTTAAGTCAAAGATGAAAGCGCAGTAAAACCTTGTTCTTGGTTTCAAGTCACAAGTGTGTGGATAAAACGTAATGTTAACGTCCCCTCCTAAGAGGGTAAAGAAAATATCTTTTTTGCATTTTTTTTTAATGCTTTTCTTTTTTTAGTGCTAATACAATTTATTTTTTTGAGCAGTATAGTATTATGGAAACAAAGGGAACACTAAACAATACATTGTTATTTGAAGCACATGTTATGTAATAATTCAGGATGTCAGGTCTTGGATAAAACTCATCCAATACCTGTACTGGCTAAGCAGTAGGGTGACTGAGGTTTGATTCTGTTGTAGTAATATTACTAATTCAAGAGCGTGGTCTAAAAAGTTAAGAGAAGCTATGGTTGCTTTGCAAAAACAAATAGAAAGATACAAAAGCAATGAATTGTCCTCGCTATTCATCTGGAAGGATTGTTCAAAGTTAAAGGAGCAATGGTTCCACTACCTGAACATGAGAGGAGGAACCTCTCACCGGCCGCCTCCAGATTCTTGAGGTTGTTCAAGATCCCTTAAGTGACTGCAAAAAAACTGCAGCAAGATTCGGTGGAAGTGGACAATTAGGTTTTGTTTGCATAGGTGAGGCTTCGTTCAGATGTTAGAAATTTCCACGTAGGAGAAAAATGGATCTTCAGTTTTTTTTTGTGTGTGGGGGAAAAAAAAAGTTTATGCACAATCTCCTATGTATGAATCTGACTCTCGGATGAAAATTGGACATGTATCCGCTATTTTCTGGAGACCATCCGGTTCTAGAAAAATGACAGGCATGTGAATGGTCTTATAGACTATGACAAGAGCAAGCATTATCTGAGAAAACCAAGTATAGTACTTGTATGTGAACATCAGCTGTGTGAATGAGGCCTTGGAAGGTTTCCACGGGCCAGACTCCAAGATGTCCCTTCTACTGGACAAAACGCATAAGAAAAGATAGCACCAATATAGCTCCAACTATAGCTCCTCCATACATCTGTAACATGGTCTTCCGGTACCTACCCGCACGCAACCTTCGATCCTCTCAAGATCTCCTTCTCTACTCCCCCCTCATCTCTTCTTCCCACAACCGCATACAAGACTTCTCCCGTGCTTCCCGCATACTCTGGAACTCTGTCGCAACACATCAGACTCTCGCCAACAACGGAAACATTCAAGAAGAACCTGAAGACGCAACTGTTCTGACAAGCCTATAGCCTGCAATGATCCTCGGTCTACTGAACCACCGCACAACCAGCTCTACCCTTTCCTAGCGTATCCTCACCCATCCCTGTAAACTGTGAGCCCTCGCGGGTAGGGTCCCCTCTCCTTATGTACTTGTGTGTCCCTTGTCTTGCACATGTTTACTGTACTTGTCTATATTTCCCCTTTTCCCTGTAAAGCGCCATGGAATAAATGGTGCTATTTAAATGTATAATAATAATAATTAATAATAAATAATATGATGAAAGCCATAAAAATAAACAGACGTTTTGAGATTCTGTTTTGTGCAGCTATAACTTCTTGTAGTTATGGATCAGTGATACAGTATGTGTATATATTTATGTATATGAGGAAATATTGAATCATATGCTGTGATAAACATGTCATAGGTAGTGATGAGCGAGTCTACTAGTTGCTCAGAGACCACCCGAGCATGGTCGGGAAAACCCGAGTATTTTGGTGTGCTCGGAGATTTAGTTTTCGTCGTCTCAGCTGCATGATTTGTGGCTGCTGGACAGCTTGAATACATGTGTGGAATGCCTGTTTGTTAGAGAATTCCCATATGTATTCATCCTGTCAACAGGTCGCAAATCATGCAGCTGAGGCGAGGAAAACTAAATCTCCGAGCATGGCAAAATACTCGGAGGACACCCGAGCAACGAGTATACTCATTCCTCAATAGTCATTGGCTCAGTGATGCCTACAAAAGAGCCTGTGTCTTAGTGACTCCTACAATGAAGCATGGCGGTGGCTTGATGATGCTAAGGGGCTGCTTTGCTTTCTCTGGCACTGTGAACCTGCAGCGTGTTGAGGGAAAGATGGAATTAATCATGTATTAGGAAATTCTAGGCGAGTACGTCAAGTCTTCTATGAGGAAGTTGAAACTTGAACATCACTGAACATTCCAAAAGGGAATATTGTAAACAACTGGATAAATGGAAGCAGGAAAAGGTGGTGAAGGATTGTTCTAGTGAACAATCAAGGAAATGCAATTCTGGTGTCTGATTAAAGGTACTGTCACACTTAGCGATGCACCAGCGATCCCGACCAGCGATATGACCCGGTCAGGATCGCTGGTACATCGCTAAGTGGTCGCTAGTGAGCTGCCACACAGGCAGGTCTCACCAGCGACATCGCAGGGGTCGGGGGTCGCTACTTACCTGTTAGACGAGGTGATCCTGACGTCCTCCCGCCAGCGTCCACGCGTCGCTCGTCTCCACAGCAGGAAGCTGACGACGAGAAACGGTCCAGGACGTTCTCGCGCGATCAGCGATAATCAGCGGGGGAGCCGGTCGGAGGTAAGTATCAGACATAGCGATATCGCTAGCAATATCGCTGCTACGTCATAAAAACCAGTGACGTTATAGCGATATTGCTAGCGATATCGCTTAGTGTGAAAGATCCTTAAGATCATGTTCACACGTTCAGTATTTGGTCAGTATTTTACTTCAGTATTTGTAAGGCAAAAATAGAACATGTGAACGTGGCCTAAGGGTGTGTGCACGCTGAGATTTTTGTCTTTTTTTTAGAAGCATCTCTTTAACCCTGCAATCAAAACTTGTGTTTTTTTTTAACTCCTTGTTGTTTTTGTAGAGTTTCTGCTCCAAAAAAGTGTGAATTCACTCCAATGTGTCCAAACTCACAACTTGTCATTCCTTAGTACCAATGGGCTTTAACAGCAGACGAGTTCCCAAGAGGCATGGTTCCAGTGGGTACTGAGGAGTGAAAAAACATTGCCCTGACAGATGAGTTGTTGCACCATTCTGATGGGATGGTCAGGTTAAGAAACACTAATAGATGACTTCTTTCTGTCTGGTGTCAACAGTTCAGGCTGGTGAAGGTGGCGTAATGATGGAATTTTTTTTTGGCACTCCCAGGCTCCTCTTATACCTTTAAATGGACATTTGGACAATGAGGCTTGTCTAAGCATTGTAGCACACCAAGTTCATCCTTTCATGGGACCTGTCTATGCTATGGTAGTAGGACAATGCCCTATGCCACAAGATTAATTTAAAGGTACACGCACACTGAGTCTTTTTACTAAGTTTTGAGAGTGGAAACAACTGAAAGCCCACATTTTTTAGGAGGATTTGGAGAGATTTTTCTCCACTTCTGCTCCAAATCCTCCTAAAAAAAAACTCATTGTAAACATACCCTAAGCATTAAGACGCCAGCACACCTTCCAAGTTTTCCCACTTGACGTCACTTCAGGAGATCGCTGTTGTTCTTGCAGTGACTTAGCTGCTGACATCTTTCTCGTTATACTGTGAAGTACAGAGAGCATGCAGCTCCCGAGCCGACACCACCCGAACAATGAGCATGTCGCTTCTTTTAACCACTTAATTGCTGTGCATTATGTGGCACTTTTACCAATACCTATGCCATGTTCACATACCATAATCATGGATTGATTTCGGGGATGAGACCAATTTTCCTTGAAAAATGAGGCAGTTAGAATAGAGACCCGTTCAATGAGATCACCTTGACGTTGGTGAATGGGCTTACATCTTTTGGCCAAATTTTGTGCTAAGTATCTCATATGTTTTTTCTAAATTCCAAAAGCCATTATGCTATTCACACTTCATATTTGATATGCCTTAATGCAATTGAGTGCAACCATTTCCTTATTTTGATATGTAAGCTGTTTTTTGGTATGCACATATTCAGACTAGGATGTGCCGTCAGTTTTTTCTGTCAATTTTCCTCGAATCCACGGCCTTCACAGCCCAAGATCTTAAGTGACCAATTTTAATCCATACTTGGTCAGTGTCTTTGTTTTTACTCTCTGTGATTTTCCATTGTGATGTTAAAAATGGACATCATACAGACTGCAGTCTGATGGCATCGGTGATTTTTATGCGTTCATGACTTGGATATGTCTTTGTGATTTTGGTACGAATACAAGGACACACAAAAAAGGACATGCGAACAACCCATAGATTAGGTAGGTGTTCTATCATTGAAAAAGGCAGAACATGGTGAAAAATGCAGAACATGGTGAAAAATACAGAACATGTGTGAAAAATGGACGTCTGCATGAAGCCTAGCCTGCGGCAACGCCCAGAAGCTATTCTGTCCACGTGGGCCAATATCTCTGTAGAGCAATTTCAACCTAGTAGATAGAGATGAGAAAATCGAATCACAGGACTCCGATCCCGCATCCAGATCAGTGGCCACTAGAGTCCCAAACACCTCTTCCTGTCCGGCATGGCATTTGATTTTTCAGGGCTGGGACAACATCATCGGTGTGATCCACAGATGACGTTGCACCAGCCCAAGCTGCACCATAGTCGCCAGAAGGTAGGAGATTAGCGGGCCTCCTATCTAGCTGCCAGGTACCGCTGATCTGGATGCTGGATTTTAGTCCTACAAATTGATCCGCTCATCTCTACTAGTTGAATTTCTGCCACAACGAAATGCTGCTGTTCATTGTGTATATACATATATTTTATATATACATATTTTTTTTTTACTTTTTGTGATGTGTATTGTAGGAACTGATGGTCTGGGCCAAATCACTGATTTACTTTTTGTTTGTTTCCTATTATGGACAATTTGTAGAATAAAGTCATTAATGACGGAAACATCCGGCCATAATAGTGCGGCTTTACTAACACTGCTAATGACTTGGAAAGGAAATGTTTATATTTCATGATCTGAAATCAAACTATCCTAATCTAAGCACTTGGAGTCTGATGTAGTGCAGCGCCATTCATGTGGTTGCGTATCGCTTCACCCTGAACTGTAATGAGATCTCAATCTGCAAGAAAAACAACCTAAAGTGATCATCGTCAGAAATCCCCGTCGTCCTCTTCACATCTCTGCTGCATCGCAGGAAACAAGTACTGCTGATCTGGTGTATATAACCCCATCATATGTGATACTATCTGCTGAGCTGTGTATCTAATCCTATCCTGTGTGATACTGTCTGCTGATCTGGTATATCTAACCCCATCATATGTGATACTAACTGCTGAGCCGTGTATCTAATCCTATCCTGGGTGATATTGTCTGCTGAGCTGGTATATCTAACCCCATCATATGTGATACTATCTGCTGAGCCGTGTATCTAATCCTATCCTGTGTGATACTGTCTGCTGAACTGGTATATCAAACCCCATCATATGTGATACTATCTGCTGAGCCGTGTATCTAATCCTATCCTGTGTGATATTGTCTGCTGATCTGGTGTACATAACCCCATCATATGTGATACTATCTGCTGAGCCGTGTATCTAATCCTATCCTGTGTGATACTGTCTGCTGATCTGGTGTACATAACCCCATCATATGTGATACTATCTGCTGAGCCGTGTATCTAATCCTATCCTGTGTGATACTGTCTGCTGATCTGGTGTACATAACCCCATCATATGTGATACTATCTGCTGAGCCGTGTATCTATTCCTATCCTGTGTGATACTGTCTGCTGAGCTGGTATATCTAACCCCATCATATGTGATACTATCTGCTGAGCCGTGTATCTAATCCTATCCTGTGTGATACTGTCTGCTGATCTGGTGTACATAACCCCATCATATGTGATACTATCTGCTGAGCCGTGTATCTATTCCTATCCTGGGTGATATTGTCTGCTGAGCTGGTATATCTAACCCCATCATATGTGATACTATCTGCTGAGCCGTGTATCTAATCCTATCCTATGTGATACTGTCTGCGGAGCTGGTATATCTAACCCCATCATATGTGACACTGCCTGCTGAGCTGTGTGTCTTATCCTTTAACCCCTTTCCGACATGTGCAGTAACAATACGTACATGTTGGAATCCACCTGCTTGGAAAGGTGTGGGCTCAGCACCGAAGCCCGCACCTTTCCGGGCATATGACAGCTGATCTATACAGCCAGAGGTGTATCTAGGTTTTCTGGCACCTGGGGCAAGAATTCGGTTTGGCGCCCCCCCCCCCCCCCCCCCCCCGAGCACACATGCAATTTGCACAGTTAGTCATGTACCCACGAGCTGCTCACCCTAATGCTCTCAATGTTCAGTGAAAAACTGAGAGAAGAAGGAAGAGAAGCTCGTTGTCACAGGACCATAAGTATGAAAATCGCATATGAATGAAGTGTCCGTGTGATGACTACTGGAACCTGCAGCGCTGAATCCTGACATTGCAGCTTCTGAATTCTCACACAACTAATGCACTGCACACTTTTAGGATTCTCCCTTGCTGGTGGACGGTCATGTCAGCACAAGTATGTGATTTGTATACTTTTGGCCACAAACCGACTAGACGTGTCCGGCCTCGCTCAGTTCACTGTCATGGAGTGAGGCCACACACGTCTAGTCAGCACATGACTGCATGTATGTAAATCGCCAGCACAACAGAATCCTGACAGCGTGCAGTGCACACTGTGAGAATTCATAAGACTGCAGTCACAAAGAATGACTGCAGACTCATCACAGACCTAGACAACCCCTTTAATGCTCCTAACATAAATAAAAATATGACAGTCAGAATCACAAATAACATTTACATCCAGGTACCTTATAGATGACGCTGTCTCTGGAGTCATTCTCCTTTTCAACATCTTATCCAGACCCCATGATGAGTTTTCTCATCCACAGCCGTCTCTGCAGACTTCCATCTTCTTCAATCTATTGCAGCACATCCCGACACGATGCCCTTAAAGATAGTAGTGTCATTATAATGCTCCTAAATAAAAATATCTGCTGTACGCTGAGCCCCTGAATAAATAATTACCCCTCATTATATTGTCTGTACAAAATATTACCCACACACTGTCCCTCTTATGGTACATGCTCTTTACACTGACCTCTCCTTTCCATACCGGCCCCACTCTTCACACTGTCCTCTCATACTGTGTTCCCCCTATAGGGCCCAGTGTTTTTACTGTCTCATCACACTGCCCCTCTTTGGTATACTGTCCCCTCCCAGCTATGCCCTTACACTGTCCCCCCATGCTACGCTCCCACTACTCAGTTTCTATACTGTGCCCACTCACTTTTCTCACCCCATACTGTCTCCTCACACTAACTACCCTCCCTCCTCATACTGTCTTCTCTCACATCCCCCCTGTTCACCATACTGTCTCCTCATATATTTACCCCCTCACTTTCTATACTGCCTGCTCACACATACCCCTGACTTCTCATACTGTATCTGCACACATCCCATCACCCTCACTCCCCACATGCTGTCCACATACACTCACTGGCCACTTTATTAGGTACACCATGCTAGTAAGGGGTTGGACCCCCTTTTGCCTTCAGAACTGCCTCAATTCTTCGTGGCAGAGATTCAACAAGGTGCTGGAAGCATTCCTCAGAGATTTTGGACCATATTGACATGATGGCATCACACAGTTGGCGCAGATTTGTCGGCTGCACATCCCTGATGCGAATCTCCCGTTCCACCACATCCCAAAGATGCTCTATTGGATTGAGATCTGGTGACTGAGGAGGCCATTTGAGTACAGTAAACTCATTGTCATGTTCAAGAAACCAATCTGAGATGATTCGAGCTTTATGACATGGCGCATTATCCTGCTGAAAGTAGCCATCAGATGTTGGGTACATTGTGGTCATAAAGGGATGGACATGGTCAGCAACAATACTCAGGTAGGCTGTGGCGTTGCAACGATGCTCAATTGGTACCAAGGGGCCCAAAGAGTGCCCAGAAAAAATTCCCCACACCATGACACCACCACCACCAGCCTGAACCGTTGATACAAGGCAGGATGGATCCATGCTTTCATGTTGTTTACGCCAAATTCTGACCCTACCATCCAAATGTCGCAGCAGAAATCGAGACTCATCAGACCAGGCAACGTTTTTCCAATCTTCTACTGTCCAATTTCGATGAGCTTGTGCAAATTTTAGCCTCAGTTTCCTGTTCTTAGCTGAGAGGAGTGGTACCCAGTGTGGTCTTCTGCTGCTGTAGCCCATCTGCCTCAAAGTTCGACGCACTGTGCGTTCAGAGATGCTCTTCTGCCTACCTTGGTTGTAACGGGTGGCAATTTGAGTCACTGTTGCCTTTCTATCAGCTCGAACCAGTCTGCCCATTCTCCTCTGACCTCTGGCATCAACATGGCATTTCCGGCCACAGAACTGCCGCTCACTGGATTTTTTTTCTTTTTCGGACCATTCTCTGTAAACCCTAGAGATGGTTGTGCGTGAAAATCCCAGTAGATCAGC
Source organism: Dendrobates tinctorius (assembly GCF_039654945.1). Taxonomy (NCBI): domain Eukaryota; kingdom Metazoa; phylum Chordata; class Amphibia; order Anura; family Dendrobatidae; genus Dendrobates; species Dendrobates tinctorius. The sequence continues at coordinate 2,147,651 of NW_027361733.1, read as the reverse complement.
AGTTTCTGAAATTCTCAGACCAGCCCTTCTGGCACCAACAATCATGCCACGTTCAAAGGCACTCAAATCACCTTTCTTCCCCATACTGATGCTCGGTTTGAACTGCAGGAGATTGTCTTGACCATGTCTACATGCCTAAATGCACTGAGTTGCCGCCATGTGATTGGCTGATTAGAAATTAAGTCTTAACACACAGTTGGACAGGTGTACCTAATAAAGTGGCCAGTGAGTGTACATTTCCCACATTGCTACTCATACTGTGACCACATACATTCTTTGTTCGCTCCCCATACTGTCTGCATCCCTCCCAATCACCATACTGTTTCTGCATCCATCCCCTATACTGTTTCCTCATACATGCTTCCCATTCCCAGATACTGTTTCCTCATACATGCCCCCCATTCCCCTGTACTGTTTCCTCGTACGTCCCCCATTCCCTCGTACTGTTTCCTCCTACATGCCCCCCATTCCCCACATACTATTTCCTCATACATGCCCCCCATTCCCCCTACTGTTTCCTAGTACGTGTCCCCCATTCCCTCATACTGTTTCCTCCTACATGCCCCCCATTCCCCACATACTGTTTCCTCATACATGCCCCCCATTCCCCTGTACTGTTTCCTCGTACGTCCCCCATTCCCTCGTACTGTTTCCTCCTACATGCCCCCCATTCCCCACATACTATTTCCTCATACATGCCCCCATTCCCCCTACTGTTTCCTAGTACATGTCCCCCATTCCCTCATACTGTTTCCTCCTACATGCCCCCCATTCCCCACATACTGTTTCCTCATACATGCCCCCCATTCCCCTGTACTGTTTCCTCGTACATGTCCCCCATTCCCCCGTACTGTTTCATTGTACATGCCCCCCATTCCCGCGTACTGTTTCCTCATTCATGGCCTCCATCCCCCCATGCTGTTTCCTCATACATGCCCCCCATTCCCCCGTACTGTTTCCTCGTACATGTCCCCCATTCCCCCGTACTGTTTCCTTGTACATGCCCCCATTCTGTTTCCTCATACATGCCCCCATTCCCCCATACTATTTCCTCCTACATGCCCCCCATTCCCCCGTACTGTTTCCTTGTACTGTACATGCCCACCTTTCCCCCATACTGTTTTCTCGTACATGTGTAAGAGTATGAGCAGGAACGCAGGATGCAGTGATGGGACACAGGCAGAGCAAGGGTTAACAGGTTTATTTACAGGGGAATGTACTCCATGCAGGGAGTGAGGGATTGTAGGGTGATGATAAGGGAATGGGGCAGAACTGGGAGAGTGGCAGGGAAGGTCAGGGACGAGCGAAAGTTCAGTAATAAAGAGGTGAAACATATCAGTCTGTAGTCTTCTTGGGTGCAGCTCCTCAGGGTTCCAACAGTGGCACCGACAACAGTGATGCGATGTCCTTTCCAGTGGGGACAAGTAAATGACAATACCCTGTCTTCTGGTAACCATGGTCGGTCTCCGGCATCTTCCACTGTCCCTAGGCCATATACTGTAGTGGCTAAACAACGGTAAGCGCCACAGTCCTGTACGAGCCCAGAGTGGCTCTGCAAGTATACGAAGGCCAAGTCAAGTCACAAGTGTCTGGGGCCGAGATTTACTAGCACAGTCAGGGTGTAGGTTACTTTCACGCTACTGGTCTCTTTAAGGCGGCACACGCACGGTACTCATGATCCTGAAGTATTTGGCTCCTGGCTTTATGTTGGTTACTGAGCACACACTGTCCATCTCTCTCTCTGGTCCCCGTGGTTGGCGGCGGGCGACAGTGGTCGCTGGTCTTTGTGGGGGCTGATGCTCCCCGGACGGAGCACTTCTCTCTCTGACTGCTGCAACACCCGGCCCAGCTCTGCTCTGTGTGCATGGCTCTGCTCTGCACAGCTCTCTCTGCAGGTGACGAGGGCTCCTTCTATACAGCCCATCGCCACACCGGTACTGTATGAGGGGGAAGCAGAGCGTGCTGCTCACTGCTCTGAGCGCTGCTCTTTGTGCTGTTCCCCTCCGGCAGCAGACTGCTCCGCTTCACGCACTTTTTCCTTTTATGCCTCTGCTGCTGCTTTTCTGGCTCTCCCCACCCTTCTCCATCCCCAAGAAGGTCCTCCTTGCTCAGACTTCCCTCAGACAGAAGGGAAGGTCCGCCCCACTCAGGCTTCCCCCAGGGAACAAAAGATGCAGCCTTTCTAGTTCCGGGCCCGGCATGCAGGTACCCTCAGTCCGGTCTATCTACTAACTCATGCCCCCCATTCCCCTGTACTATTTCCTCATACATGCCCCCATCTCCCCCTTTGCTCCTCATTTTGTGTCCTCAAATCTCCCCCATACATTAAATCCCTCATCCTCACTCCAAATCCCCCACACATTAAATCCCCCATCCCCAATACAAATCTCCCCACACACAATAAATAACTCCATCTCCACTCCAAATCTCCCCCCACACATTAATCCCCCCATGCAAATAATCTTCGGTGTCTTCAGCTCCACTGGAGCACTTACCACCCATCCTGCGTCTCTGCGTTGCCGGTGAGTGACGATAGCAGTGTAATCACATGATCTGATCACGCTGCTGGCGTCGCTCTGACCCAGCGGTCAGAGCTTTAATTGTACTTGCGTCTCTAAGACACAAGTACAATTGATCCCTGCGAGCCGGCATGCTGCAGCTGCAGGTTGACAGCTGGCACAGAGAATGGCTGACTCCCAGTTCGAGGGGCGGCAGAATGCAGCTGCCGGAGAAAACACTGCAGACCACCGCATTCGACGGCCCGACTGCGCCATGGGCACATGCCCCGGCTGCCCCCCCCAGATACGCCTCTGTATACAACTGACATGTCCCCACAACAGCCGTGGGTGGAATCGCGATCCACTCACGGCTGTTATTTAGTTAAATGCTGCTGTCAATTTCTGATAGCGGCCTTTAATTCACACTTTCATAAAGCGCGTCGCTGGCTCCACCCATAGGTTATCCCATCACATGATTGCAGGTCACCGATGGGTCGGCATGATAACCAGAGGTCTGCAGCCATGGTCGGCGCTCATAGCAAGTGAGGATTTCTGCTACACACAGGCGATCTGATCATCTCCTGTGTGTAGCAGAGGCTATCAAAGTATTGCAGCTTCTAGTCTCCCATGGAGACTATTGAAGCACGCAAAAAGTAAAAAAAAATTAAAAAATCTTAAAAAAAAATAAAAAATATAAGTTCAAATCACCCCCCTTTCGCCCCATTCAAAATAAAACAATAATAAAAAAAATAAAATATACACATATTTTTGTTATTGCCGTGTTCAGAATCGCCCAATCTATCAATTTAAGAATTAACCTGATCGCTAAACAGCATAACAAGAAACAAAATTCAAAACGCCAGAATTACGCTTTTTTTTGTCGCCGCAACATTGCAATAACAGGTGATCAAAACATTGTATCTACACCCAGAGGTGTATCTAGGCTTTCTGGCACTCAGGGCAAGAATTCCGTTTGGCACCACTATGTTCATTTTATTAGGATGCTCCAGAAAAAAACGCGAAAAAAAATTCGGATTTCCTGAGATGGAGACTGTTTTTTTTCTCAGGAAAAATCTGCTTACGTGGGCACATAGCCTGAAAGTCGCATATGCATGAAGTGTCCATGTTATGACTACTGGAACCTGCAGAGCTGAATCCTGACATTGCACGATTCTGAATTCTCACAACTAATGCACTGCACACTTTTAGGATTCTCCCTTGCCGATGTACAGTCATGTCAGCACAAGCATGTGATTTTTATATTTCTGGCTACATTACGACTAGACGTGCCCGGCCTCGCTCAGTTCATTTTCATTGAGTAAGGCCACACATGTCTAGTCAGCATGTGACCGCATGTATGTAAATTACCGGCACGAAAGAATCCTAACAACGTTCAGTGAGCACTGTGAGAATTCAGAAGTCTGGAGTCACATAGAATGACTGCAGACTCAGCATAAGCCTGGACAACCCCTTTATTGCTCCTACCATAAATAAAAACATGAGAATAAGTAAGTTTCACAAATAATATTTACATCCAGGTACCTTACGGAGCTGTCGTCTTTGGAGTCGTTCTCCTTCTTTTCTTCATCTTGTCCAGACCCCATGATGAGTTTTCTCATCCACAACCGTCTCTGCAGACTTCCATCTGCTCCGGTCTTCTGCAGCAAATCTCCACATGATGCCTTTAAAGATACCAGTATCATTATAATACTTCTGAATAAAAATATCTTCCCATTCGCCAAGCCCCTGAATAAATAATTGCTCCTCACTATATTTATACATATCAACTAGATCCAAAAATTAGAATACCACCTTCCAAAACAATATATTTCTCTACATCCTACATTGAATATTGCAGGAAAAGAAAGGCATAGGCCAAAAATATAAAATCACCAAATTTATTGATTCAAAATTTAAAAGATAAGACAAGACACGCGCGACAGTTGCTTAGTCGTCGACAGTTGCTTAGTCGTCGCGGCAACACGGCCGCATTGCTTATTGTACCAGCACATTACAGCCGTTAAAGGCATCACTGCTGCGTCGCTCATTACACAGGCACACTCCTGTACATATTCTGGAGTACAATACATTAGGTAATTAGGTAACAGTAGAACAGTGACTGCAGCTCTGGGTGTAATTGGACTACAACACATTAGGTAAAAGCAGAACAGTGACTGCAGCTCTGGGAGTAACTGGAGTACAATACATTAGATAACAGCAGAACAGTGACTGCAGATCTTGGTGTAACTGGAGTACACTACATTAGGTAACAGCAGAACAGTGACTGCAGCTCTGGGTGTAACAGGAGTACATTAGGTAACAGCAGAACAGTGACTGCAGATCTGGGTGTAACTGGACTACAATACATTAGGTAAAAGCAGAACAGTGACTGCAGCTCTGGGATTAACTGGAGTACAATACATTAGATAACAGCAGAACAGTGACAGCAGCTCTGGGTGTAACTGGAGTACAATACATTAGGTAACAGCAGAACAGTGACTGCAGCTCTGGGTGTAACTTGAGTACAATACATTTGGTAAGATCTGAACAGTGACTGCAGCTCTGGCTGTAACAGGAGTATAATACATTAGGTAAGAGCAGAACGGTGACTGCAGATCTGGGTGTAACTGGAGTACAATACATTAGGTAAAAGCAGAACAGTGACTGCAGCTCTGGGATTAACTGGAGTACAATATTTTAGATAACAGCAGAACAGTGACAGCAGCTCTGGCTGTAACTGGAGTACAATACATTAGGTAACAGCAGAACAGTGACAGCAGCTCCGGGTGTAACAGGAGTATAATACTCTAGATGGTGGCCTGATTCTATCGCATCAGGTATTCTAGAGTCTCTGTTAAAATAAAAAATAGTTATATACTCACCTTCCGACAACCCCCGGACTCTGTCCCTCCTCTCACCACGCTCCCGGCATCTTCCAGTCCCAGTAATGCTTAGCGAGAAGGGCCGGAGATGATGTCACTGTCGCGAGAGCGCGACGTCATCAGCGGTGTTTCGCACTAAGCATTACTGGGACCGGAAGATGCCGGGAGTGAGGTGAGAGGAGAGAAAGAGTCCGGGGGCCATCGGGAGGTGAGTGTATCACTATTTTTTATTTTAACAGACACTCTAGAATACCCGATGCGATAGAATCGGGCCACCATCTAGTATATATATATATATATATATATATACACATTATATATATAATAATAATTTACTCAGTACATGGATAAAATTATCCCTGACTAACTATGTTGTTTTTTATTATATCTTGTACAGTATCGCTTTAATATATCAAAAAAGGAAATTTTTCATAGATGTATCCGATAATACTATATACCTTAACACAGACAATGCGTTATTCTATCACAATAAATGTGCAGATACCTAAAAAGTGCTAAATGCCAGTGAATAAATAGTTAATGCAGGCCAATATAAAGTAATCTGCTCAGTGCTAAATAAAATTGTCCGCAACAAACTAGCTGTAATACTACATAAGGCAAAACTTGCACAAATATTCGTATAGCTGCAACAAGACTTACATAATGTAGCTGCTAGTGCCGCTGGTGTAAGAATCCCTCCTGGCTACCCCGACAACGCCGTTTCGCTGTATGGCTTCCTCAATAGGGGGCAACATTGTCTGCACAAAATATTGCCCCACACTGTTCCTCTTATGGTACATGCTCTTCACACTGTCCCCTCCTTTCCATACTGGACCCCTTTTCACACTGTCCTCTCACACTGTCCTCTCACACTGTGTCCTCCCTATAGGGCTCAGTCTCTATACTGTACCCTTTTATCACACTCCCTCCTCCTTGGTATACTGTCCCCTTACACTGTCCCCCCATGCTACGCCTCCACTACTCATTCTCTATTCTGTGCCCATTCACTTTTCTCACCCCATACGGTCTCCTCACACTATTCCCCTCCCTCCTCATACTGTTTTCTCTCACATCCCCCCTGTTCACCATACTGTCTCCTCATATATTTATCCCCTCATTCTCTATACTGCCTGCTCACACATACCCCTGACTCACCATAATGTGTTTGCACACATCCCAACACCCTCACTCCCCATACTGTGCCCACATACATTTTTCCCATCGCTACTCATACTGTGTCTGCATACATTCCCCTGTTCGCTCACCATACTGTCTGCACCCATTCCCCCACTAACCATTCTGTGTCTGCACCCATCCCCCTTACTGTTTCCTTATACATGCCCCCATTCCCCCATACTGTATCCTCGTCCATGCCCCTCATACTGTTTCCTCATACATGCTCTGCATCTCCCCTTTTGCACCTCATTTTGTGTCCTCAAATCCCCCCACACATTAATTCCGTCATCCCCAGTCCAAATCTCACCCCATACATTAAATCCCCATCCCCACTCCATATCTCACCCCATACATTAAATCCCCCATCCCCACTCTAAATCTCCCCACAAACATTAAATGCCCCCATACCCACTCCCCACTCCGTAGCTCCCCACATGCATTAAATGCCCCATCCCCACTCCAAATCTCCCCACACACATCAAATGCCCCTATCCCCAAGCCAAATCTCCCCACACACATTAAATGCCCCCATCCCCACACACATTGAATGCCCCCATCCCCACTCCACCTCTCCCCACACATATTAAATGCCCCATCTGCACTCCAAATCTCCACACAAACATTACATGACCCCATCCCCACTCCAAATCTCCCCACACACATTACATGACCCCATCCCCATACATATTAAATTTCCCCATCCCCACTCCAAATCTCCCCACATGCATTAAATAACCCATCTCCACTCCAAATCTCCTTACGCACATTAAATGCCCCCATCCTCACTCCTCACACGCATTAATGCCCGCATCCTCACTCCAAATCAACCCACACACAATACGTGTCCGCATCCCCACTCCAGATCTCCCCACATGCATTACAGGTCCGCATCCCCACTCCAAATATCCCCACACGCATTAAATGTCCCAATCACCACCCCAAATCTCCCCACAAGCATTAAATGCCCCCATTTCCACTCCAAATCTCACCACGCACATTAAATGCCCCATCCCCACTCCAATTCTCACCACACGCATTAAATGACCCCATCCCGACTTCCCAAATGCATTAAATGCCCACATCCCCACTCCAAATCAGCCCACACACATTACATCTCCCTACACACATTAATTGCCCCCATCCCCACTTGCATTAAATGCCCGCATCCCCACTCCAAATCACCCCACGCACATTACATGTTCGCATCCCTACTCCAAATCTCCCCACATGCATTAAAAGCCCCTATCCCCACATGCATTAAATGCCTGCATCCCCACTCCAAATCTCCCCACAGACATTACATGCCCCTAACTCCACTCCAAATCCCCCCTCAATGCACTTAATCTTCGGTGTCTTCAGCTCCACTGCAGCACTTACCACCAATGTGTAACTCTGTCTGCAGGTCGAAGAGTGATGTCAGCAGCGTGATCACATGATCTGATCACGCTGCTGGCGTCGGTCAGAGCTTCAAATGTACTCGCGTCCTCAGAGTCATATACAATTGATCCCTGGGAGCACGGCAGAATGCATCTGCAGGGGAGACACTGCGAACCGCCGCATTAGGCGGCCCGACTGCACCCCCCTGCCGGCTGTGCCCAGGGCACATGCCCTGGCTGCCCCCATAGATATGCCTCTGTCTACACCAAAATTGTATCAATAAAAACATCAGCTATGTGTGCAAAAAAAAAAGCCCTCACGCAGACCCAAATAAACCCTCACTAGAAGACCATCAAATTTCATTTTTATTTCTATTAATTAAAATAAAGAATATACAAAGGGTTATAAAACGTTTCGTCTCTAATCTGTCTTAGACGTCTGCAGTTATTTTATGCACTATGCCTAATTTATATTTAGAAAATGTATAGTACCCAGTATGATAATACATATTGGCAGAATAGGACAACAAATTTTAGCACTAGCATTGCAGGGACTCTATATATAAATTTTGGAATTTTTTTTCACAAATTAAAAAAAAAAAACCTAGACATGTTTGGTGTCTATGAATTCACAATGACCTGGAGAATCATAATGGCAGGTCAGTTTTAGCATTTAGTGAACATGGTGAAAGAAACAAAAAACTATTGTGGAATAGCACTTTTTTTTGCAATTTCACCACACTTGGAATTTTTTTCCTGTTTTCCAGTACATGATATGTTAAAACCAATGGTGTCATTCAAAAGTACAACTTGTCCCACACATAGCCATATTGACCGAAAACTAAAAAAGTTATGCCTCTGGGAAGAAGGCGCTCTCTGGCGCCCTCTAGCTTCCTTGCTCCTTCTCTCCTGCTCCATCGACTGCCCTCTGCTGGCATCCTCAGCCCCTTTTATATTAGCTCCTCCCCCAACCTTTCTAGAAGTCTCTGTGTTCCGTCCCCTAATTATGTCCCCTGGAAACAGTCCCCCCTAGGAACCTTGGTGACAGCCCCCTTGGTTCCCGCCTGGACACACAGCGGGGACTCGTCCTACACTCACCCATCCTGTATGCTCGCCAGTCCTCGGGCGAGGGCTTGGGGAGGCCTGGGCCGGCTTCTCGAGACAAAAGTTTCCTCTGCCATACGAACTGATCCTGTTTGTAGCGTTCGGGGAGTTTGCCAGCTGTTGACCGCTCGGAGCGCTGCGGTTCTACTGTGGTGGAGTCCTCTGGGGTGGTGGAAGGTGGCAGGTCGGTCGGGCCTGGTGGGTCGATTGGGTCCGCTGGAATATTATTTCTCGAAGTGTCTGCTTGTACTGCTGGGAGATCTTCCTCGTCGTTCTCATCCCATACTGCTGACAGAGGTTCTGAGACCTGAGGAGTGGCCTCGGGTCATGTTGGGTCGGTGGAAGTACAGGGCCGTACGGGTAGGGAGATCCCCATCTTTTTCGGGTTGTATTTCATACACCGGCCCATCGGGGCTTACTCGGCGCAACACTCGATATGGCCTCTCTTCCCAGCATGGTTCCAGCTTGTTTTGAGGGCGCTGATCTCCTACGAGTACCCGATCCCGGCCTGGAGGTCGGTGGATTGAGGCAGAGTCCCCCTGAATGTTCCAGGTCCTGGAGTTTTGTGTGGACGATTTGGTGCAGGGTTTGTAGCCGATGCCGGTGGTTCCGGACCCACGAGGAGACCCCTGTCCATGGTTGTTGCTCTTCTGGGTTTAATTCCACCTCCGTGATCCCCTTGCCTTCCCAGCCAAATGGCAGTGAGTAAGGGGTGTAACCGGTGACTCGGTGTACCCGGTTGTTATAAACCCACACCAGTTCAGGGATGTACTCAGGCCAGCGGGCCTTTCGGTCACTCTCCAGGGTGCGTAACATTTGGATTAGTGTCCGATTAAATCGTTCGCAGGCCCCATTCTCTTGTGGGTGGTACGGAGTTGTCCGGAATTTATTGATACCATATAGACAGTGTAGTTCTTCCATGACTTTTCCCAGAAAGCACGCACCCTGATCTGAATGTATCCGTTGGGGGCAGCCGTACACTTGGATAAAGTTTTTGCAAATCGCGTAGGCGGCCGACTCCGCAGTTTGGTCTCGAGTAGGGGTTACTATGGCGAATTTGGTGAAATGGTACACCATGACGAGACAATGTTCATACCCCTGGTGCGCAGGGCCAATGGTCAAATAGTCAATCATCAAGAGCTTGAGGGGTGCTGATGTTACTATTGTCTGTACTGGGGCCCATTGTGCGGGCAGTTTAGTTAGCTCGCATAGGCAGCACGCACGGCAAGCTTCTTCCACTGCTGTCTGCAAACGAGGATGGTAAGCTATTTGTTGTAACCACTGAAAAGTATTTTGAGCCCCAAAATGAGCCCCTTTTTCATGGGCCTCCCGAGGTAGTTCACTAAGTTGGGCTCCTGGTACAACTACTTGCCAAGCTATTGCTGATGTTGTCCACGATACCGCCTTGCGGTACAATAGTCCTCCTTTGATTACCAATTTCTCCCATTGACGTAGCATTAATAAAGTGTCCTGAGTCAAAGTCTGTCTCTGAGTGTTGTTACTAGGTATTTCGCCGGTGGCCACCCATTGACGCAGGGCCCCAATCTCTCCATCTTCTTGTTGCTTCCTGATCCATTTGTCCCGGGATTGTTCTAGCTTGCCTCTAGTGAGTCCTATGTGGGATTGTTCTTGGGTCGTGGCAGTGAGTCCGGCGGGGTCAGAGTGAACGGCGTCTCCTCTCCTTCCAGTTCGTCATCTCGACTGTACCCTGGGGCTGTACGTCGAATATGTCAGCATGTACATTCTCTGCTCCCCTTTTAAAGATGATCTTGTACTTGAACTTGGCCATCCGGGCCACCCATTGTTGCTCCAGGGCCCCTAATTTGGCGTTTTCGAGGTGGGCCAGCGGATTGTTGTCGGTTCGTACCACCACCTCGGAGCATGCCAAGTACTCTGCGAAACGCTCCGTCATGGCCCACACTACTGCGAGGAGCTTGAGCTTAAAGGAGCTGTAATTGTCGGGATTACGCTCGGAGTCGTGGAGTGATCGACTGCCATAAGCAATCACTCTTTCCTGACCGTCTTGGACTTGCGACAATACAGCTCCTAGCCCATCTAGGCTCCCGTCAGTGTGCAGTATGAACGGCTGCGAGAAATCTGCATAAGCTAACACCGGGGCGTCCGAGAGTGCGGCTTTGACATCTCGGAAGGCCTCCTCCTGCGGTTCTCGCCACTGAATCTTCCATCCATTTGCTCCGACAGGGGCCCCCTTCAGCAGGTCTTTCAGGGCTCAGGCTTGTCGTGTAAAGTTCTTTACGAAACGACGGTAATATCCGGACAACCCCAGGAAGGCTCGTACCTCTTTTACCGTCTCGGGAGTAGGCCACCCTTGGATCACGGCAACCTTTTCCGTGGATGGTCTAACGCCTTCGGAGGAGACAGTATGTCCCAGGTATTCGATTTGTGTACGAAACAGGTGGCATTTTTGGGGCTTTACCTTCAACCCGTACTTCTGTAGCCGCCCGAGCACCTGCCCCACCCGCCGCAGGTGGTCCTCAAATGTGGCGGCATAGACAATGATGTCGTCCAGGTATATCAACATGGCCTCGAAGTTGAGATCCCCCAGACAGCCATTGGAAGGTCTCGGGGGCACTGGCCAGCCCAAACGGCATGCAATTAAATTCAAACAGTCCCATGGGTAAGATGAACGCGGTCTTGGCACGGTCTTCCTCTGACATTGGCACCTGCCACTACCCGCTGGCCAGATCCAGAGTCGAGAAGTATGTCGCCTTCCCCAGGGCAGATAGGGACTCCTCTATCCGAGGCATCTTTAATGGTACAAGCGTTCAATTTTCGATAGTCCACTCAGAATGGCAAGGTACCATCCTTCTTGCAGACCAACACGATGGGGGCCGCCCAGGGACTCTGGCTTTCTCGGGTAACTGCTTTCCGCAGCATTTGGCCCAGTAATGTTTTTACCTCCTGATCTAGTTGTGGGAGAATCTGTCGATATCGTTCCCTGATGGGAGCCGTTCCTGCAGTGGTGATGCCGTGCGTGATGGCTGTGGTACATCCAAAATCATCCTCATGGTTGGCGAATACCTCCTGGTACTGGCCCAAAAGCGTTTCTACCTGGCGGATTTGGGCCAGGGTAAGGCCAGAGAGTTTGGCTCGCATTCTCTCCAGGATGACTCGGCCTTTTTCTTCAGTCGAGGACCCGGTGGTCTGAAGAGACTGGATAGATACCGCCCAAGGGTCCCCTGCCTGCACTTTTCATTGGAATGCAGGGGTCGGAAGCACCTTTTCCAAAGGTCTCACCAGCTTCGCCATTTCGGCCTATGGTTTCAGGACGATGTCTTGGTCTTCTAGGTTGACACAGCGCACCAGGATGGTCCCTTTCCACACAGTGGCCAAGGTGCGGGCCACCAGGACTCCAGGGGGTAGGTGCTCCGAGAAGCACGGCTCCACCTGGAGGACTCGCGCTCCCCGCACCAACTGCTGGAAGACCAGCCCTTGGGGCATGCGGGAGCCCCACTGGCTCAGAGTCTCTTGCGTGGGCTGATTGAGGAGTAGGTTGCCGAAATCCCGCAGTATGTTCATACCCAGGGTAACCGGATGTTTGCTGTTTGCGTCTCCCTGGGTCAGGACCACTCCCCGGCGGCCGAGTGACTTGTCGCTTAGCGAAATCTGCATCCAGACTACTCCGACGACAGGAACCGGTAGCTGGTTGGCGGCTACCAACTTTATCACGGACACCCACTGAGGTCTCACTGCTTCGGGAAAATGCTGCCGAAAATAAGTCTCTGGTATGGTCGTTACTTGCGACCCTGTATCTACTAGGCAATGTACGGCATGGCCCTCGACCTCTGCCCATACCACTGGACACTGCGCAATCAGATCTTCATGACTTCCACCACCCCGTGTGGTGGGCTCTGGCCCCGAGCGGCGTCCCCCCCAGCTCAGGGTCTTCTGATTTTAATGGCCGGCGGGGCAGGTTCCTCCTGCAATGTGGGCACTCTTGGGCGGAGTGTCCCAATCCTCCACAATCGTAACAGGCAAGTGGTTGTGGGAACCGACTCTGGTGAGGGCCGCGATGGTTCGTGCCTTCTCTGCCCGGCACCAGCTGACTTATTCTGGCTGTCAGGAACACCGCACTGCACTTGCTCACTGAGCCAGTGTGCACGTCCTGAGTACGAAAGATACCTGTGGAGCGGGGCAGCAGCAGTGAAGATGCGTGCTTCAGACTATCAGGGCCTGAAGCACGTGACAGCTGCGGATGTGGCCTAAGCGCCACAGAGCTAGGAGTTGAAGGAAAACTCCTAGTAAGGTAACTACGGGACAAGTTACCAAGGGGCATAGGCAGAGACGTAAACCAGATTAAGCCGGGGTCAAAGCACAAGATAGCACGACAATACCAAAGGGTTAGACAGAGCGGATAATCAGGACATAGCAATAGATCATAAAACCAGAACAGGCAATAGACGGTACAATAGGGACAAACTGTAATGGAGTAACGATAGCCAAGCCAGGAGGTCAGAACCGGAGAAGATGATAGTACCAAAACGTGAGACAGAGAACAGAGTGAGGGGACAGACAGGGTCATATACGGGAAGCAAACAAGCAACGCAGTATACAATTTGGCTCCAGGTACTAAATTGATAGCACAATCATGTGGTCTATGTGGTGGGAGCGCCTCAGCCTCGCTTTCGGAAAACACGTCTTCAAAGTCTCTCAGGTACTCCGGAATACCCTCCAGACCGACAGATGACACAGATACAGATTTTATCGGATTGACAAAAGGAACAGGGTTACCACACAGACCATTATCATTACATCCCCATCGGGTGATCTCCCCCTTCACCCAATCAATGAGAGGATTGTGGCATTGCAACCAGGGCATCCCCAATACCAGTCCTGCAGGCAGATTATTCATAATGAAACAGCTTAACTTTTCCACATGAGTGGAACCCACTTTCATAGAAAAAACTTCAGACATAAAGCAAATTCCATCCCGGGTAAGAGGGGATGAATCCACGGCCACAATTTTAACAGGGTCTTTTAACCTGACTGTCCCTATCTTATTAAGAGTCACAACTTGGGCATCAATCAGATTAATGGAGGAACCACAGTCAACAAAGGCGGTAGTCATAACAGGACCGCCAGCAAGTTCCAATTCAACCTGGAGCACCATCTTTGTATGTGAGAAAAAATGTACCTGGGAGTCTGGACAACCTCCTCGATTGTTGCCCAGACTCAGTTGTTTCTCTGATGGTTTCTCTGAAGAAGGACAGGAGGGGCAATTCCTTATCCAATGTTCAGAGGCTCCACAGTAAAAGCATAGTAGATTGTCCCTGCGATCCCTTCTCTCTTTCTCCTTAATCGAGACTGACCCAACCTTCATGGGCGCAGATATAGGTGCAGTGTCACACAATTTGGGGTATAAGGGAGACTCTTGTTGCATCATTCCTCTAGCACGGAGTCTCCGGTCCATACGGACCGCCTGCATCATGGCATCCTCCAGGGTATCAGGAGGAGGATGTAATGCCAGAGCGTTCTGCAGACGGTCAGACAGGCCCCTGCGGAACAACCCCCTCAGGGCAGCGTCGTTCCAGGATACTTCGGCGGTTCAACGTCTAAACTCTGAGCAGAACCATTCAGCAGAGTGCCTCCCCTGTGTCACACTCATCACCATATCCTCTGCCAGACGCACTCTATCAGGCTCATCATAAATGTGCCCCAGAGCCTCAAAGAACAAATTCACAGACATACGTTCAGGAGCAGAGGAAGAGAGAGAGAAAGCCCATGCCTGTGAAGCCCCCCGAAGTAGGGAAATGACGACCCCCACCCTTTGGAACTCGTCCCCGGAGGAGCGGGGCCTCAGAGAAAAAAAAAAGCTTGCATCCTTCTCTGAACGACCTGAACTCCTTTTTATCCCCTGAGAATGGGTCTGGCAATTTGACCGGAGATTTGGGGGATGCCAATGACACATCTCTATCCCCAGCACTAGGAGCCCCTGCAGCGACAGCCCCATGCACAGTATCCACCAACTGTTGCTGGGTATGGGCCATCGTGCGCTGTTCCACATTACGTTTGTGGAACAATTGGGTCAGGTGCTTGACCTGATCAGCCAAAACTTGCATGGAATCCATGAAGATAACTTTTTTTTTTCTCAGAGAGAAAAAAAAAACTGAAATGGTCAGCTATAATGTCAGGAACACCGCACTGCACTTTCTCACTGAGCCAGTGCGCATGTCCTGAGTACGAAAGATACCTGTGGAGCGAGGCAGCAGCGGTGAAGATGCGTGCTTCAGACTAACAGGGCCTGAAGCATGTGACTGCTGGGGGCGTGGCCTAAGCCACACAGAGCTGGGAGCTGAAGGAAAACTCCTAGAAAGGCTAACGGGACAAGTTACCATGGGGCATAGGCAGAGACGTAAACCAGATTAAGCCAGGGTCAAAGCACAAGAGAGCACGACAATACCAAAGGGTTAGACGGATAATCAGGACGTAGCAATAGATCAGAAAACCAGAACGGGCAATAGATGGTACAATAGAGACAAACTGTAATGGAGTAACGATAGCCAAGCCAGGAGGTCAGAACCGGAGAAGACGATAGTACCAAAACGTGAGACAGGGAACAGAGTGAGGGGACAGACCGGGTCATACACAGGAAGCAAACAAGCAACGCAGTATACATGCACACCAGGGGTCAGACACACAGTCAGAATAACACTATAGCTGACAGGGAATCCTAGTCTCCCAGATCCCAGATCTCCCTACCCCTCCCAGATCCAAAGAGAGGCCGGCAAAAGTTAACCCTGCGAGAACAGGACATTAGCCATGACCTAACCATGACAGTGGCCTCTTTGCTCGCTTAAGCCAATTCGCCTTTAATACTTCCTAGCTCTTGCCTCATCTCTTGTACCCAGTGGGGTTCTTCCAGGGCACTTACGGATGCTTCAATACTCCGAGCCATCCCCACAGGGACTGTCACCCCTTGCTCATGTTCCTGAACACGAGCCTCCTTTCCGATCTCCGAAAAGGTCAGATGCGGGTCCACTCGCACCCGCTCTCGCAGAGCCTGTTTCGTCAGGGTGTCTTGTAGCCCGGTCACTAAGAGGTCACGTAACGTGACGTGCACGGTCTCCACGCCGACCCCATCCTTCCTCTCAATGGCTACAAACAATTCCTGCAAAACATTCATATATTGCTGGAGCCGAGCTGCCATGGGCGTGGGCGGCCGCGGAGGGGCCGCACCCGCGGGGTTGAGTTGGGCGGCGGTGGCCACTGGGAGCGCGGTCAGGTGGTCGGTGTCTCTCCGTTGGACGGCTCGGTGCCGTCTCCCTTCTGTCGGCGGTGAGTCCCCCTTCAGTCTCTCCCGTCGCTGCTCTGTTCTTCTTGCTCTGGCTCTGGCTCTCTGGCACCCTCTAGCTTCCTTGATCCTTCTCTCCTGCTCTGTTGACTGCCCTCTGCTGGCGTCCTCAGCCCCTTTTATATTAGCTCCTCCCGCAACCTTTCTAGAAGTCTCTGTGTTCCGTCCCCTAATTATGTCCCCCAGAAACAGTCCCCCTAGGAACCTTAGTGACAGTCCCCATGGTTCCGGCCTGGACACACAGCGGGGACTCCTCCTCCTACAAGTGCATAAAAATGCTACGTATGGACATACCCTTATATTTACTGCTGAGTCAATGTATCTAATCCTATCACATGTATTGCCTGCTGAGCCCCTGTATCTAATCCTATCATGTGATGTCTGCTGAGCCCCTGTATTTAATCCTATCAGGTAATGTCTGGTGAGCCCCTGTATCTAATCCTACCTTGTGAAACTGTGTGCTGAGCCCCTGTATCTACTGTAATTCTATCTTGTAATACTGTGTGCTGAGCTGCTGTACCTATGTTTAGTTCCACAAGTTGGAGGGTCTGCATCACACTCCCCATCGTGCTGGATTTGGACCGATCCTGGACTGCTCTTGGACACGTACAGAAGAGGTTCGTCCATGGAGCTCACAGTCAGTCGGTCAGTTTGTGCACTAGTAGTGGATATTTCTCATTTACTTGTCGTCTTTCTCATATTCTTGTGATTTGCTGTCAGGATGAGGAATGAACCTAGTGAATGCAGTGAGAGATTCCAGCTCCGGAGACCTGACTGGATCCAGACAACATTCCCGCTCCTGTGTTTATAGCCAGGATTCCAAGAGCTGAGAAATGAATGAGAATCCAGTTATGTGTGCAACACCCCATTAACCATTTAGAGAATGGTAACATAACAATAATAATAATAATCTTTATTTATATAGCGCCAACATATTCCGCAGCGCTTTACAGTTTAACAGTTTCATACATAACAGTCATAAGTAACAACGTTAACAATAATACAATAGTTAAAGCAAAATAAGACGACCCTGCTCGTGAGAGCTTACAATCTACAATGAGGTGGGGGGAGGCACAGAGTACAGGTATTTATTTACAATGATGGTCCAGCAATCTTTCGGGAGTGGGGGATAGACAGAGCTAGTAAATGTGCTACATATACACACTTACACATAAAGTGACTTTGATTAGGGAATGTGATAGGTCGCTCTAAACAAATGTGTTTTGAGGGAGCGCCTAAAACTGTGCAAATTGTGGATAGTCGTAATTTCTTAAGGTAGAGCATTGCAGAGGATTGGCACAGCGCGGGAGAAATCTTAGAGCCTGGAGTGCGAGATACGGATTAGTGCAGAGGTTAGTCAAAGGTCGTTTGCAGAGCGCAGCGATCAGGTAGGCCAATAGACAGAAATGAGAGAGGAGACGTAGGGGGATGCCGTACTGTGGAGAGCTTTGTGGGTCAGAACAAGCACTTTGAATTGGATCCTATAATGAATGGGCAGCAAGTGTAACGATTGGCGAAGATCAGACACGTCCGAGTACCGATTAGCCAGATAGACAACCCTGGCTGCTGCATTAAGGATGGACTGGAGAGAGGAAAGTCGAGTTTGGGGGAGGCCAATTAATAGAGCATTACAGTAGTCCAGGCAGGAGTGAATCAGGGCAACAGTGAGGGTTTTTGTTGTTTCCATGGTGAGAAAAGGGCAGATTCTAGAGATGTTCTTTAGGTGTAAGATGCAAGAGTGGGCAAAAGATTGCATATGGGAGGTGAAGGAGAGATTGGTGTCAACCATAACACCCAGACAGTGCGCCTGCTGCCAGGGTGTTATTATGGTGCCACCCACGGAGAGGGAAATGTCAGATTTAGGGAGGTTAGTAGACGGCAGGAGCAGAAGAAGCTCAGTTTTGGAGAGGTTGAGTTTCAGATAGAGATCGGACATGATATTGTAGACAGCGCACAGACATAGTAACATAGTTACCAAGGCCGAAAAAAGACATTTGTCCATCCAGTTCAGCCTATATTCTGTCAGAATAAATCCCCAGATCTACGACCTTCTAAAGAACCTAATAACTGTAAGATACAATATTGTTATGCTCCGGGAAGACATCCAGGCCTCTCTTGAACCCCTCGACTGTGTTCGCGATCACCACCTCCTCAGTCAAGGAATTCCAGATTCTCACTGCCCTAACTGCCCTAATCTCTGCTCTGAATCCACTCCTGTGTCTCCATTCAATGTCAGCAAGCAGTTAATCCTGAATGCTATCTATGTGTTTTCAACTCTGCAAGCTTATATCTGGTATATAGTTTTTTTCAACTTACTCTGCTTGTCCCCTTATGTTGTGAGGTCAAGAAACTTTTCAAAGTGCTTTATGATCCATGTAGTGCTGGACATGTGTTTATTTGACCACAACATTTTATTGGGTCCTGGTGTCTCAATTTAGTGTGATTGATTAACGAGCAGAGAGAGCCACAAAAAAAAACAAAAAAAAAACTTAGCCTTAACCTCCTATATATTCAGACCTAGCTAGGGGGAGCATTTATGCAGGGGTGGCATTTATGCACATGTAATCTAAGTACATGTATCAAAGTACTTCTGGCAGTTATAACATGGCAGTTAGACAGGGCAGGAGACAGGTAAGACATTTATATACATCTACTCCCCGTACATTTGGAGTACAACAAATATATACCATATGCATTTGTGTAATTTTTATCCTGGCCGCTGCATTCACACATATCCACCGCCCTGGCATTAACTCTCCACACTCCATCCATATTGGCCCCTCGCTTCTTTCCTCTCCTATGTATAGCACTCATGCTCTTTTCACATTGTTAAATTGCACAGATCCAGCCAGTCCCACCATTCAACACCAGAGACGCTCTCACAAATCACTTAACCATCTGCTCACTCTTTCTATCCTCCTCCTAGTCGCAGGAGACATTGCTCCCAACCCTGGTCCCCCATGTTATAGAAAGTCAAACCCCCCCACTGCTACACTCAGAAACCCCTCTAATCTTATTAATATTCCCTGCATGCCATCTGTCTCTCTTAATTGTGCACTTTGGAATTCTCGCTCAGTGTGTAACAAACTCTCCTTCATTCATGACTTCTTCCTTTCTAATTCTCTTAACCTCCTGGCTCTTACTGAAACCTGGATCCAGCAGTCAGATACTACCGCTGCTGCTGCTCTTTCATACGGGGGGCTACACTTCTCTCATACCCCAAGATCAGACAATAGAGCTGGTGGAGGCGTTGGTCTGCTCCTATCACCAAAATGTACCTTTCAGGTTATCCCTCAAGTACCCTCACTTGTCTTCCCTTCTTTTGAGGTCCATGCCGTCAGACTCTACACCCCCTTCTCCATGCGAGTGGCGGTGGTGTATCGTCCTCCCGGCCCCTCCCATCAGTTCCTGGATCATTTTGCCACTTGGCTTCCACATTTTCTCTCCTGTGACATCCCTATCCTCATCATGGGAGATTTCAACATCCCCATTGCTCTTCCCCTCTCCCCATCTGCTACTCACCTTTTATCTCTAACCTCCTCATTTGGCCTTTCGCAGCTTACTAATTCTCCAACGCATGAAGACGGAAACTCCTTCGACTTGGTCTTCTCTCGGCTTTGTGCAGTGGATGATTTTGCAAACTCCCCTCTCCCGCTCTCTGACCACAATCTTCTTTCATTCTCTATCAAGAACTGCCAGGCTGCTCAGGTCACCCCCACTGTCCAGACTTATAGAAACATACAGGCCATTAACACCCAGAAACTTCTGAAGAACTTGCAGTCTTCATTGGCCCCTATCTCCTCCCTCTCATGTCCTGATTCTGCATTGAAGCATTACAATGAAACACTTCAAAGTGCCCTGGATGGATTTGCACCCCCTATAAATAGAACACCACAACGCAGACGGCGACAACCCTGGCACACGGTGCAAACACGTTTCCTGCAGCGGTGCTCCAGGTGCGCCGAACGTCTGTGGAGAAAATACAATCTACACGAAGATTTCATCCATTTTAAGTTTATGCTTAGAACATACAACACTGCCCTTCACCTCTCCAAACAAACCTATTTCAACACCCTCATCATCTCACTTTCCAATAACCCGAAACGTCTCTTTGACACTTTTCATTCTCTACTCAATCCAAGAGTACAGGCCCTAACCACGGAGCTCCGAGCTGACGATCTGGCCAATTACTTCAAAGAAAAAATTGACCAGATCCGACAGGAAATTATCTCCAAATCCCCTCATACCATGCACTGTCCTCCCTCCCCCACTGCATCTAACTCACTCTCTGATTTTGAACCAGTCACAGAAGAAGAAGTAAGCAGGCTCCTTGCATCTTCTCGCCCAACTACTTGCACCAGTGACCCATTTCCGTCACATCTCCTGCAGTCCCTTTCCCCTGCTGTCACCCCTCACCTAACTAAAATATTTAACCTCTCTCTCTCTTCTGGTATTTTTCCCTCCTCATTTAAGCATGCCATCATACATCCACTACTTAAATAACCATCCCTCGACCAAAACTGTGCCGCTAACTATAGACCTGTCTCTAATCTTCCCTTCATCTCTAAACTCCTGGAACGCCTGGTCCACTCCCGTCTTATCCGCTATCTCTCAGAAAACTCTGTTCTCGACCCTCTCCAATCCGGTTTCCGCTCTTTACACTCCACTGAAACTGCCCTCACTAAAGTCTCTAATGATCTGCTAACAGCTAAATCAAATGGTCATTACTCCATGCTAATTCTCTTGGATCTCTCTGCAGCATTCGACACTGTGGATCATCAGCTCCTCCTCACTATGCTCCATTCCATTGGCCTCAAGGACACCGTTCTCTCCTGGTTCTCCTCCTATCTCTCCGACCGCTCCTTTACTGTTTCTTTTGCCGGTTCTTCCTCCTCTCACCTTCCCCTTACTGTTGGGGTTCCTCAAGGATCGGTTCTAGGCCCCCTCCTCTTCTCCTTGTACACTGCCCCTATTGGTCAAACAATCAGTAGATTTGGTTTCCAGTACCATCTCTATGCTGATGACACCCAATTATACGCTTCTTCTCCTGACATCACGCCAGCCTTTCTAGAAAACACTGGCGATTGTCTAAACGCTGTGTCTAATATCATGTCCTCACTATATCTGAAACTGAACCTGTCAAAGACTGAACTCCTTGTGTTTCCTCCCGCTACTAATGTACCTACACCCGACATTGCCATTTCCGTGTGTTTGGTTCCACTATTACTCCCCAGCAACATGCCCGCTGTCTTGGGGTCATACTTGATTCCGAGCTTTCCTTTGCCCCCCACATTCGATCACTGGCTCGCTCTTGTCATCTGCACCTCAAAAACATTTCTAGAATTCGACCTTTTCTTACTTTTGACTCTGCAAAAACTCTTACTGTTTCTCTTATTCATTCTCGTCTCGACTATTGTAACTCTCTTCTAATCGGTCTCCCTCTTACCAAACTCTCCCCTCTCCAATCTGTCTTGAATGCTGCAGCCAGGATCATATTCCTCACCAATCGTTACACCGATGCCTCTACCTTGTGCCAGTCATTACACTGGCTACCCATCCACTCCAGAATTCAGTATAAACTTATTACCCTCACCCACAAAGCCCTCCATGGCTCAGCACCACCCTACATCTCCTCCCTTGTTTCAGTATACCACCCTACCCGCGCCCTCCGTTCTGCTGATGACCTGAGGTTAGTATCCTCAATAGTCAGAACCTCCCACTCCCGTCTCCAAGACTTTACACGTGCCGCGCCAATTCTTTGGAATGCACTTCCCAGGTCAATGCGATTAGTCCCCAATCCCCACAATTTTAAGCGTGTCCTGAAAACGCATTTATTCAGACTGGCCTATCGCCTCAACACATTAACCTAACCTATCCCTGTGTGGCAGAGCCAAAAGTTTTACCATAACCAGGTTCCCAGCATCATGTTCCCACATGCTTTATGCATCCATTAGCCCTCTGTGTCTGTACTGTTACACACTTAACATTATGGCTGGTCCATACAATCAGAGCAACTGTTACCACCCACCTTTCGTGTCTACCTCTTTCCTCATAGACTGTAAGCTTGCGAGCAGGGCCCTCACTCCTCTTGGTATTTGTTATAATCTACTATATGTGATTATTGTTATGCTGTAATGTCTATTGTCTGTACAAATCCCCTCTGAAATGTAAAGTGCTGCAGAATATGTCGGCGCTATAAAAATAAAATTTATTATTATTATTATATTAACAGTAAAGAATCCTCTTCTATGTTGGTGGAAAAACTTTCTCTCCTCCAGACGCAGAGAATGCCCCCTTGTGTCCGTTACCTTCCTTGGTATAAACAGATCCTCAAAGAGATATTTGTATTGTCCCCTTATATACGGTACGTATACATGGTTATTAGATTGCCCCTCAGTCGTCTTGTTTTCTAGACTAAATAATCCTAATTTTGCTAACCTCTCTGGGTATTGTAGTTCCCCCATCTCCTTTATTAACCCCTTCACGAGCTGTGACAGAGCGTATGCGTCATGAAAGTCGGTGCCAATCCGACCCATGACGCATACCCTGTGTCATGACTTCAAAGCCCCCCTGCGGGTTGGGTGACCGGGGTCAATGAAAGGTCACCCAACCCGCAGATACAGGGGGCTTTGTTCTTCACCACAGGGGGAGTGGCTTCACCCCCACGTGGCTACGATCACTCTGATTGGCTGTTAAAAGTGAAACAGCCAATCAGAGCGATAGTAATATTTCATCAATGAAAATTGATGAAATATTACAATCCAGCCATGGCCGATGCTGAAATATTACAATCCAGCCATGGCCGAAGCTGAAATAGCATCGGACATGGCTGGAGACACTAAGTTAACCCCCCGCCGACTGACGGCGCCGATCGGCCGCCGCCACCGACTGACGGCGGCGATCGGCCGCCGCTGTCACAATCTGCCCCCTCCCCCTTCCCTCCGCCCCCCCACCTTCTGATCCGCCCACGATACTCACTAACCCCCTCTGGCCGTCCCGGTGTCCCGCCGTCCCGGTCCATGGGCGCCGACATCTTGGAAAATGGCGGGCGCATGCGCAGTGCGCCCGCCGGCATTTCCCGGCGGCAGATTCATTTTTTTTATTTTGATCACAGTGATAAACTCTCACAGTGATCAAAATAAAAAAATAAGTAAATCACCGCCCCCCTTATCACCCCCCATAGGGACAAATAATAAAATATTTTTATTTTTCAATTAGGGTTAGAAACAGGGTTAGTGTTAGAAATAGGGCTAGGGTTAGGGTTAGGGCTAGGGTTAGGGTTAGGGATTAGGGTTAGGTTTGTGATTAGGGTTAGAGTTGGGATTAGGGTTAGGGGTGTGTTGGGGTTATGAATAGGGTTGGGATTAGGGTTAGGGGTGTGTTGGGGTTAGGGTTGGAGATAGAATTGAGGGATTTCCACTGTTTATGCACATCAGGGGGTCTCCAAACACGACATGGTGCCACCATTTATTCCAGCCAATTTTGCGTTCAAAAAGTCGAACAGTGCTGCCTCCATTCCGAGCCCCGACGTGTGCCCAAACAGTGGTTTACCCCCATATATGGGGTATCATTGTACTCAGGAAAAATTGCACAAGAACTTTGGGGGTCTAATTTCTCCTGTTACCCTTGGGAAAATTAAAAATCGGGGGTTAAAAATATAATTTTTGTGGAGAAAAAATTATTTTTTATTTTCACGGCTCTGCGTTATAAACTTCTGTGAAGCACTTGGGGGTTCAACGTGCTCAACACACAGCTAGATTCCTTGGGTGGTCTAGTTTCCAAAATGGGGTTTCCACTGTTTAGGTACATCAGGGGCTCTGCAAACGTAACATGACGCCCGCAGACCATTCCATCAAGTCGACATTTCAAAACGTCACTACTTCCCTTCTGAGCCCCAACGTGTGCCCAAACAGTGGCCCCCCCCACATATTGGGTACGAGCGTACTCAGGACAAACTGAACAACAACTTTTGGGGTCCAATTTATCCTGTTATCCTTGTGAAAATAAAAAATAGTGGGCTAAAAATCATTTTTTGAGGGAAAAAAATATTTTTTATTTTCACATTTCTGCGTTATACACTTCTGTGAAGCACTTGGGGGTTCAACGTGCTCAACACACAGCTAGATTAGTTCCTTGGGTGGTCTAGTTTCCAAAATGGGGTCATTTGTGGGGGGTGTCCACTGTTTAGGTACATCAGGGGCTCTGCAAACGTAACATGACGCCCGCAGACCATTCCATCAAGTCGACTTTTCAAAACGTCACTACTTCCCTTCCAAGCCCCAACGTGTGCCCAAACAGTGGTCCCCCCCACTTATGGGGTACCAGCATACTCAGGACAAACTGGACAACAACTTTTGGGGTCCAATTTATCTTATTACCCTTGTGAAAATAAAAAATAGTGGGCTAAAAATAATATCTGAGGGAAAAAAATATTTTTTATTTTCACGGTTCTGCGTTATAAACTTCTGTGAAGCACTTGGGGGTTCAGAGTGCTCACCACACATCTAGATAAGCTCCTTAGGGGGTCTAGTTTCCAAAATGGGGTCATTTGTGGGGGAGCTCCAAAGTTTTGGCACACAGGGGCTCTCCAAACACGACATGGTGTCCGCTAACGATTGGAGCTAATTTTCCATTCAAAAGGTCAAATGGCGCTCCTTCCCTTCTGGGCCCTGCCGTGTGCTCAAACAGTGGTTTATGACCACATATGAGATATCGGTGCACTCAGGAGAAATTTCCCAACAAATTTTAGGATCCATTTTATCCTGTTGCCCATGTGAAAATGAAAAAACTGAGGCTAAAAGAACATTTTTGTGAAAAAAAGTACTTTTTTTTTACGGATCAATTTGTGAAGCACCTGGGGGTTCAAATTGCTCATTATGCATCTACATAAGTTTCTTGGAGGGTCTAGTTTACAAAATGGGGTCACTTGTGGGAGAGCTCCAATGTTTAGGCACACAGGGGCTCTCCAAACGCAACATGGCAACCGCTAAATATTCCAGCATATTTTCCATTCAAAAAGTCAAATGGCGCTCCATCCCTTCTGAGCCCTGCCGTGCGCCCAAACAGTGGTTTATGACCACATATGAGGCATCCGTGTACTCACGAGAAATTGCCCAACAAATTTTATGATCAATTTTATAATGTTACCCACGTGAAAATGAAAAAATTGATGCTAAAAGAAAATTTTTGTTGGAAAAATTAAAATGTCCATTTTTTCCTTCCACATTGCTTTAGTTCCTGTGAAGCACCTGAAGGGTAATAACCTTCTTGACTGTAGTTTTGAGTAGTTTGAGGGGTGCAGTTTTTAGAATGGTGTCAATTTGGGTATTTTCTGCCATATAGACCCCTCAAAGTGACTTCAAATGTGAGGTGGTCCCTAAAAAAATGGTTTTGTAAATTTTGTTGTAAAAATGAGAAATCGCTGGTCAACTTTTAACCCTTATAACTCCCTAACAAAAAAAAATGTTGTTTCCAAAATTGTGCTGATGTAAACTAGACATGTGGGAAATGTCATTTAGTAACTATTTTGTGTCACATGCCTCTCTGGTTTAACAGAATAAAAATTCAAAATTTGAAAATTGCAAAATTTTCAAAATTTTCGCCAAATTTCCATTTTTTTCACAAATAAACGCAAAAATTATCGACCTAAATTTACCACTAACATGAAGCCCAATATGTCACTAAATAACAATCTCAGAATCGCTAGGATGCGTTGAAGTGTTCCTGAATTATTACCTCATAAAGGGACATTGGTCAGAATTGCAAAAAAATGCCAGGTCATTAAGGTCAAAATAGGCTGGGTCATGAATTTTGTTGCCCTTTTTTGTACTCGCTCTAGTTCCATTATATCCTTCCTGAGCATCGGTGCCCAAAACTGTACACAGTACTTCATGTGCGGTCTAACCAGGGTTTTGTACAGAGGCAGTATAATGATCTCATCATGTGTATCCAGACCTCTTTTAATGCACCCCATGATCCTGCTTGCCTTGGCATTCTGTAGTACAGTGGGGTAGAGGTCAGCGACTTTAGTCGGATCGGGTTTCATGAAACAAAATTTGTTTCAGATGAAACTGGTCTGACTAGGGCAAAAAAAGTCGGAGTTTCGTCCGAAACCCGACCCCAATCCAAGTCAAAGGGGAATAAAAGTCGGCATTGAGTGGATAAATGTCATCCGCTCAATGCCGACTTTTATTCCCCATTGACTTGCATTGGGGTCGGGTTTCGGACAAAACTCTGACTTTTTTTGCACTAGTTGGACCAGTTTCATCTGAAACGAATTTTGTTTCATGAAACCCGATCCGACTAAAGTCGCTCAACTCTAGCCTGGAGACTTCTTCTTCTGTGATGGGATCAAATGTGCGGAGTGAGCCAGGGGAAATGCGGGGATGGATGGGAGTCAAAGCACTTGGTGGCTGGGAGCAGATTTCCTGATGGATATTAGCTATTTTCTCTATAAAGTGGCAGGCCAGGTCATCAGCACAAACGTCTGTGGTAGGGGCTTGTGCTTTCGGCCTGAGGAGGGAGTGAAAGTGTTGGAATAAGTTTGGTGCAAAAACTCCATTCCTGTCTATGAGTGTTCAGTTACTAGATTTGTATGCTGTTTATAAAGTTAAAAAACGACTCCCTGAGGCTCACACAGAGAAAGCATGGGACTGTATTTCCTGTTTTTCCTGTGTGTGTATGAGAGAAGCAGCCTGCTGTAGATGCTGCACAGATAGAGGCACACAAATGATTTATTCCTGATCTATTAAGCTTATCATATATTGTTCCTGTTTGTTTATGAATAATGAAGTTCTCTTGTCACACGCTTGGAGAGTATCTTGAATAATCCTCTGCCAACAGAAAGGCGTCAAAAAGTTTCTTGGGGTTGTTAGATAGTATGGAGATCAGGGTGGGGTAGTAGAGTAGTAGGCCTGTTTGGTGAGGTGAAGGGCAGAGTTATAGGTTTTTAACATAAATTTGAAGTGGATGAAGTCTTCTGGTGTGCAAGTTTTCCTCCATAAGCGTTCAGCACGCCTAGAGCATTGCAGGAGAAATAGAGTTTGCGATGTGAGCCAGGGCTGTTTTACTCTGTGTTTGGAGGTTTTGAGGGTGAGGGGCACTACTTGGTCAAGAGTGCTTCTGAGAGTGTCATTGTAATGATTGTACAGCCAGATCAGAACAGGAAAAAGAGGAGATTGGGGACAGTGATGAGTGTAGGGAGTCTGAAAGTGTACGAGGGTTAACCGCTTGTAGATTTCTGAATGTGTGGTAGGTAGGAGTGTGCTGGGGTGGGTGAGGATTTGTGAGCATGAAGGAGAGAATGTTGTGGTCAGAGAGGGGAAGCGGTGAGTTATCTAGGTAGGACATTGAACAGAGCCGTACAAAGACCAGGTCAAGGGTGTTACAGTCTTTGTGTGTCTCAGAGATTGAGAGCTGTGAGAGGCCAAGAGAAGTGGTTAGTGAGGGAAGCTGGGATGCAAATGTGAAAGTGGGGCTATTAATGGGGATGTTGAAGTCTCCCAGAATAAAGGTTGGGAGTTCTGAAGACTTGAAGTGCGGCAGCCAGGCAGACAAATGGTCAAGGAAGTGGGTGGGTGAGCCTGGGGGCCAGTAAATGACTGCTACTCTGAGGGAGAGGGGACGGAAGAGTCTGATGTTGTGGACCTCAAAAGAAGGGAATGAGAGTGATGAAACTGGGGGGATAACCTGGAAAGTGCATTGTGGGGACAGAAGTATAACGACTCCACCACCAAGTCTGTTTGTGGGTCTCGGGGAATGGGAGAATTGTTAGCCACCATGGGAAATGGCAACAGGGGAGACATTGTCAGAATCCTGAATCCAGGTTTCAGTGAGGGCCAACAGATTAAGAGAGTTGTTCAGAAAGTAAGTGTGCAGGATAGGAAGTTTGTTACATACAGACCGTTGATTCTAGAGCGCACAATTAAAAGAGGGAGTACAACTAATATTAAGAAGGTTACTAAGGTTTTGAAGTGAGGTAGGGAGGTAGGGTAGGGGTGGAGGTTGGGGGATGGTGGACCAGGGTTGGGGGAGATGCGCCCTGAAATCAGTAGAAGTTGGAAGATAAAGAGCAAGTAGTTATTGGAATTGTAAGAAGTTTTTTGTGCAGTGTGTTTGGGCAAGATGGGCTGAGGTTTTTCAGGCAGGTGAGAAGTGCATGGGAGCTGTACATGGGAGAGGGAAGTATAGAGGAGCTGATGTGTATGAGTCGTGATGGAGGGGGGATTGGTCGATGAATGTGGATGGCAAGGGGACACAGGAGGATAGAAATAAAGCACATGGCTAAAAGGGAGAGCAAAGTGTGGGTTACCTGTCTCCTGCCCTGACTAACTGCCATGGATTAATTGCTTCTTCTAGACGCTTAGCTACTGGAATGCTTTGTTGAGGGGATGTGTGCATGCAACCCACACACGTAACATGATGGAATAAGTCAGATAATGGCTCCCAGTAATAAAAAGGGGTGTAGGAGGGCTAGTTTAGGAGAAAATGAGGTCCCATGCAAAATAAAGATTCTCTCTGACATTGCATGCATGTGCTACAACCCCACATATATAATTACTGCCATATTACTGCCATACATGGCCTACACAATACTATCTGTCAGTGTCTAAATGATACCTATATACAACATGCAGGACAGTATGTAAAGTTTATGTTGCGATAGGCATTACAGCCATGATTTTTTTTTGCTGCAGACATGTTAAAATGTGGGTTTTGGAATGTGAAAAATAACTACTGCAAAAGCGCACAACCATTTTGCATATCATACCATGTGTATCGTGCAGGAAAAAATAAAGAAAAGAAAAGCAGATAGTGTAGTAAGGGAAGGCTAGGGAATTTTTAATTTATGTTTATTAGAAAAGAGTTTAGATTATTACATTAAATAGATAGGGATATAGGATGAAAATTAATTTGTAATTCAGACAACCCCTTTAAGGATTGCTAGTGCTACATTAGAACCACCATTAGTACATAAATAGAACACCAGAACCACCATCAGTACATGAATACTTCACAAGAACTATCATTAGGATATGAATATACTCTAGAATAAGAACTATCATCATGAACTATCTTTACATGAATACAGTTGTGCTCAAAAGTTTACATACCCCAGCAGAATTTTTGCTTTCTTGGCCTTTTTTCAGAGAATATGAATGATAACACCAAAACTTTTTCTCCACTCATGGCTAGTGGTTGGGTGAAGCCATTTATTGTCAAACTACTGTGTTTTCTCTTTTTAAATCATAATGACAACCCAAAACATCCAAATGACCCTGATCAAAAGTTTATATACCCTGGTGATTTTGGCCTGATAACATGCACAGAAGTTGACATAAAGGCGTTTGATTGTCTACTAAAGGCAATATCCTCAGCTGTGACATGTTTGCATGTAATCAGTGTGTGTGCATAAAAGCTGAGTGAGTTTCCGGGATCCAGACAGACTCTTGCATCTTTCATCCAGCCACTGATGTTTCTGGATTATGAGTCTTGGGGAAAGCAAAAGAATTGTCAACGGATCTAGAGAGAAAAGGTAGTTGAACTGTATAAAACAGGAAAGGGATACAAAAAGATATCCAAGGAATTGATAATGCCAGTCAAGTGTTCAAACAGTGATTAACAAATGGAAAATCAGGGGCTCTGTAAAAACAAAACCACGGTCAGGTAGACCAACAATAGCTTTGTCCACAGCTGCCAGGAAAATTGTTCGGGATGCAAAGAAAAACCCACAAATAGCATCAGCTGAAATACTGGACTCTGAAAAATAGCGGTGTGGCTGTTTCAAGATGCACAATATGGAGGAACTTGAAGAAAAATGAAGAAAAAAAAGTACTCCAGTGTAGAAATATATAAAACTTTTCGGAGTGTTGAAACGTGTCAGTTGGTAGCTCTCTGGGATCTATATGTTGTCCGCATTGTGCAAGTTTTTATGAATTTTTTTTCCACTAAAGATGAAGTTTTATATTTTTCTAAGCTGGCATTCTTTTTTTTCTTCATTCTTTGGAACTTGCATGCTCAAGCCCAGGCGGCTCCGTGCGTGGAACTCATTCTTGGAAAGAGACTACAAATGATGAGCCTACTTCTCCCAATCCCCTTTCCTTTTTTATATACTTGAAGAAAAATGGGCTGCATGGTCGAGTCGCCAGACGAAAGCCATTACTGCGCAAATGCCACTAAGTATCTTGCCTACAATATGCAAAACAGCACAGAGACAAGCCTCAAAACTTCTGGAACAAGGTAATTTGGAGTGATGAGACCAAAATGAACATTTTGGACACAACCATAAACGTTACATTTGGAGAGAGGGCAACAAGGCCTATGATGAAAGGAACACCAATCCTACTGTAAATCATGGAGGTGGATCGCTGATGTTTTGGGGATGTGTGAGCTGCAAAGGCACAGGAAACTTGGTCAAAGTTGAAGGAAAGATGAATGCAGCATGTTATCAGCAAATACTGGGATGTACTTGGACTTTCCAACATGACAACAATCCAAAACACAAGGCCAAATTGACCTGTCATTGGCTACAGCAGAACAAAGTGAAGGTTCTGGAGTGGCCATCTCAGTCTCCTGACCTCAATATTATTGAGCCACTCTGGGGAGACCTCAAGTGCGCAGTTCATGATAGAAAGCCCAGAAATTTACAGGAACTGGAGATTTTTTGCCAGGAAGAGTGGGCAGCTTTAACATCTGAGAAAATAAAGAACCTCATCCACAACTACCACAAAAGACTTCAAGCTGTCATTGATGTTAGAGGGGGCAATACATGGTATTAAGAAATGAGGTATGTTAACTTTTGATCAGGGTCATTTGGATGTTTTGGGTTGTCATTATGATTTAAAAAAGAGAAAACACAGTAGTTTGACAATAAATTGCTTCACCCAACCACTAACTATGAGTGGAGAAAAAGTTTTGGTGTTATCATTCATATTCTCTGAGAAAAGGCCAAAAATGCAAAAATTCTGCCGAGGTATGTAAACCTTTGAGCACCACTGTACATTACCAGAACCACCATTAGCACATGAATACAGCACCAGAACCAACATCAGTGTGAGAATGCATCACCAGAATCATTCTTAGTACAGGAAAACAGCACCAAGTTTAGTGCAGTTTGTACAATTGTATTAAATTAGCCTGCAACTCCAAATATAACCTTAACAATGGGAAGGAGATTCTGGGAGTTATTGTTTCCAACCATCATTGGACAGCAGGCCATACTACATTAGGCACTACAGTACCGCAAGTTCAGCAACTACAGTCAGAGTGGCGCCGCGCACCATTAATGCGCTTTCCAGACCAAAGCTTAGGCTGGTTAGTGGCGTCCGCCAGAGCTGCACTTTATGTACTTCGTGCGGTATTTATCTATCAGCTGCACTGTGTGACAGTTAACAGGGCACAGCGTTCAGTAAGGGTCTCTCCTTGGCATCACAGTTGTGGCACAGAACGCTAGTGGGTCTAGAGGGACTCTAAACCCGTGTCCTTGGGGCAGGGTTCTGTGACCAAAACACTAGCGCTCACTCTGCGGTATCGTGGCCCTGTGAAGCAACAGGGTCCCCGCCTCCTATTCACCGGGTGAGGTTAACCCATGTGTGTTTGCTATACCGCCAGTTTCCGGCCACTATTACCGAGCAGCAGACTACCATCTCTGCACGTTGGACCCCGGGCTGTGAATGCACCTCATTACCATCTTTTATTATTTGGTGTGTTCCGCCAGCCTTAATAGACTCAGGCTGAGAAAGGTTCAATGTAAACTGTGTAAGAGGAGGAGAAACTAATGATTGCACAATGACTATTTTTGCGTAAAAGTGAAAGTAAACAGGCAATAAATGATTTCCTATAACTTCAATCAGACCATGTTACAGGAAATGTAGTTGCCCAGGGAAAGGATCCTTACCTGAACAGAAAATGAAAACTTGTCTTTGTGTCTGTACAGAAAAGGCCTCAGTAAGTGATGTCATGTAATCACAGCAGCCTCAGCACTGATCCAAGTACACAAGAAGAGAGCCCCTCCATAGTATTGTAGGGAAGGTGACCAGACGGACGGACTGACTGGTCAGGTTTCAAAGGGGTTTACACTTGTCAGGCAGGATATCAGTTATGACAGGAGGGAAAACAGCTAGGAAAGTGTAGGTGACGTGCAGTACCTGGAATTGACATTAGAGGGCAGGGAGGAGTGTGAGCATAGGGCTTGACATCAGCTTAAGGCTAAGAAACCGTTGGTCATGGGGGGCGAAGTTACAGGGAACCGGGAAAGCTATAGACAGGAGGGTTCCAGAAGATTCCAGTCCCCAGGGGGAGCTCAAGTGACAAGAAGACTGTGACAGTTGGTGCACTGTGAGGAAAACCTAACTAGGGGACTGAGGAGAAAGGAAGTCAGGGGGGTGGTCCTGACACGAAGTACCGCAGTATAGACGAGGCTCCAGGTGTAGGACACCGTATTTGGAATGACGTATAACCAGTAAAATTACTGTTGGTGTACAGGCCTACGGCAGCCACAGTGACGGAGCTGTCAGAGCGTCACAGAGTGAAAAGGCACGGTACGTATATATACGTCCCTGTTGAAAGTAAGCTGTCTCAATGTGTTCTGTAACCTGAGAGCTGTGAAGAGAATCGCGGTGTGTTGTGGGACCGTCAGGTGGACGGTGAAAGAAAGAATAAACTTGGACCTGTTGCACCCGAAATGTGCCTCCATCTTGTGTCTGTACATCACTGCGCGGTATACAGAGGGACCACCCCCCAGCCCGGCCCATCGACCCTACATTTGGCGTAGTCGGCAGGATCAACGGCGCTAATACAATATCTTCTGCGGCAGGCCTGCCTCTGAGGAATGGAAACAGACTTGGACTGTTTGGATTATAAA
Organism: Dendrobates tinctorius; assembly: GCF_039654945.1. Lineage (NCBI taxonomy): Eukaryota > Metazoa > Chordata > Amphibia > Anura > Dendrobatidae > Dendrobates > Dendrobates tinctorius. The sequence goes on along the minus strand of NW_027361733.1, from coordinate 2,114,442 downwards.
CACCTGTGGATTACAAATTGGGAGCACTGTGGCGTATCTGCATTGCCAGCAGAGGATCCGGGGCGGTACCAGGTTTGGAGCAAGATGGCGGTACTGCTTCAGCGCAGAAGAGAGGTCCGGGTGTTTACAGTCGTTCTGGATGGACTGGGACCCCCTCCTACGTACCCCTGGGGACAGTGATATGTTCCAGGAGGCCGACGCTCCCACATACTGGACCCTGGCAGGTGGGTGGAAAGGCCTGCCATCGCCCCACCCAGCAGAAGGAGTGGCACCGAGGAAAAGATTGGTTGCGGCTGTTTGGCGCCATTCGAATGCTGCCCACCGGATGGGATGCGATGCTGCGGTTGTTGAGGCATCGGCTGCCTGGAGTGGCAATGGCGGCGGGAGGTCGAGCTTCGCCAGAAGATCTATACCTCAGAGTCACGAACAGTCAGTCTGATCTCAGGTGGAGGAGCGGAGCCATGGCGGATCCCACGGGAGCAGCCGCCAGAGATACCAGCATAGAGCCTCTCCGCGGAACCTATGAGCCTGGAGGCCAGCCCCACCGGACGGTGGAGTGAAGAGCGGAGACTGCAGGAGCAGCCGCGGAAAGATGTAACGGAGACCGTGGCGCCGGGGAAGATGAGAGCTCCCCCGGCTCTACCAGCGGCTCCGCAAGCGGCCCCCACCACTCAGCCGCAGCACGAGGCCTCCTGTGATCCCGAAAGTCTGGCCAAGGAAAACCCCACTGTCTATGCGGAGCTGAGTGGGGTCTCCACTCCTAGCCCCGAGCCACGCCGCCCGGTGACGCCACGCCCGGTGTCACCGGTGCGGAGCCTGTCTCCAGAAGACGCTGTTGCGTTCCCCCGCAAGTGATGACATCCTCCCCGAAACCGGCCGTTACTCCGGTAATGTCATCCGCTCAATGCCGACTTTTATTCCCCATTGACTTGCATTGGGGTCGGGTTTCGGACAAAACTCTGACTTTTTTTGCACTAGTCGGACCAGTTTCATCTGAAACGAATTTTGTTTCATGAAACCCCATCCGACTAAAGTCGCTCAACTCTAGCCTGGAGACTTCTTCTTCTGTGATGGGATCAAATGTGCGGAGTGAGCCAGGGGAAATGCGGGGATGGATGGGAGTCAAAGCACTTGGTGGCTGGGAGCAGATTTCCTGATGGATATTAGCTATTTTCTCTATAAAGTGGCAGGCCAGGTCATCAGCACAAACGTCTGTGGTAGGGGCTTGTGCTTTCGGCCTGAGGAGGGAGTGAAAGTGTTGGAATAAGTTTGGTGCAAAAACTCCATTCCTGTCTATGAGTGTTCAGTTACTAGATTTGTATGCTGTTTATAAAGTTAAAAAACGACTCCCAGAGGCTCACACAGAGAGAGCATGGGACTGTATTTCCTGTTTTTCCTGTGCGTGTATGAGAGAAGCAGCCTGCTGTAAATGCTGCACAGATAGAGGCACACAAATGATTTATTCCTGATCTATTAAGCTTATCATATATTGGTCCTGTTTGTTCCTGAATAATGAAGTTCTCTTGTCACACGCTTGGAGAGTATCTTGAATAATCCTCTGCCAACAGAAAGGTGTCAAAAAGTTTCTTGGGGTTGTTAGATAGTGAGGAGATCAGGGTGGTGTTGTAGAGTAGTATGCCTGTTTGGTGAGGTGAAGGGCAGAGTTATAGGTTTTTAACATAAATTTGAAGTGGATGAAGTCTTCTGGTGTGCAAGCTTTCCTCCATAAGCGTTCAGCACGCCTAGAGCATTGCAGGAGAAATAGAGTTTGCGATGTGAGCCAGGGCTGTTTTACTCTGTGTTTGGAGGTTTTGAGCGTGAGGGGCACTACTTGGTCAAGAGTGCTTCTGAGAGTGTCATTGTAATGATTATACAGCCAGATCAGGACAGGAAAAAGTGGAGATTGGGGACAGTGATGAGTGTAGGGAGTCTGAAAGTGTACGAGGGTTAATCGCTTGTAGATTTCTGAATGTGTGGTAGGTAGGAGTGTGCTGGGGTGGGTGAGGATCTGTGAGCATGAAGGAGAGAATGTTGTGGTCAGAGAGGGGAAGCGGTGAGTTATCTAGGTAGGACATTGAACAGAGCCGTACAAAGACCAGGTCAAGGGTGTTACAGTCTTTGTGTGTCTCAGAGATTGAGAGCTGTGAGAGGCCAAGAGAAGTGGTTAGTGAGGGAAGCTGGGATGCAAATGTGAAAGTGGGGCTATTAATGGGGATGTTGAAGTCTCCCAGAATAAAGGTTGGGAGTTCTGAGGACTTGAAGTGCGGCAGCCAGGCAGACAAATGGTCAAGGAAGTGGGTGGGTGAGCCTGGGGGCCAGTAAATGACTGCTACTCTGAGGGAGAGGGGACGGAAGAGCCTGATGTTGTGGACCTCAAAAGAAGGGAATGAGAGTGATGAAACTGGGGGGATAACCTGGAAAGTGCATTGTGGGGACAGAAGTATAACGACTCCACCACCAAGTCTGTTTGTGGGTCTCGGGGAATGGGAGAATTGTAAGCCACCATGGGAAATGGCAACAGGGGAGACATTGTCAGAATCCTGAATCCAGGTTTCAGTGAGGGCCAACAGATTAAGAGAGTTGTTCAGAAAGTAATTGTGCAGGATAGGAAGTTTGTTACATACAGACCGTTGATTCTAGAGCGCACAATTAAAAGAGGGAGATGAAGGAGTACAACTAATATTAAGAAGGTTAGTAAGGTTTTGATGTGAGGTAGGGAGGTAGGGTAGGGGTGGAGGTTGGGGGATGGTGGACCAGGGTTGGGGGAGATGCGCCCTGAAATCAGTAGAAGTTGGAAGACAAAGAGCAAGTAGTTATTGGAATTGTAAGAAGTTTTTTGTGCAGTGTGTTTGGGCAAGATGGGCTGAGGTTTTTCAGGCAGGTGAGAAGTGCATGGGAGCTGTACATGGGAGAGGGAAGTATAGAGGAGCTGATGTGTATGAGTCGTGATGGAGGGGGGATTGGTCGATGAATGTGGATGGCAAGGGGACACAGGAGGATAGAAATAAAGCACATGGCTAAAAGGGAGAGCAAAGTGTGGGTTACCTGTCTCCTGCCCTGACTAACTGCCATGGATTAATTGCTTCTTCTAGATGCTTAGCTACTGGAATGCTTTGTTGAGGGGATGTGTGCATGTAACCCACACACGTAACATGATGGAATAAGTCAGATAATTGTTCCCAGTAATAAAAAGGGGTGTAGGAGGGCTAGTTTAGGAGAAAATGAGGTCCCATGCAAAATTAAGGTTCTGTCATGTTGGACGCTGTTCACACCACAGCATCCGGCAGGCAGAGGTAGTTCCACCTCCAGCCACTATAGCCTCAGTGGCGCCGGCTTGATCTTCAGGCTCTCGGGGGTTAATCCTGCTGGAGACCAGGTTGGAAGGTTAGTCACGCCCACGGTCTTTAAATAGTCAGGCTGGCATATGGGCGTCGCCGATTATAGCTTGTGTTTCATACCAAGTGGTTCCGGTCTGGAGTGGAGGTGCTGAAGAGAGAGAGATTCGTATCTGGTGGCGTATGATCCGTCGTTATCCTTTCTCCTTCCCATATTTGTGTTTAGTGGTGCCCTGTTCACATTACTGTATATTCCTGTGTGTGTGCGGCGCAGTGCAGTTTAAGTTCTCCCTGTCTGTCTTAATTTGTGTGGGGGCTTTGGTGGTGTGACTCCTCACTGGGTGGAGGGTGGAGGGTTAAGTGCAGGGCTGAGCAGGAGACAAGGAAAGGTTGGAGGCTCAGGCATTTGCACCATCAGCAAAAACCCTGGGTTGAGGGTCAGACAGGGTTTCCCCTAGTTACAGGGACATCACAGGGGCCCCGGCAATTACAGCCTTAGTTGAACTAAGCCCCACGTGACATTATAATCGGCCCACATTGTTTTTTTTCAGGAGTCCATGGATCCATTAGATTCCATAACCCGCCAGTTGGCGGCGCTGTCCTTACAGGTCTCCGAGTTGAAAGGGGCAGTTCAGCAGCAGGGCCTGGTAGTAGCGAAGGTGCAAGCGGCATCTGCAGGTATCGGTGCAGAGCCGAAGTTTCCGCTGCCAGAATGATTTTCAGGCGATCGCAGCAAATTTGTCGTATTTCAGGAGGCCTGCAAGTTATACTTCCGCATGCGGACAATCTCCTCAGGTAATGAGGCCCAGCAAGTAGGGCTGGTGTTGTCATTACTGAGTGGTGACCCCCAAGCATGGGCATTTTCCTTACCAGCTGACTCTGCTACATTTCATTCTGTTGATAATGTTTTTTCTGCCCTCGGGCTCATTTACGATGACCCTGACCGACTGGCTCTAGCGGAATCTAAAATCCGCGCCCTCCGCCAGGGGGAGCACTTGGCAGAGGACTATTGTTCGGAATTTTGCCGCTGGGCTGTAGACACACAGTGGAATGACCCAGCACTGCGGAGCCAGTTTATTCATGGGGTATCAGGGAGGGTGAAACAAGCCCTCCTGATGTATGAGACTCCGGCATCGTTGGAGTCTGCCATGAGTTTGGTGATACGTATTGATCGCCGTTTTCGTCAGGGGGCCCAGGAGACGCTACCTCTGGGGGAAAGCAGAGGTGCAGGTGTGGTTGAAGTAGATGAGTCCCCTGAACCTATGCAGATTGCTGGCGTGGCACAGGTTAAGCGTCACGGATTCCGGAAGCCCGGAGCATGTTTCTACTGTGGTAAAAGAGGTCATTATGTTAACGTTTGCCCGGTACTACCTAAGAGGGTCACATCGGCGGAAAACTGTTAAGCTCAGAGGGTATGGAGGAGACCCAACTGAGCGTATGCATATCCTCCATGATGGTATCTCAATGTATGCTCCCTGCCAAGGTTATTATCGCGGGCAGAGAGCTACCAATATCAGTGTTTGTGGATAGCGGTTCCGCCACCAATCTCATAGATGAGGAGTTTGCACACACCGCCGGGTTTAAGATCGAAAAACTTCCTCGCCCCATACAGGTGGTGACCATTAATGCTGTTCCCCTCCCTCAAGGGGAGATTACAGAGTTTGTTGCAGAGGTGAAACTCCACATTGGGGTCCTACATTCGGAGTCGGTTACATGTAGGGTCCTCCGTAATCTCCCAGCTCAAATGGTCCTGGGTTTTCCATGGTTGTCCAGGCACAACCCGGTAATTGATTGGAAAAACCAAGACATAGTACAATGGAGTGGTTTCTGCCAAGACAATTGCTTGGCCACATGTGTGTCCGCCGTGACGCCCAGCCTGCCGGAGGCTTTGCAGGATTTCGCGGATGTTTTCTCTGAGAAGGGTTGCTCAGAACTGCCTCCACATAGAGCCTATGACTGTGCGATTAGGTTAAAACCCGGGGCCAAATTACCTAAGGCCAGGATGTTTAATATTTCTGGTCCTGAGAGACAAGCTCTGAAAGACTACATCGCAGAGAGTCTGAGCAAAGGACACATCCGGCCTTCATCCTCGCCTGTAGCCGCGGGGTTTTTCTTCATTAAGAAGAAAGATGGGGGGTTACGCCCGTGTCTGGATTTCCGAGAGTTAAACCAGATTACTATCCGTGATCCCTACCCAATGCCGTTGATCCCGGATTTGTTCAACCAGGTAGCGGGGGCGAAATGGTTTTCCAAGCTGGACCTCAGGGGGGCGTATAACCTCATAAGGGTCCGTCAGGGGGATGAGTGGAAGACGGCGTTTAACACTCCTGAGGGTCATTTTGAGAGTCTGGTTATGCCGTTTGGGTTGACCACCGCGCTTGCCGTTTTCCAACATTTTATTAATGATGTATTTGCTCATGTCCTGGGGAGATTTGTGATTGTATACCTGGATGATATCCTCATTTATTCTAGCGATCGGGACACTCATTTGGAGCATGTTAGGCAGGTGTTACAGTTGCTCCGGGAGAACCAGCTCTATGCTAAGCTGGAAAAATGTTTATTTTTTGTCCAGGAGTTGCCCTTTTTGGGATATATTGTGTCCGCAGCCGGGTTTAAAATGGACACCGCTAAGGTGCAAGCGGTGCTGCAATGGGAGAGGCCGGAGAGTCTGAAAGCACTCCAGCGGTTCCTTGGGTTTGCGAATTATTATAGGAAATTTATAAAACACTTTTCGACTATCGCCAAACCGCTCACGGACATGACAAAAAAGGGTGCCGATCTGGCGAACTGGCCTGAGGTGGCTATACGTGCATTTGAGCGTCTGAAGAATAGTTTTGCTTCAGCCCCCATTCTGGTGCAACCAGACGTGTCTAAACCTTTTGTGGTAGAGGTTGATGCGTCGGAGGTGGGAGTGGGGGCAGTACTGTCTCAAGGCTCGTCCTTGAGCGAGATGCATCCATGCGCCTACTTCTCCAAGAAGCTGTCGCCGGCCGAACGGAATTATGATATCGGCAACAGGGAGTTGTTGGCCATCAAACTGGCTTTTGAGGAATGGCGACACTTCTTGGAGGGGGCGGCTCACCAGGTCACAGTTATCACCGACCATAAGAATCTGCTCTATCTGGAGTCGGCCAAGCGTCTGTCTCCTAGGCAGGCTCGCTGGGCATTGTTTTTTACTCGTTTCAATTTTCTTGTGACGTACCGTCCCGGGGCTAAAAACACCAAGGCGGATGCTTTGTCTAGGTGTTTTCCGGGGGGAGAACCTCGGGAAGAGCCGGTACCCATCCTCCAGAAAGGGGTAGTGGTGTCGGCTCTCACGACGGAGGTAGAGGCGGAGATTGCCGAGGCCCAAGAGGAGGTACCACCAGGACTTCCCGCCAACAAATCATTTGTACCCCTGCATCTTCGCCTTAAGGTGTTGAAGGAACACCACGATTCGGTACTGGTTGGTCATCCAGGGGTGAGGGGCACCTTAGAGCTGGTATCGCGTCGTTTCTGGTGGCCCAAAATCCGGCAGGACGTGGTCTCTTACGTGGCAGCTTGCATCACGTGCGCTAGGGCTAAGTCACCCCGAACCCGTCCTGCTGGCACGCTACAGCCTCTGGGGGTACCCAATAGGCCATGGACAGAAATCTCCATGGATTTCATCACTGACTTGCCTGCCTCGGCAGGGAACACGGTCATCCTGGTGGTGGTTGACCGTTTTTCAAAGATGGCGCATTTTGTGGCGTTGTCTTCTTTTCCCAATGCTAAGACGTTGGCTCAGGTATTTGTGAAGGAGGTGGTCAGACTCCACGGAGTATCGTCTGACATAGTATCTGATAGGGGTACGCAATTTGTGGCGAGGTTTTGGAAAGCTTTTTGCTCACGTTTGGGGATCAAGTTGTCACATTCATCGGCGTTTCATCCACAGTCTAATGGACAAACTGAGCGCATGAACCAAAATCTAGAACAGTATTTACGATGCTTTGTGTCCGACAACCAGGAGGAGTGGTCTACTTTCCTTCCTCTGGCCGAATTCGCGTTAAATAATCACCGCCAAGAGTCATCAGGAGAGTCTCCATTCTTTTGTGTGTACGGTCAACATCCTCAGTTTTGTACCATACGTCAGGGTGACTCGGGGGGTGTCCCGGAGGAGGATCAGCTAGGAGCCCAATTGTCATCAGTCTGGAAGCGGGTGAAACAGCGTTTGTTGAGCATGAGTGCCAGGTACAAACGGGTGGCTGACAGTAGACGCGTGCCAGGTCCGGACCTGTGTGTGGGTGAATGGGTGTGGCTAGCTACGAAGAACATAAAACTCAAAATTCCATCTTTAAAACTGGGTCCAAGGTTTATTGGGCCTTTTAGGATTTCTGCCATCATTAACCCAGTGGCTTATCGGTTGGAACTTCCTGCGGTGTACAAAATACACAACGTTTTTCACAGGGCTTTATTGAAAAAGGTGGTAGGCTTGGTGGACACGACGCCGATGCCACCTCCAGTCATGGTGGATGGCGATTTAGAGTTTGAGGTCGCCAAGGTAGTGGACTCTCAAGTAGTACGCCGTACTCTTCAGTATTTGGTGCACTGGCGGGGGTATGGTCCGGAGGAGAGGTCTTGGGTTCCAGCCTCAGACATACATGCGGATCGGCTGGTCAGTTCTTTTCACCGTCGTCATCCGGACAAGCCGGGTCCTATGAGTCTTGAGGGCCCTGGGGTCCCTCGTAGAAGACGGGGTACTGTCATGTCGGACGCTGTTCACACCACAGCATCCGGCAGGCAGAGGTAGTTCCACCTCCAGCCACTATAGCCTCAGTGGCGCCGGCTTGATCTTCAGGCTCTCGGGGGTTAATCCTGCTGGAGACCAGGTTGGAAGGTTAGTCACGCCCACGGTCTTTAAATAGTCAGGCTGGCATATGGGCGTCGCCGATTATAGTTTGTGTTTCATACCAAGTGGTTCCGGTCTGGAGTGGAGGTGCTGAAGAGAGAGAGATTCGTATCTGGTGGCATATGATCCGTCGTTATCCTTTCTCCTTCCCATATTTGTGTTTAGTGGTGCCCTGTTCACATTACTGTATATTCCTGTGTGTGTGTGGCGCAGTGCAGTTTAAGTTCTCCCTGTCTGTCTTAATTTGTGTGGGGGCTTTGGTGGTGTGACTCCTCACTGGGTGGAGGGTGGAGGGTTAAGTGCAGGGCTGAGCAGGAGACAAGGAAAGGTTGGAGGCTCAGGCATTTGCACCATCAGCAAAAACCCTGGGTTGAGGGTCAGACAGGGTTTCCCCTAGTTACAGGGACATCACAGGGGCCCCGGCAATTACAGCCTTAGTTGAACTAAGCCCCACTTGACAGGTTCTCTCTGACATTGCATGCATGTGCTACAACCCCACTTAAATAATTACGGCCATATTACTGCCATACATGGCCTACACAATACTATCTGTCAGTGTCTAAATGATACCTATATACAACATGCAGGACAGTATGTCAAGTTTATGTTGCTATAGGCATTACAGCCATGATTTTTTTTTTGCTGCAGACATGTTAAAATGTGGGTTTTGGAATGTGAAAAATAACCACTGCAAAAGCGCACTACCATTTTGCATATCATACCATGTATATCGTGCAGGAAAAAATAAAGAAAAGAAAAGCAGATAGTGTAGTAAGGGAAGGCTAGGGAATTTTTAATTTATGTTTATTAGAAAAGAGTTTAGATTATTACATTAAATAGATAGGGATATAGGATGAAAATTAATTTGTAATTCAGACAACCCCTTTAAGGATTGCTAGTGCTACATTAGAACCACCATTAGTACATAAATAGAACACCAGAACCACCATCAGTACATGAATACTTCACAAGAACTATTATTAGGATATGAATATACTCTAGAATAAGAACTATCATCATGAACTATCTTTACATGAATACAGTTGTGCTCAAAAGTTTACATACCCCAGCAGAATTTTTGCTTTCTTGGCCTTTTTTCAGAGAATATGAATGATAACACCAAAACTTTTTCTCCACTCATGGCTATTGGTTGGGTGAAGCCATTTATTGTCAAACTACTGTGTTTTCTCTTTTTAAATCATAATGACAACCCAAAACATCCAAATGACCCTGATCAAAAGTTTATATACCCTGGTGATTTTGGCCTGATAACATGCACAGAAGTTGACATAAAGGCGTTTGATTGTCTACTAAAGGCAACATCCTCAGCTGTGACATGTTTGCATGTAATCAGTATGTGTGCATAAAAGCTGAGTGAGTTTCCGGGATCCAGACAGGCTCTTGCATCTCTCATCCAGCCACTGACGTTTCTGGATTATGAGTCTTGGGGAAAGCAAAAGAATTGTCAACGGATCTAGAGAGAAAAGGTAGTTGAACTGTATAAAACAGGAAAGGGATACAAAAAGATATCCAAGGAATTGATAATGCCAGTCAAGTGTTCAAACTGTGATTAACAAATGGAAAATCAGGGGCTCTGTAAAAACAAAACCACGGTCAGGTAGACCAACAATAGCTTTGTCCACAGCTGCCAGGAAAATTGTTCGGGATGCAAAGAAAAACCCACAAATAGCATCAGCTGAAATACTGGACTCTCTGAAAAATAGCGGTGTGGCTGTTTCAAGATGCACAATATGGAGGAACTTGAAGAAAAATGAAGAAAAAAAGGTACTCCAGTGTAGAAAAATCTAAAACTTTTCGGAGTGTTGAAACGTGTCAGTTGGTAGCTCTCTGGGATCTATATGTTGTCCGCATTGTGCACGCTTTTATGAATTTTTTTCCATTAAAGATGAAGTTTTATATTTTTCTAAGCTTGCATTCTTTTTTTTCTTCATTCTTTGGAACTTGCATGCTCAACCCCAGGCGGCTCCGTGCGTGGAACTCATTCTTGGAAAGAGACTACAAATGGTGAGCTGACTTCTCCCAATCCCCATTCCTTTTTTATATACTTGAAGAAAAATGGGCTGCATGGTTGAGTCGCCAGACGAAAGCCATTACTGCGCAAATGCGACTAAGTATCTTGCCTACAATATGCAAAACAGCACACAGACAAGCCTCAAAACTTCTGGAACAAGGTAATTTGGAGTGATGAGACCAAAATGAACATTTTGGACACAACCATAAACGTTACATTTGGAGAGAGGGCAACAAGGCCTATGATGAAAGGAACACCAATCCTACTGTAAATCATGGAGGTGGATCGCTGATGTTTTGGGGATGTGTGAGCTGCAAAGGCACAGGAAACTTGGTCAAAGTTGAAGGAAAGATGAATGCAGCATGTTATCAGCAAATACTGGGATGTACTTGGACTTTCCAACATGACAACGATCCAAAACACAAGGCCAAATCGACCTGTCATTGGCTACAGCAGAACAAAGTGAAGGTTCTGGAGTGGCCATCTCAGTCTCCTGACCTCAATATTATTGAGCCACTCTGGGGAGACCTCAAGTGCGCAGTTCATGATAGAAAGCCCAGAAATTTACAGGAACTGGAGATTTTTTGCCAAGAAGAGTGGGCAGCTTTAACATCTGAGAAAATAAAGAACCTCATCCACAACTACCACAAAAGACTTCAAGCTGTCATTGATGTTAGAGGGGCAATGCATGGTATTAAGAAATGAGGTATGTTAAGTTTTTATCAGGGTCATTTGGATGTTTTGGGTTGTCATTATGATTTAAAATAGAGAAAACACAGTAGTTTGACAATAAATTGCTTCACCCAACCACTAACTATGAGTGGAGAAAAAGTTTTGGTGTTATCATTCATATTCTCTGAGAAAATAGTAAAAAAAGCAAAAATTCTGCCGAGGTATGTAAACTTTTGAGCACCACTGTACATTACCAGAACCACCATTAGCACATGAATACAGCATCAGAGCCAACATCAATGTGAGAATGCATCACCAGAATCATTCTTAGTACAGGAAAACAGCACCAAGTTTAGTGCAGTTTGTACAATTGTATTAAATTAGCCTGCAACTCCAAATATAACCTTAACAATGGGAAGGAGATTCTGGGAGTTATTGTTTCCAACTATCATTGGACAGCAGGCCATACTACATTAGGCACTACAGTACCGCAAGTTCAGCAACTACAGTCAGAGTGGCGCCGCGCACCATTAATGCGCTTTCCAGACCAAAACTTAGGCTGGTTAGTGGCGTCCGCCAGAGCTGCACTGTATGTACTTCATGCGGTATTCATCTATCAGCTGCACTGTGTGACAGTTAACAGGGCACAGCGTTCAGTAAGGGTCTCTCCTTGGCATCACAGTTGTGGCACAGAATGCTAGTGGGTCTAGAGGGACTCTAAACCCGTGTCCTTTGGGCAGGGTTCTGTGACCAAAACACTAGCATTCACTCTGCGGTATCGCGGCCTGTGAAGCAACAGGGTCCGCCTCTTATTCACCGGGTGAGGTTAACCCATGTGTGTTTGCTATACCGCCAGTTTCCGTCCACAATTACCGAGCAGCAGTCTACCATCTCTGCACGTTGGACCCCGGGCTGCGAATGCACCTCATTACCATCTTTTATTATTTGGTGTGTTCCGCCAGCCTTAATAGACTCAGGCTGAGAAAGGTTAACCCCTACATGACCAGACCGGGAAAAAGGGAAAACAGGACTCCAACCCCAGTCTGGATCATGACACCTAATCCATCATTAAAACCCATAAATAACTTTTTAACAGTAAAATAGCTATTCTACATCCACTTGGATCTACCTTTCATGCTACCTGGCCTTCCTCAACCAGTAGTGCCCAAGGCTCAGTATTTTCCTCCAGACTTGGTGGTCCTTCTTCACATTCATAACTTACACTATACCCCCTATGTCCCACCCACACTGGCCCTTTTCTATACTGTGCCTTCTTCACACTGTCCCCCATGCTGCATCCTCTCCGTTCTGTATACTGACCCCCCTCCTATCCCTCCTTATGTATACTGCCCCGCTCCCATACTGTGATCTCACACTGTCCCTCACCCTAAATAATGAATACCACCTCCCCTGTCTATAGTAAAATTCCTTTGCATCTTCAGCTCCACTTCAAAGAGCTTAGAATCTCCTTGCTGTCCCGTCTTCGCTGCCTTTGCAGAGCCACAGCGACATAAGCAGAGTGATGAGGTGACCTCATTGCACTGCAGCGATGCTGCACATTGGGGCAACTAGCTGGTTTGTGCGTCTCTGGCCCTGCTGCGGCAACGTTCTTGCATCTTTATTTGCATTTGTGTCTTAAAGACATGAATACAGGATACATCAACGAAGCCGCTCCACAGACACCAATGTTGTTATTTCTCTTTCACACTGATGTGACCCCCTGTAGTTTGTCGCCCTAGGTATTGGACCTCTAGCGCCTTGACAGTATGCAAATAATATTACCATGTAGTGTTCCAATAATATATTATTACTATACAGTACTCACATAATAGTGGATAACCAGTGTATGGGCTGTAATAATGTAAACTGTGTAAGAGGAGGAGAAACTAATGATTGCACAATGACTATTTTTGCGTGAAAGTAAACAGGCAATAAATGATTTCCTATAACTTCAATCAGACCTTGTTACAGGAAATGTAGTTGCCCAGGGAAAGGATCCTTACCTGAACAGAAAATGAAAACTTGTCTTTGTGTCTGTACAGAAAAGGCCTCAGTAAGTGATGTCATGTAATCACAGCAGCCTCAGCACTGATCCAAGTACACAAGAAGAGAGCCGCTCCATAGTATTGTAGGGAAGGTGACCAGACGGACGGACTGACTGGTCAGGTTTCAAAGGGGTTTACACTTGTCAGGCAGGATATCAGTTATGACAGGAGGGAAAACAGCTAGGAAAGTGTAGGTGACGTGCAGTACCTGGAATTGACATTAGAGGGCAGGGAGGAGTGTGAGCATAGGACTTGACATCAGCTTAGGGCTAAGAAACCGTTGGTCATGGAGGGCGGAGTTACAGGGAATCGGGAAAGCTATAGACAGGAGGGTTCCAGAAGATTCCAGTCCCCAGGGGGAGCTCAAGTGACAAGAAGACTGTGACAGTTGGTGCACTGTGAGGAAAACCTAACTAGGGGACTGAGGAGAAAGGAAGTCAGGGGGGTGGTCCTGACACGAAGTACCGCAGTATAGACGAGGCTCCAGGTGTAGGACACCGTATTTGGAACGACGTATGACCAGTAAAATTACTGTTGGTGTACAGGCCTACGGCAGCCACAGTGACGGAGCTGTCAGAGCGTCACAGAGTGAAAAGGGACGGTACGTATATATACGTCCCTGTTGAAAGTAAGCTGTCTCAATGTGTTCTGTAACCTGAGAGCTGTGAAGAGAATCCCGGTGTGTTGTGGGACCGTCAGGTGGACGGTGAAAGAAAGAATAAACTTGGACCTGTTGCACCCGAAACGTGCCTCCATCTTGTGTCTATACGTCACACCTGCTCAGTGTTCTGGCGGGAAGCCCCCTTGCGTTCCCCTTTTAACTTACTTTCCCTGGCCACGCCCCCTTCACCCGGGTTACCAGCTCACTCTGTCTGCAATCTAATTTGGCCCCAGCAGTTCCTGACTCGGCGTTTCAGCAGTCATTGCAGCCCGGTCCTCTCTTCTACAGTTCATGGGGAAAAAAAATAAATATCATCACACACACGGAACATACGATACATACTGTACAGTATCAGTCTAGTTCCTGCAGTTAAACGACCTTTGTTGATAAAATCAGAATAGATATGCTGGGGGCACCTACGAGAGTGGTGACGCTGGGCAATTGCCTAGTTTTCTCCCTCCTCTTGACGTAGGCCCTCTCTATAACTAGGCCTTATATTTCAAGTATATTCCAAAAAGCCTGGAAAATCATGCTACGGTTTTATTTTCAGAGTTGGTCTTATTTTGGGGGGGCGGGGGGGAACACGGTATATGCTCATCCAGATCTGTTATTCTGAGTGAGGCTATGCACAGAAGTCACCTTATGGACACCTGGTCTTCATAGCTGTATGCTAGACCTGGTGCTGGTGCATCAAACAGGCAGTCATCCGCAAGCCACACATCATGCTCCTGTGATCCACATGTGGCTTCCGAGCCATAGGTTGGGGATCCCTGCTCTAGAGCATAGCAAAATAATATGCAGGACCCTGGTCTAGTGACCACGCCAGTAGTCATTGGCCAACGGATCAGAGCTCTGTGAATCTCAGGACACATTTTATTTCTGGAAATAAAAGTGGTAAAACATATGGAAAAGGAGGACGAGCAATATGAGTCGGTGACCAGTGAATGGACTGCAGCTCCGCCATATGTGTAACATGGCTTCCTCTTCCTGTTGGTGAATTAGGAGAAGGGAAACGTCTGCAGGATCTGAGATCTGGAAGGAAAGACATCATAGCGGTTCGGAACATGAGGATTGCAGAGCTCAGGGTAGGTTTAGTTTTTCCCAGATAGATTTTGCTATTTTACACATCAGAAAAATGTTGAATAGAGTTTATAGTGGGAACAACATTAGACTTGAGCCGCTGCGCTGAGTTTATATCTAAAGAATTCCAGACAAACGACAGCTGAGATTCACAGCAGCTTAATGGCAACATTTATGTCCTCAATACTTTTTTCTGAAAAGGAACATGTCATCATATTTATACCGTATAATCCATATCCATCACCTGTAAAAGCATGTAAACGGGGTTCCTACAACCCCTTCGTACCTCATAGGTGCCCCTGAAGCCTCTGAAAAATTCACGGTCCAGTCCGAAAGGCGAATCCAGATTGTGCTCAGCACCACCCATTCTCTTCAAATGTTGCATCTCCCATTATGATGGAAGTGTATGACGTCTACTACTTCTGTAAGAATGAAGACTGGGCTGCGGGTACCTTTTCTGAGTCGGGTCCAGAGCTGTTGGGGCTGTCTCCTCTGTTGTCTGGGGGAAGAAATAAGAGACTGGAAAAATCTCTTGATCCGGAAGCAGGGGGCGTGGCTAAGCATCAGCGTGCGCGGAAGCAGTCAGTTTGTGCGCGAACAGGAGGCGCGCGACAGGCTGAGCAGAGCGTTCCGTTCCCTGAGCTCCGGGACTGCGAAGGGCCTCGCGCATCGGCTCCCGCTTTTACCTGCGGGATCACTAAGAGGAGCGCCACTGTGTGCTCCAGGGCTGTGAGCACAGCAGACGTGCAGACTGGAGATGGCCCGGTACCGGAGATACACTGGCGGCATTCCTTGTCAGTAAACTTTGACAGTCATATCCTGGACTTGAGAGACACTGCGGCCCTGTTTGCTCCGGCCACAGTAATTCATGGGCTTAGGGTTCAGCGGAAGGTACCGGACACCGACCGCTGCCGCCAGAAGACAGACCGTCGTGTAAAGGACCACCTCTTTGGACATTATTTCAGCCATTGCTAACGCTGCAACTCCCTGCGGGAACGTCTGCCATGAAGGAGCACAAAGGACACGATAAGTTATTTCTAAAAAGACTGTTCTTATTCTACATTTATTGTTTCTGTATATATTTCCCCCTTAACCATTTATCTGCCTGTGAGGAGTTAAATCCCTTTTTAAATTAAATTGTTAAATTGGTTAACCCTTGCTCTGCCTTCTGTCTGTCACTGCATCCCACAACTTGCTTACACATCATCATACAGAAGTAAAAGTCTCACGCCTATTTCATTACATAACTTTTGAATAGAATCCGCTCCAAAATTCACACTGACCTGCTCCCGTCCCACCTCATCTCTAACCTTGCCACAGTCTTCATCCCAACCCTAACACATCTCTTCAACCTTTCACTTACAAATGGTATCTTCCCCTCATCCGTCAAACATGCCTCAATCACACGCATCCTCAAAAAGCCCTCCCTTGACCCATCCTCTGAATTTAGCTATCGCCCAATATCTCTTCTCCCTTATGCCTCAAAACTACTGGAACAGCATGTCCATCTTGAACTGTCCTCCCACCTCTCCTCCTGCTCCCTCTTTGACAGGTTACAATCTGGGTTCCTCCCACATCACTAAACTGAAACCACCCTAACTAAAGTCACCAATGACCTACTAACTGCCAAGAACAAGCAACACTACTCTGTCCTCCTCCTCCTGGACCTTTCTTCTGCCTTTGAAACTGTACACAATTCCCTCTTGATACAGATTCTGTCATCTCTTGGCATCCCAGATCTGGCCCTATCTTGGATCTCGTCATATCTAACAGACTGGACATTCAGTGTCTTCCTCTCCCACACCACCTCCGCACCTTGCCCCCTGTCTGTCGGTGTTCCCCAAGGCTCAGTTCTAGGACCCCTACTCTTCTCCATCTACTGTACACCTTTGGCCTGGGACAGCTCATAGAATCACACGGTTTGCAGTATCATCTCTACACCAATGACACGCAGATCTACCTAACTTGACCTGACATCACCTCCTTACTGACCAAAATCCCGCAATGTCTGTCCCCTTTTTCATCTTTCTTTTCTGCTCGCTTTCTAAAACTAAACTTGAACAAAACAGAATTCATAATCTTTCCCCCATCTCACTCTACCCCTCGATCACACCTATCCATCAACGTCAATGGCTGCTCACTTTCCCCAGTCCCGCATGCTTGGTGCTTCGGAAACCTACAAAAGGAACCTGAAGACCCACCTCTTCCGAAAAGCCTACAACCTGCAGTGATCCCCAGTCTACTGGACTGCCACACGACCAGCTCTCCCCTCTCCTAGTGTTTCATCACCCTTCCTATGTAGACTGTGAGCCCTCGCGGGCAGTGTCCTCTCTCCTTTTGTACTTGTGTGTGCCTTGTATTGGTCATAATAATAATAATCTTTATTTATATAGCGCCAACATATTCCGCAGCGCTTTACAGTTTAACAGTTTCAAAACACGTCATAAGTAACAACGTTAACAATACAATAATTAGAGCAAAATAAGATGAAATAAGATGACCCTGCTCGTGAGAGCTTACAATCTACAATGAGGTGAGGGAGATACTAAGTACAGGTGTGTATTTACAATTGTATATTTACAATGAAGTTCCAGCCATCTTGAGGGAGTGAGGGATGGATGGAGATAGTGAATGGGCTACACACGCACACTTACACATAGAATTACTTTGATTAGTGAACGTGATAAGCCGCTCTGAACAAATGTGTTTTGAGGGAGCGCCAAAACTATGCAAATTGTGGTTAGTAGTCCTAATTTCTTGGGGTAGAGCATTCCAGAGGATAGGAGCAGCACAGGAGAAGTCTTGGAGTCGGGAGTGGGAGGTACGGATTAGTGCAGAGGTTAGTCGAAAGTCGTTTGCAGAGCGCAGCGGTCGGTTAGGCCGATAGACAGAAATGAGGGAGGATATGTAGGGGGGGTGCCGCACCGTGGAGAGCTTTGTGGGTGAGAACAAGTTCTTTGAATTGGATCCTATAATGAATGGGCAGCCAGTATAATGACTGACGAAGAGCGGACATGTCTGAGTACCACTTAGCCAGATGGATGACCCTGGCTGCTGCATTAAGTATGGACTGGAGAGGGGATAATTGAGTGATGGGGAGGCCAATTAATAGAGCGTTGCAGTAATCCAGGCGGGAGTGGATCAATGCTACAGTGAGGGTTTTTATTGTTTCCATTGTTTCCATAGTGAGAAAAGGGCAGATTCTAGAGATGTTCGTTAGGTTTAAGCGGCAAGAGCGGGCAAGAGATATATATGGCATGTGAAGGAGAGATTGATGTCAAACATAACACCCAGACAGCGCGACTGCTGCCGGGTTGTTATTGTGGTACCACCCATGGAGAGGGAAATGTCAGATTTAGGGAGGTTAGTAGACGGCGGGAGCAGAAGAAGTTCAGTTTTGGAGAGGTTGAGTTTCAGATAGAGAATGGACATGATATTGGAGACTGCGGACAGACAGTCACTGGCGTTCTGTAGTACAGAGGGGGTAAGGTCGGGGGAAGACATATATAGTTGTGTGCCAACAGCATAAAGATGGTACCGAAAGCCAAATCGGCTGATGGTCTGTACAATTGGGGTTGTGTAGAGAGACAAGAGAAGGGGGCCAAGGACTGAGCCCTGAGGTACCCCGACAGCAAGAGGAAGAAGAGATGAAGTGGAGCAAGAGAACAAAACACTGAAGGAGCGGTCAGAGAGATAGGAAGAGCACCAGGAGAGAGCAGTGTCCTTTGTTATGATGAGTCACCGAAGGAGGAAAAAACAAAATACCAGCTAAGTCCAGAAAATGCCTAGTGACTGGAGCCTAGAGAGTAGGAGATTGGTGGTCAACAGTATCGAAAGCTGCAGATAGGTCAAGAAGAATGAGCAGAGAGTGGTCACCGTTACATTTTGCTGTCAGAAGGTCATTGGTCACTTTGATTAGTGCAGTTTCAGTCAAATGTAGGGGGCGGAAGCCGGACTGTGAAGGGTCTAGAAGGGAGTAAGTGGAGAGGTAACGGGTAAGGCGGGAGTAAACTAGGCGCTCCAAAAGTTTAGAGATGAAGGGGAGATTGGAGACTGGTCTGTAGTTGTTTATGCAGGATGGGTCATGTTTATTGTACTTAATAATTGTTAGGAATCTGGTTTCTGACATGTCTAGACAGAAACCCAGATTTTCACATGCTGCAGTCTCTTGCCCATCTGCTGCAGCAGAAGGGATTGCTGAGGAGATTGTCTCACAACAACTGTCTCCAGAGGCTAAGTCCTTTATTCCATCTATTGGGCTACGGGACGAGCTCCTACTGGACTTCGGGAGTCAGGTGTTCAGGTCCCGCTCCGGATCCTATTGGCTCTTCCTGGACTCTTGGAGATTTCCGGAATCATAGAATCATAGAATCATAGAATCGTAGAGTTGGAAGGGACCTCCTGGGCCATCTGGTCCAACCCCCTGCTCAAAGCAGGATTCGCTAAATCATCCCAGTTAGATGTCTGTCCAGCCTCTGTTTGAAGACTTCCATTGAAGGAGAACTCACCACTTCTCGTGGCAGCCTGTTCCACTCATTGATCACTCTAACTGTCAAAAAGTTTTTTCTAATATCTAATCTGTGTCTCCTCCCATTCAGCTTCATCCCATTGCTTCTAGTCTTTCCTTGTGCAAATGAGAATAAAGTTGATCCTTCTACAATGTGACAGCCCTTTAGATATTTGTAGACAGCTATTAAGTCTCCTCTCAGTCTTCTCTTTTGCAAACTAAACATTCCCAAATCCTGCAACCTTTCCTCATAAGACAGGGTTTGCAGACCGGTCACCATTCTGGTCGCTCTTTTCTGAACTTGCTCCAGTTTGTTGATGTCTTTTTTAAAATGTGGTGCCCAAAATTGGACACAATATTCCAGATGAGGTCTGACCAAAGAGGAATAGAGGGAAATAATTACTTCACGTGATCTAGACTGTATGCTTCTGTTAATACATCCTAGAATTGCATTTGCCTTTTTTGCTGCTGCATCACACTGTTGACTCATATTCAGTCTGTGATCTATTAGTATACCCAAGTCTTTTTCACATGTGCTGTCACTTAGCCCTATTCCTCCCATTCTATATATGCTTTTTTCATTTTTATTGCCCAGATGTAGTACTTTGCATTTCTCCCTGTTAAAAACCATTCTGTTAGTTGCTGCCCACTTCTCCAGTTTATTTAAATCTTTTTGAATCCTCTCTCTCTCTTCTCTAGTATTAGCTATCCCTCCTAGCTTTGTGTCATCAGCAAATTTAATCAGTTTACCCTCAATTCCTTCATCTAAATCGTTGATAAAGATGTTGAACAATACAGGGCCCAGGACAGAGCCCTGTGGTACCCCACTTGAGACATTCTTCCAACTGGATGTGCAGCCATTTACGACCACTCTTTGGGTCCGATCACTAAGCCAGTTATGAATCCACCTAACAGTTGCCTTGTCCATTCCATACTTAGTCATTTTTTCAATAAGGATTGTATGAGAGACTTTGTCAAATGCTTTGCTGAAGTCAAGATATACTATATCTACAGCATTTCCTTGATCCACCCAATCAGTAATACCGTCATAGAAGGAAATTAAATTAGTCTGACATGACTTATTAGTTACAAACCCATGCTGACTCTGTTTAATCACTTCATTCTTATCCAGGTATTGACATACATGTTGTTTAATAATTTGTTCAAAGATCTTTCCTGGTATAGAAGTCAGACTCACCGGCCTATAGTTCCCTGGGTCCACCTTCTTCCCCTTTTTGAAGATAGGAACAACATTTGCTCTTCTCCAGTCTTCTGGCACTTCTCCTGTTCTCCAAGAATTTTCAAAGATTATGGAGAGGGGTTCAAAAATTTCTTCTGCTATCTCCTTCAGTACTCTGGGGTGTAATTCATCTGGACCTGGAGACTTGAATTCATTTAGGTTAGCTAAGTGTTTCCTCACTATCTTTCTGTTTATAGATATCCTGGATTCTTCTATTCCCTTAATAGGACAGTGAATAACAGTTGATGTTACATTTCCTTTCTGAGAGAAAACAGATGCAAAATAGGAATTTAAAAGTTCAGGCTTCTCAACATCCTGTCTTACCATTTCATCATTTTCATCCTGTAAAAATCCTATAGCATCTTTGACTTTTCTTTTACTTTTGACATATCCCCAAAATCCTTTATTATTGCTTTTGACATCTCTTGCAAGCCTCAATTCATTTTCAGCTTTAGCTAATCTGATTTGTGCCCTGCAGGTTCTGCAGACAGCATTATATTCTTCTTTAGATATGCCTCCCTCTTTCCATTTTATAAACATTTTTCTCTTCCTTTTTAGCATGTGCTTAAGTTCTGTGTTCATCCATCCTGGTTTCCTTAAATGCTTCCTATTCTTCCCTCTTTTCGGAATTGTTAACAACTGTGCTTTGAGAATTTGATTTTTCAAGATTTCCCATCCTTCCTGGACATTTTTGTCTTTAAGGATATCCAGCCATTGGATCCCTCCAATTCTCTTTCTGAATCCCTTAAAATCTGCCTTTCTGAAATCTAACCTTGACGTCTGAGTCTTCACAGGTCTTCCGCCTCTAATTATCCAAAATTCTAAAATAGCATGGTCGCTACCTCCTAGGGTCCCAGCCACTTTTACCTCCTCAACCATTTCCTCCCTGTTTATAAGGATTAGATACAAGGTAGCAGTTCCCCTTGTTTTCTCCTTTACCTTTTGGAAGATAAAGTTGTCAGCAAGAGAGGATAAGAATTTCCTTGACCTGTTAGTTTTGCCTGAGAGAGATTCCCAACAAATGTCTGGATAGTTGAAATCTCCCATGACAACTATGTCATATTTTTTGGAGAACTTGGCCATTTGATGCATAAAGAGTTGATCCATATCTTCAGCTTGCACAGGCGGCCTGTAGTAAATGCCTACAATGGTGTCCTTTCCATTGTTCTGTCCTTGTATTCTTACCCAAACAGTTTCCACAGAACTCCCAGTCTCTAAAGCTTCAATCTCTGTGCAGATATATGCATTTCTAACATACAATGCGACACCCCCTCCTCGTTTATCAAGTCTGTTTCTTGCAAATAAGTTGTATCCTTCTAGTCTTGTATTCCAATCATGTGTATTGTCCCACCAAGTTTCAGTGATTCCAATGACATCATATTTCTTTTCCTGTGTTAGTAGTTCCAATTCTCCTTGTTTGTTGCCCATGCTTTGTGCATTAGTATAGAAACATTTTAGTTTGTGATTGGTTTCTCTTTCTCCAATATTTTTATTAATTAGATTCTTTCGTCTTTGTTCTTCCTTTCCACTTCTAATAGCAGAGTTCTCAATAGCATTTGTCAGGTGTATGGCTTTTTCTGGTCTTTTGCTTCCCTTCCCATGTTGTTCTAGTTTAAAGCTCTCCTTACAAGTGTAGCAAGGCGACTTCCAAATACATGTTTTCCAGTCTTCATAAGGTGCACCCCATTTCTAGCAAGTAGTCCATCGTATAAGTAGTTCACTCCGTGATCCAGAAATCCAAATCGTTGCTGACGGCACCATCGACGTAGCCAGTTGTTCACCTGCAGAATCTTATTCCACCTCCTTGTTCCATGGCCATCCACTGGGAGGATGGAAGAGAAGACCACCTGCGCTCCCAGTTCTTTCACTTTCTTGCCTAAGTCTTCAAAGTCTCTGCAGATGGTTTCCAGGTCGTTTCTTGCGGTGTCATTTGTCCCCACATGTAGTAGCAGGAATGGGTAGTCATCTGTAGGTCTGAAGAGTCCTGATATCCTGTCAGACACATCTTTTATTTTTGCACCTGGAAGACAGCACATTTCTCTTGAAGTTATATCCGGTCTGCAGATAGCGGCCTCTGTTCCTCTCAACAGGGAATCCCCCATGACCACCACTCTCCGTTTCTTCTTCACAACATTTTTCTTTCTCCATCCAGGAGGACTCTGAAGGCGTACAAGGTTGCTGTTTGTTGGCAAAGTCTTATCCTGATGTATTTCTTCATCGTTTTCCTGCGTGAGAGCCTGGTACTGGTTTCTGAGCAGTATGGGTGCTGACTGCCTCCTGATCCTCCTGCTTCTCTGGGTCACATGTCTCCATTCCTCTGTTTCTTCAGGTGCACTTCGAATTTCTTCTCTTTCTGTAACATGAAGAGATAATTCTGCTCTGTCCAAGAACTCTTCACCTTCCTTAATGATCTTCAACGTAGCTAACCTCTCTTCGAGATTTTGCAACTTTTCCTCCAACAGGGTCACAAGCTTGCATTTGTGGCATGTGAAGTTTGGCTTTTCCACTGGTAAATCTGTGAACATGTAGCAAGAAATGCAGCTCACCAAATGGCTCCTGGCCTCTTCCATCTTGAGATTTCTTAAAAACGATGAAAGATGAGCCAAAATCGTTTTTTTTCGAAAGGTCCCGTGCGCTATAAAAAGTGCGCATGGCCGTTCCGCCATGCGCTAGTTTAGCCATACTGCTGCTGTATGTTTGTTGATGGATGCATGGACTGGTGACTGACTTATTATGAAACCCCTACCATCTGATACTATGCATGTGTGAGTGTTTGTGTTAGTGCCAGTACCCAGCGCCAAGCACTAGCACGTTATGCTCCATACTACAGCAACCTATGCGTCAGCATTGCGCCTGCTAGTCAGCAGTGTCTTTGCCGCGGCCCTGCTATAGCCGCACTGCAGTTGCAGCTCCTAGTGGTGTTCGCGGTTGCGACGCCTTGCAGACATTTCCTGTAGGTCCTTACGGAGTTAGTATCGCTACCTTGTGTTTCTCCGGTGACCGCATACCTCGTGTGTTGCGCTGAGATTCTGTGTCCTGAACAGACCTAGCGTATTTTGGTGTTACCATTTATAATTACAGCTCTGTGAGCTCAACAGAGTTTGTTCAGTGCACTTGGTGACGCACTTTAACCTGTGCACTCTACCGCCTATAGCTCTGCCACCACCTAGCAGCGGTCGTTCCATCTACTATTAGAAGTGGAAAGGAAGAACAAAGACGAAAGAATCTAATTAATAAAAATATTGGAGAAAGAGAAACCAATCACAAACTAAAATGTTTCTATACTAATGCACAAAACATGGGCAACAAACAAGGAGAATTGGAACTACTAACACAGGAAAAGAAATATGATGTCATTGGAATCACTGAAACTTGGTGGGACAATACACATGATTGGAATACAAGACTAGAAGGATACAACTTATTTGCAAGAAACAGACTTGATAAACGAGGAGGGGGTGTCGCATTGTATGTTAGAAATGCGTATATCTGCACAGAGATTGAAGCTTCAGAGACTGGGAGTTCTGTGGAAACTGTTTGGGTAAGAATACAAGGACAGAACAATGGAAAGGACACCATTGTAGGCATTTACTACAGGCCGCCTGTGCAAGCTGAAGATATGGATCAACTCTTTATGCATCAAATGGCCAAGTTCTCCAAAAAATATGACATAGTTGTCATGGGAGATTTCAACTATCCAGACATTTGTTGGGAATCTCTCTCAGGCAAAACTAACAGGTCAAGGAAATTCTTATCCTCTCTTGCTGACAACTTTATCTTCCAAAAGGTAAAGGAGAAAACAAGGGGAACTGCTACCTTGTATCTAATCCTTATAAACAGGGAGGAAATGGTTGAGGAGGTAAAAGTGGCTGGGACCCTAGGAGGTAGCGACCATGCTATTTTAGAATTTTGGATAACTAGAGGCGGAAGACCTGTGAAGACTCAGACGTCAAGGTTAGATTTCAGAAAGGCAGATTTTAAGGGATTCAGAAAGAGAATTGGAGGGATCCAATGGCTGGATATCCTTAAAGACAAAAATGTCCAGGAAGGATGGGAAATCTTGAAAAATCAAATTCTCAAAGCACAGTTGTTAATTCCGAAAAGAGGGAAAAATAGGAAGCATTTAAGGAAACCAGGATGGATGAACACAGAACTTAAGCACATGCTAAAAAGGAAGAAAAAAATGTTTATAAAATGGCAAGAAGGAGGCATATCTAAAGAAGAATATAATGCTGTCTGCAGAACCTGCAGGGCACAAATCAGATTAGCTAAAGCTGAAAATGAATTGAGGCTTGCAAGAGATGTCAAAAGCAATAATAAAGGATTTTGAGGATATGTCAAAAGTAAAAGAAAAGTCAAAGATGCTATAGGATTTTTACAGGATGAAAATGATGAAATGGTAAGACAGGATGTTGAGAAGGCTGAACTTTTAAACTCCTATTTTGCATCTGTTTTCTCTCAGAAAGGTAATGTAACATCAACTGTTATTCACTGTCCTATTAAGGGAATAGAAGAATCCAGGATATCTATAAACAGAAAGATAGTGAGGAAACACTTAGCTAACCTAAATGAGCTAAACTTAGCTAACCTATCTTCAAAAAGGGGAAGAAGGTGGACCCAGGCAACTATAGGCCGGTGAGTCTGACTTCTATACCAGGAAAGATCTTTGAACAAATTATTAAACAACATGTAAGTCAATACCTGGATAAGAATGAAGTGATCAAACAGAGTCAGCATGGGTTTGTAACTAATAAGTCATGTCAGACTAACTTAATTTCCTTCTATGACGGTATCACTGATTGGGTGGATCAAGGAAATGCTGTAGATATAGTATATCTTGACTTCAGCAAAGCATTTGACAAAGTCTCTCATACAATCCTTATTGAAAAAATGACTAAGTATGGAATGGACAAGGCAACTGTTAGGTGGATTCATAACTGGCTTAGTGATCGGACCCAAAGAGTGGTCGTAAATGGCTGCACATCCAGTTGGAAGAATGTCTCAAGTGGGGTACCACAGGGCTCTGTCCTGGGCCCTGTATTGTTCAACATCTTTATCAACGATTTAGATGAAGGAATTGAGGGTAAACTGATTAAATTTGCTGATGACACAAAGCTAGGAGGGATAGTTAATACTAGAGAAGAGAGAGAGAGGATTCAAAAAGATTTAAATAAACTGGAGAAGTGGGCAGTAACTAACAGAATGTTTTTTAACAGGGAGAAATGCAAAGTACTACATCTGGGCAATAAAAATGAAAAAAGCATATATAGAATGGGAGGAATAGGGCTAAGTGACAGCACATGTGAAAAAGACTTGGGTATACTAATAGATCACAGACTGAATATGAGTCAACAGTGTGATGCAGCAGCAAAAAAGGCAAATGCAATTCTAGGATGTATTAACAGAAGCATACAGTCTAGATCACGTGAAGTCATTATTTCCCTCTACTCCTCTTTGGTCAGACCTCATCTGGAATATTGTGTCCAGTTTTGGGCACCACATTTTAAAAAAGACATCAACAAACTGGAGCAAGTTCAGAAAAGAGCGACCAGAATGGTGACCGGTCTGCAAACCCTGTCTTATGAGGAAAGGTTGCAGGATTTGGGAATGTTTAGTTTGCAAAAGAGAAGACTGAGAGGAGACTTAATTGCTGTCTACAAATATCTAAAGGGCTGTCACATTGTAGAAGGCTCAACTTTATTCTCATTTGCACAAGGAAAGACTAGAAGCAATGGGATGAAACTGAATGGGAGGAGACACAGATTAGATATTAGAAAAAACTTTTTGACAGTTAGAGTGATCAATGAATGGAACAGGCTGCCACGAGAAGTGGTGAGTTCTCCTTCAATGGAAGTCTTCAAACAGAGGCTGGACAGACATCTGACTGGGATGATTTAGCGAATCCTGCTTTGAGCAGGGGGTTGGACCAGATGGCCCAGGAGGTCCCTTCCAACTCTACGATTCTATGATTCTATGATTCTATGAATTCAAGTCTCCAGGTCCAGATGAATTACACCCCAGAGTACTGAAGGAGATAGCAGAAGAAATTTTTGAACCCCTCTCCATAATCTTTGAAAATTCTTGGAGAACAGGAGAAGTGCCAGAAGACTGGAGAAGAGCAAATGTTGTTCCTATCTTCAAAAAGGGGAAGAAGGTGGACCCAGGCAACTATAGGCCGGTGAGTCTGACTTCTATACCAGGAAAGATCTTTGAACAAATTATTAAACAACATGTATGTCAATACCTGGATAAGAATGAAGTGATTAAACAGAGTCAGCATGGGTTTGTAACTAATAAGTCATGTCAGACTAATTTAATTTCCTTCTATGATGGTATTACTGATTGGGTGGATCAAGGAAATGCTGTAGATATAGTATATCTTGACTTCAGCAAAGCATTTGACAAAGTCTCTCATACAATCCTTATTGAAAAAATGACTAAGTATGGAATGGACAAGGCAACTGTTAGGTGGATTCATAACTGGCTTAGTGATCGGACCCAAAGAGTGGTCGTAAATGGCTGCACATCCAGTTGGAAGAATGTCTCAAGTGGGGTACCACAGGGCTCTGTCCTGGGCCCTGTATTGTTCAACATCTTTATCAACGATTTAGATGAAGGAATTGAGGGTAAACTGATTAAATTTGCTGATGACACAAAGCTAGGAGGGATAGCTAATACTAGAGAAGAGAGAGAGAGGATTCAAAAAGATTTAAATAAACTGGAGAAGTGGGCAGCAACTAACAGAATGGTTTTTAACAGGGAGAAATGCAAAGTACTACATCTGGGCAATAAAAATGAAAAAAGCATATATAGAATGGGAGGAATAGGGCTAAGTGACAGCACATGTGAAAAAGACTTGGGTATACTAATAGATCACAGACTGAATATGAGTCAACGGTGTGATGCAGCAGCAAAAAAGGCAAATGCAATTCTGGGATGTATTAACAGAAGCATACAGTCTAGATCACGTGAAGTAATTATTTCCCTCTATTCCTCTTTGGTCAGACCTCATCTGGAATATTGTGTCCAATTTTGGGCACCACATTTTAAAAAAGACATCAACAAACTGGAGCACGTTCAGAAAAGAGCGACCAGAATGGTGACCGGTCTGCAAACCCTGTCTTATGAGGAAAGGTTGCAGGATTTGGGAATGTTTAGTTTGCAAAAGAGAAGACTGAGAGGAGACTTAATAGCTGTCTACAAATATCTAAAGGGCTGTCACATTGTAGAAGGATCAACTTTATTCTCATTTGCACAAGGAAAGACTAGAAGCAATGGGATGAAGCTGAATGGGAGGAGACACAGATTAGATATTAGAAAAAACTTTTTGACAGTTAGAGTGATCAATGTGTGGAACAGGCTGCCACGAGAAGTGGTGAGTTCTCCTTCAATGGAAGTCTTCAAACAGAGGCTGGACAGACATCTAACTGGGATGATTTAGCGAATCCTGCTTTGAGCAGGGGGTTGGACCAGATGGCCCAGGAGGTCCCTTCCAACTCTACGATTCTATGATTCTATTCTACCGCACGGTGGACCCCGAGTGGCGAAGGCACTTTATTTATATTTTTATTTTAGTGTCTTCCGCCACTCCTAACATTACACTAGCGCCAGGGTCTGGCTAGTGATGGCAGAACAGCAGCAGCTCCTGCAGTGCATTAAGCAGCTTGGCGACCGGGTGGCCGCTCTTGAGAAGTCTCTCTCTGCTGCTCAAGCCACTGATGCTGCTGTCCAGGCGTTAACGGATGCAGTAGCGCGTTTGTCCATGTCCACCCTTGCGCCGACAGTTTCCCGCCTCCCGTTGCCTGATAAGTTTTCCGGGGATGGTGCCTCCTGTAGGGGTTTTATCAGCCAGTGCTCGATCCATTTGGAGCTGCTGGCTGCACAATTCCCTACGGAATGGGCCAAAGTGGCATTCATAATATCCCTACTGTCGGGCAAGGCCCTGGAATGGGCAACGCCGTTATGGGAGCGTGGTGATCCTGATATACGAACCGCAGCGCACCTGCTGATGGCCATCAAGCAGGTTTTCCTCGGTCCACGGGTCACGCACGACACCTCCCTGCAGCTATTCGCAGTCACTTAGGGATCTCTCTTGGTGAGCCAGTATGCCGTACGTTTTCGCACACTGGCGTCCGAGTTGGAGTGGACTGAGAGGGCCCTTATCCCTGTCTTTTGGAAAGGGTTAGCGGAGCATGTGAAAGACGCTCTTTCTACCAGAGAGATTCCTACGACCTTGGAAGAGTTGATTTCCATCTCCTCGCGCATTGACCTCCGTTTTTCAGAGCGCGGCTTAGAGCCAGCTCACTCAAAACGGAAGGGTACTCCGCTCCCCAAATTTTTCGAGCCGCTAGAGCCACCTGAGCCTGAAGTCCTACCTCCTGAGCCCATGGAGGTGTCTCGTACCGATTTTAATACGGACTCAGACCAGGAATCTGTTTGTGGTTGTCACCACGTATGTGCGGTTTCTCCGGAAGCCAGCTCCCCGCAATGGTCTGAGTCTGAGCCGGTAGTCGAGACCTTTGTCCCTCCTCATCTTAGGGCTCAGGTACTCGCTTGGGCGCATGCGTCCAATGCGTTTCACCACCGAGGCTACATGCAGGTCTCGAAGCTCTTAGCCGGAGCATATTGGTGGCCTCATAGGGCTCGGGATGTTAAGAGGTTTATTAAGGCATGTACCTCTTGTGCTCAGCATAGCCTCTCTAGGTGGAGTGGGGCGATGACCGTCGATACACGGCGGCGTGCCACGGTCACTCCCGCTCCTGCCATTTCCCAGATTTCCCCCCCTGAAACCGGGCGATCTTGCCTCCGCTGGTACCTTCCATGTGTCCCGGGTTACTATGTCACCTACCAGGACACCAAGCTCGTCTATAGGCGAGTTTGAGCTCTGTGCCACTGCTAGGCACAGGGTGATGGAACGGAAGGTTCAGGGAGGGGGGGCCCTAGGAGGAGGGGTAATGTTAGGAATCTGGTTTCTGACACGTCTAGACAGAAACCCATATTCTCACATGCTGCAGTCTCTTGCCCATCTGATGCAGCAGAAGGGATTGCTGAGGAGATTGTCTCACAACAACTGTCTCCAGAGGCTAAGTCCTTTATTCCATCTATTGGGCATACTCACGGGACGAGCTCCTACTGGACTTCGGGAGTCAGGTGTTCAGGTCCCGCTCCGGATCCTATTGGCTCTTCCTGGACTCTTGGAGATTTCCGGAAGGTCCCGTGCGCTATAAAAAGTGCGCATGGCCGTTCCGCCATGCGCTAGTGTAGCCATACTGCTGCTGTATGTTTGTTGATGGATGCATGGACTGGTGACTGACTTATTATGAAACCCCTACCCTCTGATACTATGCATGTGTGAGTGTTTGTGTTAGTGCCAGTACCCAGCGCCAAGCACCAGCGCGTTATGCTCCATACTACAGCAGCCTAAGCGTCAGCGTTGCGCCTGCTAGTCAGCAGTGTCTTTGCAGCGGCCCTGCTATAGCCGCGCTGCAGTTGCAGCTCCTAGTGGCGTTTGCGGTTGCGACACCTTGCACACATTTCCGGTAGGTCCTTACGGAGTTAGTATCGCTACCTTGTGTTTCTCCGGTGACCGCATACCGCGTGTGTTGCGCTGAGATTCTGTGTCCTGAACAGACTCAGCGTATTTTGGTGTTACCATTTATAATTACAGCTCTGTGAGCTCAACAGAGTTTGTTCAGTGCACTTGGTGACGCACTTTAACCTGTGCACTCTACCGCCTATAGCTCTGCCAACACCTAGCAGCGGTCGTTCCATCTACCGCACGGTGGACCCCGAGTGGCGAAGGCACTTTATTTATATTTTTATTTTAGTGCCTTCCGCCACTCCTAACAAATAATAATAGCTTTTGAATACAATCCACTCCAAAATTCACATAAAAAAATCTCTTCAAAAATTTCTAATATGGTTATTATTGATGTCAAGTGGAGAATTCACATTGCTGCTCATACAGTGAATGTTATTCTGTGGAAAATCTGCAACACATAGTCAGATTTTAATCTACTATCTAGTGGCCTTGAATGGTTATTCCCATTTTCCTAAATGACTATTGTTGGATAGTGGTTGTAAATATAAGCAGTATTACTATTTAATGCTTATACAAATGTTAGTCGTTATTGAAATATTAAGACTTTTCCTCTTTTTATAGTTTATTGCCTTGGAGACTGACCACCTCTGCTAGATTGCAGAACATACGCAGTGCTTACAAATTTTAAATTAAACTTGTAAGCACTGTTTTCAAGGATTCCAGGATTGCTGGAGAGCATTACTACCTCCTAATCTCGGCCAGCTTCAGTGCAGTGCTTACAAACTAGACAGCAGCGGTGGTCGGTCTCCTACGCAATGAGCTGCAAGCAAAAGAAAAATGTCAATATCTACAGAATGCCTGCAAATTTAAACAAGCAGTAAATTGTAAAAGTGCATGTTTTTTTGCAAGCACTATCTGACAGTAGCCATCTATAATGGTGGGAATAACCTTTTAAATTATAGATTCAGAGTTCACCTATTGTTTCACTTTAAGTATCATAACATAAAGTATCAAACATAAAGTATCATAAACTAAAGTATCATAAAGTAATGTAAAATATCTCAGAAAAACTGAGATATTTTAGAGGACATTGATATAAAGCCACAATGTGGGAGCTCAGTTTCCGACAAGATATCAACTACCAACAGGTAGCACTATAGAGTTCAAGTCCTCTTCCTCTCTGAAGAGGCATTTTGCACATAAAACTGAACACCTTTCCTTTTCCTATTAGTGCACAAGTAAGCACATACTAACCACCGCAACGAGACAAACCAGTACAGTAATCACTCGGTCCCAGTGCAGGCACTGTCACCCCCAACAAGATATAGGGTCAGCAATATCAGAAGGTCATTTGATAATCATATATAGGGCATAGCAGATTTTGATTGCCTTTCTTCTTTTTTTGCATGATTTTTTGGATGTCAGACTGCAATTGGTCACTTTATCTATATGTAGTATCGAGAGGGAAGAGTAAGAAACCACTAAGATATTTCCAGCACTATTTTCCTGTATCTGTTGTTATTAATCTTTGTGCTAAATGATAAAATCCCTTCATTGGTTTCAGAAGTTCACCTCCTCCATGCTCAGCCTTTCACCCTCCGCTCAGATAAAATGTTAAATTTGCAGATTTGAGCAATTTGTAACTTTTATAGTAAAGATGGCATTAACTGGAGTTTCCCTGATTCATGGGAGATCCTACAACTCATTTATACCCTCAAAGTGCCCCTAAGTAGTGAAACGGAGGCCAGGGCTGTAGTCATGGCTATTGGTGGCTGCACTGTCGCACCCTGGCCTTCCGTCACATAAACACCCTGTCCCTTCTGTAGTGCACTTACTAGTAATGTGGGGGTCCTCCCTGGACTGCTGGGCCTTCTTTTTTTTCAACTTTTTCTTTGCAGTCAGAGTCCAAGTTCAACTTTAACAAAACAAGTTTACTCAGCTCATCCAGTTTAGTCACAGAAACAGCACAAGGTTCTTCACAAAACATCACCATTCTGTTCCCTGTACCGTGCCTCACTCCTCCAGGAATATCGCAGGGTTGTACTGTCGACTTCGGTACCGCAGCTTCTGGACTGACCCGACCAACCTGCTTCAGGAGTTCCCTGTCCGTTTCGCCCCGGACGTTTGGGATTGTTGTTCCCATGAAGTTAGCTGCTACCATCTTGGTGCTGCCCTATATTCCTCCACTACCATGTGACTGTCAGCCCATAGGCCCTGGATGACTGGGCTCCCCACCTTAAACATTACGGGACACAACTGTCCTGTCCTGGCCCCCAGTCCTAACTAACTAATTCCAGGAAGCTCCCTAACTTACTCCCAGTTGGCCCCTCCTAACTAAAAACTCATTGGTCTAACATGTTCCTATCTTACTCTATTGTATTCTATTGTGCCCCCCTAGTGGGCTGATCTAAATCCTACACTTACCATACACATTAACATATGTACATTGCATTATATGTTATAGCAGCAGATAATATATATAGATATATACAAGATATTACACAAAATATATCAGACATACAAAATATACCAGTTCTGCAGAGACATAGGTAAGGTGAACAG
Organism: Dendrobates tinctorius; assembly: GCF_039654945.1. NCBI lineage: Eukaryota > Metazoa > Chordata > Amphibia > Anura > Dendrobatidae > Dendrobates > Dendrobates tinctorius. Next base: position 2,081,900 of record NW_027361733.1, on the reverse strand, counting down.
GGCATAAACTAGCCTCCGTACCCCCTTACAGTACCTCTGAAAAAGTCATGTATTGTGCTGGCGTCGGTTTCTATGTCACCAGCTCCCTGACTGTTCAAAATGGCAGGACATAGAACAAAACCTATGCGGCACATGGCTCTTGTGCTCTCACATATGGCCTGTGACCTCAGCCAACCTGCGTACAACACATAACAATAGGAAAAAGCACAGAGCTTGCATTGTACCCAATTACAGTCATCATATGCTGCTGCAATAAAAAGGTTATAGATCACATTAGACATAACTATTCATCTGCCTTTCTCACCATTACTCATATAACGGCCCTTCATAAATGGCCAATGTCAAGTGTAATTTGTTATAATTTTCTGGGAAAGCATGACCTGACATTGTAAGTCTAGCTGCCATTTACTCTACGAGCTTTGAAGAGTTTAAGGAAAAAACTTTCTCAAGGGGTTGTGTGGCTATAGTATTCTCAGATCATCCCCTTTTACAGTTTGATGCAATTTCTTTTAGGCAACATTGCCAAATTGTGCTGATTCTGACTGCACACTACTGCAAACCATACCACAAAGGGGTGGGATTCAGCCAAACCACACCAAAAAGTGTCATTGTGGAGACATTCCTGGGTGGGACTTAAAAGAGTTGACAACCCCTTCTCATTTCCCATATTTGGCCCCAATAAAATTAAGAACACTCAAACCTCATGCCGGTGCCGTTCCAGCGGTGATGGCACTCGCGTTCTCAGGGCTGTTGTGTTTTTGTTGGGACACGTGAGCTCGGCACCCAATCAGCTCTGGTGTCACTGTCCCCGCCTTCATATGTATGCATATCAAGAAGAAGTGAGTGGCCTGCTGTAGCCCTGACTTTATCTTGATTACCTATGTGTCCGAAGGAGGGGACAATGACGCCAGCACTGATTGGGTACCGGGTTCATGAGTCATAAAACTGCACATGAGCACTGAGAATGCGAGTGCCAACGCTAGAACCTGCCCAGCATGAGAGGTGAGTATAGGTGATTTTATTTTATCGGGGCCAAAAATGAGACATGAGAAGGGGTTGTTCTAGTAGTGGACAACCCCTTTAAATGTCTCAAATTTAGCATTCTAATCGATGGTAAGTAAGCTAGCAGAGCTATGAATCACATGTGACCAAGTAATATGTGCCTGGTTTGGTGCAACAATGTGCTGGGTGACAACCACATATCTGCGCATTCCTTTACATTTTACTATTGTCACTGTGTCTCCTCAGGGCTGCCCATGGAAATGACTGAAGACCTTCCTGCACTATAGCTGGTTATTCTTGTTGTAGCAAAAAGTTACATTGCCACAATAACACAATTCCATCCAGGCTCATGTACATGCATACTGTATGTTATGGTGGCTACATAAGTTTCTATTGCACCTGTCTGAGTTCATGGTGTAACTTGAAACACTTTGACCCCAATGTCGAAATCATCAACAGTGTCCTCAGCTATCAAAGGTTTTTAACCCCTTTACCCCCAAGGGTGGTTTGCACGTTCATGACCGGGCCAATTTTTACAATTCTGACCACTGTCCCTTTATGAGGTAATAACTCTGAAAGGCTTCCATGGATCCCACTGATTCTGACAATGTTTTCTTGTGACTTAGAGTTGAGCGACTTTGGTCGGATCGGGTTTCATGAAACAAAATTTGTTTCAGATGAAACTGGTCCAACTTGGGCAAAAAAAGTCGGAGTTTCGTCCGAAACCCGACCCCAATGCAAGTCAATGGGAATTAAAAGTCGGCATTGAGCGGATGACATTCATCCACTCAATGCCGACTTTTAATCCCCATTGACTTGCTTTGGGGTCAGGTTTCGGATGAAACTCTGACTTTTTTTGCCCTAGTCGGACCAGTTTCATCTGAAACAAATTTTGTTTCATGAAACCCGATCCGATCAAAGTCGCTCAACTCTACTCGTGACATATTGTACTTCATGTTAGTGGTAAAAGTTCATTCAAATAACTTGCATTTATTTGTGAAAAAAACGGAAATTTGGCGAAAATTTTGACAATTTCGCAATTTTCCAACTTTGAATTTTTATGCCCTTAAATCACAGAGATATGGCACACAAAAAACTTAATAAGTAACATTTCACATATGTTTACTTTACATCAGCACAATTTTGGAACCAAAATTTTTTTTTGTTAGGAAGTTATAAGGGTTAAAAGTTGACCAGCGATTTCTCATTTTTGCAACACCATTTTATTTTTAAGGACCACATCACATTTAAAGCCACTTTGAGGGGTCTATATGATAGAAAATACCCAAAAGTGACACCATTCTAAAAACTGCACCCCTTAAGGTGCTCAAAACCACATTCAAGAAGTTTATTAACCCTTTAGGTGCGTCACAGGAATTTTTCACAAAAAAATTAATTCAGGTCCATTTTTTTTTAATTTTCCAAGGGTAACTGGAGAAATTGGACTGCAAAAGTTATTGTGCAATTTCTCCTATATACGCTGATACCTGATATGTGGTGGGGGACCACTGTTTCGGCACATGGCAGAGCTCAGAAGGGAAGGAGCGCCATTTGATTTTTTCAATGCAAAATTTGCTGGAATTCAGATCGGACGCCATGTCATGTTTGGAGAGCCCCTGATGTGCCTAAACAGTGGAAACCCCCCACAAGTGACCCCATTTTGGAAACTAGACCCTCCAAAGGAACTTATCTAGATATCTGGTGAGAAGCTTGAACCCCCAAGGGCTTCACAGAAGTTTATAACGTACAGCGGTACAATTAAAAAATCATATTTTGTCCACAAAAATGATCTTTTCACCCCCAATTTTTATTTTCCCAAGGGTAACAGGACCCTAAAAGTTATTTTGCAATTTGTCCTGAGTACACTGATACCCCATATGTGGGTGTAAACGACTATTTGCGCGCATGGCAGAGCTCGGAAGGGAAGCAGCGCCATTTGACTTTTTTTGGCTGGAATTGAGATCGGACACCATATTGCGTTTGGAAAGCCCCTGATGTGACAAAACAGTGGAAACCCCCCACAAATGACACCAATTTGGAAACTAGACCCCCCCAAGGAAATTATCTAGATGTGTGGTGAGAACTTTGAACCCCCAGGGCTTCACAGAAGTTTATAACGTACAGTAGTAAAATTAAAAAAATCTCATTTTGGAAACTAGACCCTCCAAAGGAACTTATCTAGATATCTGGTGAGAAGCTTGAACCCCCAAGGGCTTCACAGAAGTTTATAACGTACAGCGGTACAATTAAAAAATCATATTTTGTCCACAAAAATGGTCTTTTCACCCCCAATTTTTATTTTCCCAAGGGCAACAGGACCCTAAAAGTTATTGTGCAATTTGTCCTGAGTACGCTGATAACCCACATGTGGGGGTAAACCACTATTTGGGCGCATGACAGAGCTCGGAAGGGAAGCAGCGCCATTTGACTTTTTTGGCTGGAATTGGGATCGGACACCATGTCGCGTTTGGAAAGCCCCTGATGTGCCTAAACAGTGGAAACCCCCCACAAATGACACCATTTTGGAAACTAGACCCCCCAAGGAACTTATCTAGATGTGTGGTGAGCACTTTGAACCCCCAAAGGTTTCACAGAAGTTTATAATGCCCGGGCGTGAAAATAAAAAAAATCATATTTTTTCCACAAACATGATCTTTTAGTCCCCAATTTTTTTATTTTCCCAAGGGTAACAGGTGAAAATGGACCCCAAAAGTTGTTGTCCAATTTGTCCTGAGTACACTGATACCCCACATGTGGGAGAAAACTACTGTATGGGCACACGTCGGGGCTCAGAAGAGAAGTAGTGACGTTTCGGAATGCAGACTTTGATGGAATGGTCTGCGGGTGTCATGTTGCCTTTGGAGAGCCCCTGATGTACCTAAACAGTGGAAACCCCACACAAGTGACCACATTTTGGAAACTAGACCCCCTAAGGAACTTATCTAGATGTGTGGTGAGCACTTTGAACCCCCTGGTGCTCCACAGAAGTTTATAACGCCCAGGCATGAAAATAAAAAAATCATATTTTTTACACAATCATGATCTTTTAGTCCGCAATTTTTTTATTTTCCCAAGGGTAACAGGATAAATTGGACCCCAAAAGTTGGTGTCCAATTTGTCCTGAGTACGCTGATACCCTATATGTGGGAGAAAACTACTGTATAGGGACACGTCGGGGCTCGGAAGGGAAGTAGTGACGTTTTGGAATGCAGACTTTGATGGAGTGGTCTGCGGGTGTCATGTCGCGTTTGGAGAGCCTCTGATGTGCCTAACCTGTTGAAACTCCCCACAAGTGACCCCATTTTGGAAACTAGACCCCCCACGGAACTTATCTAGATGTGTGGTGAGCACTTTGAACCCCCAAGTGCTTCACAGAAGTTTATAACGCCCAGGCGTGAAAATAAAAAAATCATTTTTTTTCCATAAAAATTATATTTTTGCCCCCAATTTTTTATTTTCCTAAGGGTAACAGAAGAAATTGGACCCCAAAAGTTGCTTTGCAATTTGTCCTGAGTAGGCTGATACCCTATATGTGGGGGTAAAACACTGTTTGGGCGCATGGAAGAGCTTGGAAGGGAAGGAGCACCATTTGACTTTTTCAACGCAGAATTGGCTGGAATTGAGATCAGACGCCATGTTGCATTTGGAGTGCACCTGATGTGCCCAAACAGTGGAAACCCCCCAATTCTAACTCCAACTCTAACCCCAACACACCCCTAACCCTAATCTCAGCCCAAACCCTGGCCCTAACTCTAGCCCTAACCCTACCCCTAGCACTAACCCTGACCCTAATGGGAAAATAGAAATAAATACATTTTTTAATTTTATTATTTTTCCCTAACTAAGGGGGTGATAACGGGGGGTTTGATTTACTGTTTATGGCAGTTTTTATGTTTGGCGGCTGTCAGACGCTAAAAGACGCTTTTTATTGTAAAAATAGTTTTTGCATCACCACATTTTGAGAGCTATAATTTTTCCGTATTTTGACCCACCGAGTCATGTGAGGTCTTATTTTTTGCGGGACGAGTTGACGTTTTTATTGGTACCATTTTCGGGAACGTGACATTTTTAGATCGCCTTTTATTCCGATTTTTGGGACACAGAATGAACAAAAACCAGCATTTCAAGAATTTCTTTTGGGGGGTGCTTTTACACCGCTCTGCGTGCGGTAAAATTGATAAAGCAGTTTTATTCTTCGGGTCAGTACGGTTACAGCGATTCTTCATTTATGTCTTTTTTTATGTTTTGGCGCTTTTATGCACTGAAAACAATTTTATATAAAAAATAATTATTTTTGCATCGCTATACTCTGCAAGCTATAACTTTTTTATTTTTTCACTGATGATGCTGTGTGGCTGCTTGTTTTTTGCTGGACAAGATGACGTTTTCAGCAGTACCATGGTTATTTATATCCGTCTTTTTGATCGCGCGTTATTGCACTTTTTGTTCGGCGGTATGATAATAAAGCATTATTGTTTGCTTTGTTTTTTATTTTTATATTTTAAGGGGTTTGCTAAACGGATTAACTAATGGGACAGTTTTATAGGGCGGGTTGTTATGGACGTGGCGATACTAAATATGTGTACTTTTATTGTTTTGGGGTTTTTTTATTTCCAAAAAATGAATTTATTAGGGAATATATATATTTTTTTTAATTTATTTAGCGATTTTTTGTAAATTATTTTTACACTTTTTTTTTTAACTTTATTATACCGACCCAGGGGGGAGATCACTGTCATGTGACAGATCGCTGATCTGTGACATCACAGATCGCTGTGACAGATTAGCGATCTGACGCAGGCACTGCTGGAGGCTTCCTCATGTCGGCGCTTTGCAGGCATGAGGAAGCCGGCTCCCTGCAGGCCCCCAAAGGTGCCACCATATTGGATCCGGGGACCTGTAGGGAAGGAGGCCTCTGGAGCAGCACTGCACATCGCGCTGCTCCGGGTGGCTCAGGGAAGCACGGAGGGAGCCCTCTCCCTGCCAATGCTTCCCTAAACCCCCGGTACACTGCGATCATGTTTGATCGCAGTGTGCCATGGGATAACATGTCGGGGTGGTCCGTGACCGCCCCTGACACATAGTGCCGGGTGTCAGCTGTGATAATCAGCTGACACCCGGCCGCGATCAGCAGCGCTCACCCCGTGTCAGAAAGGGGTTAATAGTATTGTATATCTCATATGGGATGTCAAGGATAACATAAGATGGATAAAAAAAGAACTAAAAGAAAGAGAAGGACTAAACCTATGTCACAGAAATGGCTCAGAGCTTAGTGGAGGGAGGTACTCCTTAGAAAAATGGACACGAACTACAGCTGTACCTTCCAGAATTGACAAATGACTAAGGCTGTGTGCACACGCTGCGGATTCATCCGCGTGGATTTTGCAAAATCCGCAGATAAATCCGCAGGTCAAAAGACCTGTGGTTTATCTGCGGATTAGCCTGCGGTTTTGCCCTGCGGTTTCACCATCTCCACAATGGTGGAGATAGAATTGACATGTCAATTCTTTCTGCGGTTTCAAAACCGCAGGAAAACCGCGTGGAAAAATCCGCACCGTCTACACTGTGTTTTTTTTTTTCCATTCATTTGAATGGTACTGTACACCGCAGCTAAAACTGCTGTGGGTCCGCAGCGGCCAAATCCGCTGCGGAACCGCAGCAGAATCCGCAGCGTGTGCACACAGCCTAAAACCCAAACTCATACCAGCCTTTAGTGAACTCGTATTGAGGCTGTTCGTGGAATGTGCTAGGTTTTTTAGAGTTTTATGACATCCCCAACTTTCAGGATATTTTTGCTCCTGGAGGTACCAGGTGGGAGTTATCATTCTTATGTTTCCTATCACATTTTACTTTTCTATAGAGATGAAACATGGCATGCATAGCATCATCCTTCTGTCGATATTAAGTCTTTAGCTGGCCTTGAATACATTATGTTCATCCCTTCACTACGATGTCAAAAATATATCTCGCATAAATATCAGATCGATGCAAAATCCAATATTCAACAGTAACCACCGGCTCCAGAGACAAATACTTTGATGAGAGGAAGCTGATTCCTTTGAACAGAGTAAGCCCCTATACTTCTCTGTTTCTGAGGACATGAATCCTATTCTTAGCGTCTAGCTCTCATAGAATTACCTGGTCATGGCAGGTGGTCACACTTCAATGGAGGTTGAAGTGACAGCTCTTTTCACTTCCCCTGTTATATTTAATCCCATATGTTCAAAGTGAGGGTAGTATCTCCACTCTCCGGATATGTCTTTATGGATTTTATAATTTTTCTCTACGATATGGGCCAAAGGGTCCTTCAGAACCCGGGTGCGACTGGAACCCCTGCACCCACTATACTTACATTCCTGCTCCGAGTCCTAGCGACAGAGGTGCATACATAAACATCCCTGTTGAATATTGCTGTTTCTGCTTTTACTGCCGGAAACAATTACTGAGAAGAAACATTTCTAATCTCTGTTAATATCCTGGAGCAGAATTGGGAAGTCTAAATTCCAACACTCAGAGTCGCTGCATTCAGAAGGAAATCCAGTCCTTGCCGTATAGTAGAAAAAAGTACTCTATAGGACGATTTTCCTTATTGTCATGTCACTCCAGAGATGGAGAAAAACTGTATGAGAATATGTAGTGTGAATAAGTGGTATCGTTATTAGTGTGATATTTATGTGGATTTGATATTTGTGTGGACAGAATGTCAGTATGGATGAGGAGTTAGTCTGGTCTATATAGAACATGAGAATTACATAAAACATGGAGATTATATATCACTTGAATATTTTATAGGACAAGATTACTGTAAATCAGGGACACCAGTACAAGTCACTTTATTCACAGCTTACTTTTTACTAACACATTTCTACTTCGAAATAAAAAACATATTTCATATATAAATATCATTTTTATTCATTAAGGTAAAATCTGTGCAGCAGAATAATACAGGGAAAGTCACAGTCCTTTTCGTCTCTGATTCATTTAACTTTAATACCAATGTGTCTTTGTATAAAATGTATAATATACCGTATTTTTCGGATTATAAGACGCACTTTTTTCCTCTCAAATTTGGGGGGAAAATGGGGGTGCTTCTTATAATATGTATATACCTTACCGGTACCGCTGCTGCTAGCCGCAGGCTAGGATGAGGGGGGTCTCCGGTGCCACTGCAGGGGTCTCCACTGCCGTCGCAGTGGGTTTATGCTGCCGTGCGGGGGGTCTCCGGTGCTGCGGGGGCTCTGCGGACATTTTGTGAAAGGCCAGAACCTCGGCACCAAAATCTCGGGAGAGGAGATCCCAGCGCTGAAATCTCATTTCCCGAGAACTCCATCTGCTCATGCACTGCCCCCCCGGCGGCCATTTTCCAGGAGTCCACTGCACAGGAAACCATGGAATTGCTGGGGGCTCTGGCCTTTGAGAAAATATCAGAAGAGTCTCTGCAGCACCGGAGACCCCCGCACAGCAGCAGAGACTCCTGTAGCAGCAGCGGAGACCCTGGTGCAGCAGCGGAAATCCCCTGCAGCTGCAGCAGAGACCTCCTGCAGTGGCATCAGAGACCCTTGCAGTGGCACCAGAGACCCCAAAGTGGACACCCACAGCGGCGCACCGCACATCAGAACACCCCCTCATCCCAGCCTGCGGCCTGCAGCATCACTCCACTCCTCCACCAGCAAACCCGGTAAGCAATAAGACGCATGGATTATAAGAAGCACCACCATTTTATTAAAAAACATTTTTTTTTAATTTTTCTCCTCAAAATTTGGGTGCGTCTTATAATCTGAAAAATACGGTATACAGTAAAAGGGACTAAATACGAGTCTACTATTTGATTAAGGCTGTGTCTACACAAGTCATGCAAAGTTCTATGCTGCTGCTTCATTGCAGCGTAATGCAGGTGAAAGCGGTCAAATTGTGACCTGCGAGTTTCTGAGAACTGCAACAAGCAAGTTGCAAAAAATCCAAATGATTCCACCTTTTCATGACTTTCTTGCCGAAGAAGTTTACAGGTCACAATGTGACACCATCCACCTGCATTATAATGCTCTGCTGCAGAGTCATAAAGGGATCTTTGGCCGGTAAGCTTGTGTTCTCCCAGCCTAGTGCTTTCTTTCTACATCTAATGGCATATGCCAAACCCCTTCTCTGGCAGAGTGATCTATCAAAATACATATAATGACTATGAGGCTGTTGATGTAAACTAAAGCAGAAAACACCAGTTTTCCCAAGCGAAACATTGGTGTCTTCACGGGTGCAATTAGCCTACGTACCCCTGAGGACACCAGTTTCCAATTCTCATCTAGAGGGCTACAATAATCTCATGTCTGTTGTCTTTCTTCTATCTTAGATTTACCTAAGAGGCAATAACACATATGACCACAGATGGAGAAGGGGCTTCTTCTGGAGGGTAACTATAATGTTTTAGTAAAAAATATTTTTTAATAGTTCTCAGCAAACCGCTAGGAAAAAAAGCTACTAAAAATGCTGTATTAAAATACACAACACATTTACTGCATTTTTGCATTTTTTATCGATTTTCATGTTTGTGACTCTTTTTCTAAATCGCAGTATGTTATAGGTATGGCATTTTTGCAGGCAGTTTGTCCCGCAGAACTGCAGAGTTTTTTGTTTCTCTGTTAAAAAACGCACTGGGTTCATATTTGTTGAATTTTTTGTGTATTTTTGATATTATAATAGTATTCGATTTTCTTGGAGGAAGAAAAAAAAATCTCCACCTCTCACTCTGTAAAAATGAATGTCATCTGTGTGCGGTCCATATTTTTTCACCCACCCATAGACCTGAATGGGGGAGTGCTATCCAATTCTCGGAAGCAAATCGTGCATGCTGCAATATTTTTCCTTGGACCACTTGGTCCAAGGAAATAAATCAGACATATGCACAGCACCATAGAATAACATGGGGACCAGTGCTGCCTGTCAAACCCACGGATAGCACGCGTCTGATTTACATGGCCGTCTGCACGAATCCCAAGAGGAATAACATGATCTTTGAGTAACATGACTTGTAATGTTAGAAACACAAGGATATAAATATACAGCTAAAAATACAAATACTAAAACCATGTTATTTTCAGAAATACGACAAAAAATTCTATAATAATGGATGTAAGCATATAAAATCAGTGGATAAAAGTGTGCTCGAAGATGACCACAATTTTTCTAGGTATTTAGCTTTTTTTGTGGCTGGACTCTCTACAATAATCCATAGGCAATATTTAGGGTGTGTGCACACGCTGCGGATTCTGCTGCGGATCTGCAGTGTTTTTGGCCCTGCGGATCCGCAGCAGTTTCTGCTGCATTGTGCAGTACATTTATAGTCAATGGAAATTGAAAAACGCAGTGCACATGCTGTGGATTTTTCCACGCGGATTTGCTGCGGTTTTAAATCCGCAGCATGTCAATTCTTTGTGCGGAATCCACAGCGGTTTCACGCCTGCTCCATTGTACAGGTGTCAAACCGCAGGGGAAAACAGAAGGCTAATCCGCAGATAAAATGCAGGTCTTTTGACCTGCGGATTTAGGCAAGTTCGGGCGGAAAAATCCGCAGCACAATCTGCAACGTGTGAACTCACCCTTAGGCTATGTTCACACGTTGCGTTTTGGCAAATTTTAAGCTGCGCTTTACAGTAGCAGCAAAAGCTATGAGATTTCAGAAATCTCATGCACACACATTTTTTTTCCCTGACTGAATTGGAAAACTACTGCGCTTTTGAAAACTGCAACATGTCACTTTTTTTTAGCGTTTTTGCTGCGTTTTTTCAAAAGAAAGCAATTAGTAAGTGTAAATATACAGCAAAAATACATAAAAAGATGCAGGTATCAGGCTTTGCTGCGTTTTTGGCACAAAAACCTCAGGAAGTTGCATCATGTTTTTATTTTATGCACTAAACTATGCACAGAAGACAAATGTACCTGATAAAAACGCACCAAAAAAAAGCAGCAAAATCTCCTTTTTATTAGCAGCTTCTTTACTGCCAAGAAATCAGGTTTTGCCTACAGGAAAAAACGCTGCAAAAACGCAACGTGTGAACATAGCCTAAATCTGGTGAAATATTTATCTTTTTTGTGGCAGTATGAAGTTTTAGTCCCGTGCTCCTGTATTTTACGCTAATTAATATTTAAAAAATGCTTTTATTCTATGGTGTCAGGAATACAAAAGAAATTAGTCTCTACTAAGTAGGAATCATGATGATGTAAAGAGAAAAAATCAGTTGACCCAAGGACCAACTGTAATATCAACAAACCTACTGCCAACCTCTCCTACCTACAGAATCCTAGTACTCACATAATGTCATTCCTGCATATTCCGTGGTTTAGAGTTGACTGACCATAAACGTTTAAAAACTTTGACTTCGGTTTCTTGGGGAATCTATTTCTGCATTGACAATATCTCCCATGGGATCATTCATGACCCAGGACCATGATCTTCTCCATGGTGTTCATAGGCTAAGTTTGATGACAACTGGAAGCAAGGAAAAAGGGCAAAATCCAGAGGCTTTGGATGTTAATGACTATATAGTCCTTAGGTCAGCTTTAAGCTGAAATTCTGCAGCATTATGAATGCCTAATGAGACCCAAGTCAAGCTTGGTACTGACACTTGTCCATCACAGAACTTCAGAAATCTCTTCTTCCTTTCCATTAACAGACATAGCCTGGATATCTGGGAGAGACTGTTTTCTGGCAACATAGACAAGGGCGTACCAGGCTCTCCTCTGAATCTTTCTAAATTTTGAAACAAAGTTTTCATTGGTCACTAAATAAAGTAAGGGGTTAATGGCACTGTTCATGGCGGCCAGTCCTCTGGTCACCTGATAGGAAATGTAAATGTTCTTTAGACCTTCGGTGCAGGTTCCCTGGAGCTGCCAAACTCTGGAAATCAAGTTGAGGTTTCGAAATGTATAGTATGGAAAGAAGCAGATGGCAAAAAGGGCCAGAATGATAAAAACTTGTTTGATGCTTCTGCTCTTCAGGTTTCGGTCCACATTTTTGTTTTTCGTAAGAACAGTGAGAATCCGGGTGTAACAAGTCAAAATTATGATAAATGGGATCAAGAAGCCTGTGATTGTGATGGTTAGGGTGTAGGGCGCATAGGATTCCAGGTGTTCGTTGATTGTTGAGTCGTGGCAGTATGTGTCGTTTTTAATGGCATTGGTATAGAAGAGGTTTGGTAAGATCTGAAGAATGACCAATATCCACATGATAATGCTGATGCACAATGAAGGGCGTAAGTTCTGGAAATGACCCATCATTTTCATTGGGTGTACTATTCCAAGGTAGCGTTGGACGCTGATGCAGGTGAGGAAGGTGATACTTGCATACATGTTCATATGGAAAAGGATGCGTGCGAGGCGGCAGAATCCATAACCAAACATCCAAACACCTTCGCTGAGGTAATAAGATACAAAAAATGGCAACGTCCCAACGTAGAGAAGGTCAGCAATGCCAAGGTTCAACACAAATACGTTCAGTGAGGTCCATTTCTTCCAGTTCATGCACAAGTTCCACAACCCAAGACCATTGCCTAATGATCCCACAATGAAGACGATAAGGTAAACAGAAGATAAGTAGCGAAAGGTGAAAGTCTTGTTGACGTTGCATTCTGAGCTGACATTAAGAATTCCAGCTGTTATGGGAGACTCAAAGAAATCCTCTTCCATGATAGAGTGTGCAGAGGAGGTCTAGATGAAGCAGGCATGGGCCTGCAGATGGAGACCCTCAGCTGTCAGCATACATGGAGAGCACAGTGCTTCTGCTGGAGTGCAGGGATCTGACATCTCATAGCTGAGAACTGCTCCTCCCTCCACTAAACATAGTGACTCTCTCGGTACACTCCTGGCTGTCTCTTGGTGCTGCCCACTACTCACAGATACTTTCACTTCAGTACTTCAGCATGGGAATTACTCGCATACAAGTCTCCAGATAAGCGTAGCAACTTCTGCCCATCAATGTGGCTGCTATATAACATGAGCTACCTGCATCACATCTGTCATAGTCGTGTCCTAAAGTAACCCCTGGTCTACGTTGGGACCAGCATTACTCCCTCAGCAACTCTTCAGTTATAACTCTTCAGATTTTTCTCATCTCAAAAAATGGTCAAGTTTTCATCAATGTTTTGTATCTGATTTTCATCAAAGTTTGGTCAATATGTCAGTTTTTACTAGCAGATTTTCATCATTTGTTGTATGAAAAAATAAACAACTGGAGGAGGTTTCTCAAGCTTCTCCTATCAAACAGTCCATGAAAATGGACAGCATACAATGGCATCCGAAGGTTATCTAAGTTTTTCACAGAACCAAAGACTTAAATTTGCGAAACTGAGATTGATCCGTGATTTTGTGCTGACCGCTCGGTCCACAAAAGTACATGGACACATGAAAAAGCCCCATAAATTGTAATAGGTTCGGTTTGATCCATGAAAAACACTGATAGAACTCATACGCGAAAAACTGATATCTGAATGAGCCCTTATTTCGAAAGAAAGGTTGGTTGAGATTACTTATGACATCGGAGAGGACAAGACCTGTTGTCATCACTAGCTTTCAGCAGTGCAGACTCAGGCTTTCAGCAATAAAATATGTGACATTTGTTTTTCTATGTACAGATTGTAATCTTTGTTGTAATCATGGTCTAAAGGTCCATTCACTGTGCACGATAATCGTGAGCAAGCACTGCTAGGAATGCTCATTTCATGATAATTATGCAGTCTAAACAAGTTGGGAATGCCCCAATAAACGAGCAAAACGCTTTTGGTTAGCACAAAAGATCATCATTCTCGACAGCACATTGTACTGTGCAAACAGACCTTGTGCTGCTGAGATCAATGGTGGCCTTTATGCACAGATCGATTTATTGCTGATTGCTCAGTGCACATCTAAACCAGGTGGGCCTGTGTAAACATACTATTAAATGACCACTGACTAGGAATCATGTCGCCGGTCACTTTATATTATGCATTGCGCAGTGTAAATGGATCATAAGGGAGTCCATACACATTGGGTTAAAAACTCAAATGAGATATGACCATAATGAAGATTCTCGGCTGATATTGTAAAACGAACGATTGTTTATCTTGACTGAAGGATCGTTGAGCAACCATAATCATTCAGAACACCGGTCGAGCTTGTTGGAGTTTTTTTGTTTGGTGATCAGCACTGGATAGATCATCAACCAAAAAAAATCCAATATTCAGTAATGTAGTCTTTGCTTTGTCTTTGTGTAGGGTCATTGATGAATGAGTGTTCATTTGACTAATAATTATTCATTGGCCAATTTTAGAAAAAGACCTTAGGGGAGAGGGAGTGGTTCCAATATCAGCTGAAAATGGGATTGTCTTTTTGAATGAGCCCCATTGTTTTTGGATCTCAGAGCCTGACATCACCTAAGGATCATTCTCATTGGTCAGTATGACTTCTCCAGTGCTTTCATATCTCATGGTAAATTGGAAGAATTAGAGGGCTATTTTATACCAACTACAAGATGGCAGATTCAAAATAAATAAATATATAGAATTAATTAACACAGTATTCTCCTCTGCAATATGGACCCAAACCTTGAAACCCTGGTGGCTTACGTACCATAAATGATCTTCCATACGTTTTTGTCAAACTTTTCAAGCCCGCTTCTGGAAAAGACAAAACTTCAATATCCTCCCCAAAAGAAGTGTTTACTGAAGCGGATTTCATTTGATAACTCATTTTTGAACGCCTCAAAAAACTCCATGTGAACAGAGCCTTACTGATCTGTATGGTCATAATCTATAATCTTATTATTTCCAAACCTGGATTTTTTTTATAAGAAGAAAATGTAAAGTTTTTAGCCACCTCTTCAGTTCAGAGATCATTTGAAGATCAAAATCATCAAATATGCTGGTACCCTGGTCTATTCACATAAAACCGGTGCTATCCATAGTGATCTGGATCCACATAAGAGTTCCATGACAATGCAGAGACATCTGTTCTCAGTAGTGCAGACTCAGGCTTTTTAACATCAGTGGGTCCTGATCCTTGGATTATCACTGCACTAGGATTGTCCTCCACTATAACTCAGAGACATTGTAGGATTTTTAGGACAATATCTGCTTGGACACTTCCGCTCTGTGCCCAGTCATTGCATTGGCTGCCCATACATTATAGGATCCAATTTAAATTGCTTGTTCTCACCCACAAAGCTCTCCACAGTGCGTTGCCCCCCACATTTCCCTTATTTCTTTTTATTGGCCTACTCATTCTCCACGCTCCGCAAGTGAATTTTGACTAACATCCACACTAATACATACCTTCCACTCCCAGGTCCAAGACTTCTCCCAAGTTGTACCAGTTCTTTAGAATGCGCTACCCCAAGAAATTAGGACTAAGCACAACTTACAGAGCTTTAGGCGCTCCCTAAAATCAAATCTGTTTAGGGTAGCCTATCATGTTCCTTAATCAAAGTCCTTTTTATATATAGTCCATTCTCTACTTCTCTGAATATAATTCTCCATCAAACTCCAATGCACCCAAAAACACTACAAATATTGGCTGGTGACTAGCGCATGCAGCCTTTATCTATTCTCCGTTCCCTCAAAATGGCTGGACCATCATTCTAAATATGCACCTGTACTTTGTGTCACCCTCTCCTCATTGTAGATTATAAGCTCTTACGAGCAGTGTCGTCATTGTTTTCGCTTTAATTATTGTAATATAATTATTGTATATGAACCTCTGAATTGTAAAGTGCTGCGGAATATGTTGTCGGCATATAAATAATTTACATGTCAGGTCAGAGTGGTGTGGCAAGAGTGTTCACAAGCTGACAACGGCCGTTTCGCACTGTTCAAGCGCTTCCACTCTTGCCACACCACTCTGACCTGACATGTAATTATGTGTCAATAAAGGAGCTATATTTTATTCTGTCGAGTGCGACCTTTCCTATACTTGGATTCAACAGTAATAAATTACCTTGCTCCCGACAGTAATAAATAACCATGTTTATTACTCTGTGTGTCCTCCTACAAAGATATACAGTGCTCAAAAAAGAAAGTGAACAGTCAGGCTGTGTTCACACACAGTGTTTTTTTCGCGTTTTTCTTGCGGATTTACCAAAAAATCCACTCAAAAAACGCTTAAAAGGAGCTTCCCATTCATTTTAATGCATTTTGCACTTTTTGTGCATATTGATACGTTTTTTACCGCGAAAAAAACGCTTTGCGGTAAAAAACGCAGCATGCTCATTAATTTTGCGGTAAATTCCGCATTTCTGGCTATTTTCTATGTGTCTGGGGACGCGTGGAAAAAATCCCAGCAAAAACGTGCAAAATTCGCGCGTTTTCTGGGAAGCAGTCCTGTTTTTATGCAGAAATTTTCTGCATACGTGTGCACATAGCCTCAAACAACACAGTGTAACTCCAAGTTAATCACACTTTTGTGAAATCAATCTGTCCAGTTATGAAGCAACACTGATTTTGAATCAATTTCTCCTGCTGTTGTGCAAATGGAACAGACAACAGGTAGAAATTATAGGCAATTAGCAAGAAAACCCCTATAAAACAGTGGTTCTGCAGGGGGAACCACAGAACATTTTTCTGTTCTCCTTTTTGACATTTGTTTTGGTCACACTTCCATTTTGTCATTGCTCTCATCCATAGAGGTACTGTACAGTAGCATTAAGCAGTGTCTACAACCCACAGGAATTGCTCAGGTAGTACAGCTCATCCAGAATGGAAAATCAATGCGAGCTGTGGCAAGAAGGGTAGCTGTGTCTGTCAGCACAGTGTACAGAGTATGTAGCAGATACCAGGAGACAGCTCAGTACACCAGGAGACGTGGAGGGAGCCGTAGGAGGGCAACAACCCAGCAGCAGGACCACTAGCTCCTCCTTTGTGCAAAGAGGAACAAGAGGAGCAGTGCCAGAGCCCTGCAAAATGAGCTCCAACAGGCCACAAACACCCATGTGTGTTCTCAAACTGTCAGAAACACACTTCGTGAGGGTGGTATTAGGGCCCGACGTCAACAAGTGGGTGTTGTGCTTACAACTGAACACCGTGCATTTGCCTGAGAAAACCAAGATTGGCAAATTTTACATTTTCGCCCTGTGCTATTCATGGGTAAGAGCAGGTTCACACTGAGTACATGAGACAGATGTAATAGAGTCTAGAGATGCCATGGAGAACATTCTACTGCCTGCAGCATCCTCCAACATGACCGGTTTAGCAATGGGTCAGTAATGGTGTGGGAAGGCATTTCTTTGGAGGGCCGCACAGCACTCCATGTGCTAGCTAGAGGTACCCTAACTGCCACTAGGTACTGGGATAAGATCCTCAGACTCATTGTGAGGTTCTTTCTGATGCATGACATTGCTAGGCCTCATGTGGCTGAAATCTGTCACCCATGTCCAGCAACAAGCGCACCCCCAGAGAAATCTTGCACACTTAGACACCCACACGCTCTCTGACTCTATTCTACCACTGGCATCCATATCCTCACTCCACGACACAGACAGTGCCACTGCTTTCTACAATGCCACTCTCGCATCAGCTATTGACACTGTTGCCCCTCTCGTTCATGGCAGAGTGCGACAAATCAACAGACAACCCTGGCACAATAACACCACTAAAAAGCTCTGGCAAGTGTCCAGGATTACAGAGCGGTGTTGGAAGAAAACAAATTCTCAAGACGATTTAACTACATTCAAACAGGCAACACTCGCTTTCAAATCTGCCCTCACCTCTGCTAAACAGGCCAACTTCACAACTCTTGTATCTTATCTATTCTACAATCCCAAACAGTTATTCAAATCTTTTAACTCCCTCCTCTGCCCACCACTGCTCCCTCCAACCTCCCTCATCTCTGCTGAGGACTTTGCCACACACTTCAAAAATAAGACCGACCAAACAAGGCAAGTCTTCATTGTTCAATCACCACAACCCCTTTGTATACCAGACCAAGGCCCAAACCCCATAACATCCCTATCTAACATCACTGAAGGGGAGCTTAATTGTCTCCTCTCCAAATCATACATCACAACCTGTGCACTCGACACCATCCCATTCCACCTCCTCCCCAACCTCACCACCACTCTTATCCCATCCCTAATCCACCTCTTCAACCTATCACTAACTTCTGGTACCTTCCCTTCTGCTTTCAAACATGCCACAATCACGCCTATCCTTAAAAAGCCAACCCTCGACCCAACTGCTATGTCCAGCTATCGCACAATATCTCTGCTTCCATTCGCTTCCAAACTCCTGGAGCAGCACGTTCACGCTGAACTTTCCTCCCACCTCTCATCTAACTTGCTCTTTGACAATCTACAATTTGGTTTCCGCCCCCATCACTCCACTGAGACAGCCCTGACCAAATTTACTAATGACCTACTTACAGCCAAAGCTAACAGACAATACTCTATACTACTCCTTCTAGACCTGTCTTCTGCTTTCAACACAATTGACCACTGCCTCCTACTACAGATCCTCTCCTCCTTTGGCATCAAAGACCTTGCCCTATCCTGGATCTCCTCATACCTTTCCAACCGCACATTCAGCGTCTCCCACTCCCAAACTACCTCCTCATTCCACCCTCTCTCTGTTGGAGTCCCCCAAGGCTCTGTTCTAGGACCCCTACTCTTCTCAATCTATTCACTTGACCTGGGGCAACTCATAAAATCCCATGGATTCCAGTACCACCTTTTCGCTTATGACACACAGATCTACCTCTCTGGCCCAGACGTCACCTCTCTGCTGTCCAGAATCTCGGAATATCTATCAGCCATATCCTCCTTCTCCTCTCGCTTCCTCAAACTCAATGTGGACAAATCTGAGCTCATCATCTTTCCCCCATCTCACAGATCTTCCTTACCTGATCTATCACAATTAACGACATCACGCTTTCCCCCGTACCAGAAGTCAGCTGCCTCGGAGAAACCCTTGACTCTGCTCTGTCATTCAAATTGCACATGGAATGCACATGGAAAGCTCTATCTACCTCCTGTCGCCTCCAGCTCAAAATTATTTCCAGAATCTGTCCTTTCCTCCACCCTCAATCTACTAAAATGCTTGTGCATGCCCTCCTCATCTCCCGCCTCGACTACTGCAACATTCTTTTCTGTGGCCTCCCTGCTAACATCCTCGCACCTCTCCAGTCCATCCTTAACTCTGCTGCCCAACTAATTCATCTCTCTCCTCACTACTCCTCTGCTTCTCCCCTCTGCAAATCTCTTCACTGGCTCCCATTCCCTCAGCGTATCCAGTTCAAATTACTAATACTGACCTACAAGGCCATCTATAACCTGTCTCCTCCATATGTCTCTGAACTAATCTCCCGATACCTTCCCTCACGTAATCTGCGGTCCTCCCAAGACCTCCTTCTCTCCTCCACACTTATTCGCTCCTCACTCAACCGCCTCCAAGATTTTTCCCGAATATCCCTCATCCTCTTGAATTCTTTGCCTCAACACATTCGACTATCAACCACATTCGGATCCTTCAGACGAAACTTGAAAACCCACCTCTTCAGGAAAGCTTACAGCCTGCAATGACTTCTCACCACTACCAGAGCTACCGCCTCACCAACATCCGAGCTGCTGCAAACCCCCAACCTACTATCTCCTTCCCCACCTTCCTGTAGAATGTAAGCCCGCAAGGGCAGAGTCCTCTTCCATCTATTATTGTAAGTTTGTTTACTGTAAGTGATATCTATAATTTGTATGTATCCCTTTCTCATGTGCAGCACCATGAAATCAATGGTGCTATATAAATAAATAATAATAATAATAATAATAATAAAATGTGCCAGCAGTTCCTGCTCGATGAAGCCATTGATGTTATGGACTGGCCTGCCCATTCTCCAGACTTGAATCCAATAGAGCACATCTGCAATATCATGTTTCGTTCCATCCACCAACGCCATGTTGCACCACCGACTGTCGCGAATTTGACTGATCCTTTAATCCAGGTCTGGGAGGAGATCTCTCAGGAGAACATCCGCCGCCTCATTAGGAGCATGCCAAGGCATTGTAGGGAGGTCATACAGGCACATGGAGGCCACACACACTACTATAATTTCATTGTCTTGAGGCATTTCCACTGAAGTTGGATCAGCCTGTAATTTGATTTTCCACATTGGTTTTGAGTATCATTCCAAATCCAGACCTCCATGGGATATCAATTTTGATTTACATTGATCATTTTTTATATTGTATTGTCCTTAACGCATTCAACTATGTCATGAATAAAGATTTGCAACTGGAATATTTCATTCAGTGATATCTAGGATGTGGTATTTCAGTGTTCCCTTTATTTTTTTGAGCAGTGTATTTACGCTCCACCTCCATACTATTCCCATTCATGGTGTTTGTCCAGCTCCTCAAACACAAATCTCTCCCCTTTCAGGTGCCACAATTTATCTAGTGGGGGAATTCATCTACTGGGGGAAATCAGGGGTGGAAAAGAAGAGATTTTGTGGTAAACTTCAACATCTACAGGGATTTAAGGCCACGTGTCTGTACGATATGGACATCTACTAGACTACTATAAATCTATGTGAGCTTCATGTCCTTCAAGATATTGTTATGATTCAGTAGTTCAAAGGACTCACCATGATAAAGTCTGATCCTCCCTGACATGCACAGATGGAGTTCTAATGTTACATCCAAAATGGAAAACATTACATTCCCCAATATCAGTACACACCCCACAAAAATACTCTGAGCTGCTTCGAATATTCATTATTGGAGAGTGTTTTGGTTAAAATAGGTGCCAAGATCTCTGTCTGCGCATGCGCTGCCCCCGGCGACCCTTTTACCAGAGTCCACGGCATAGGAAACCATGGAACTGCGGGGGCTCTGGCCTTTCACAACATGTCAGCAGAGCCCCCGCAGCATTGGAGACACCCCCACATCACCACCGGACACCCCCTCATCCCAGTCTGCAGCCTGCAGCAACGGTACCTGTTAGGCTGTGTTCACACACAGCGTTTTTTTCGCATTTTTTTCACGGATTTACCAAAAAATCCGCTTAAAAAATGCTTAAAAGAAGCTTCCCATTCATTTTAATGCATTTTGCACTTTTTGTGCATATTGATGCATTTTTTTCCGCAAAAAAACCGCTTTGCAGTAAAAAACGCAGCATGCTCAGTAATTTCGTGGAAAATTCCGCATTTCTGGCTATTTTCTATGTGTCTGGGGACACGGGGAAAACAATCGCGGCAAAAACATGCAAAAATTGCCGCAAAAATAGCGGCAAAATTGTACGGAAAAAAACGTGCGTTTTCTGGGAAGGAGTCCTGTTTTTAGGCAGAAATTTTATGCATACGTGTGCACATAGCCTAAGGTATATCCGCATTATAAGACACATCCCAATTTTCCCCCCAAATTGGGGGGAAAAAGTGTGTCGTATAATCCGAAAAATACAGTAATTATGTTAAAAACTAAATTGCCCGCATCTGCAGATGTCAGTAGTGGTCCCGGAAGTTCTACCTCTATCTCCTGTTTTCCATGAAAGATATTTTTCTGTGCTGTCATGGGACCAGTACTGTTTTGAAGGGGGCTGGTTGACTGGCTCATTTCAATAGCTAAGTCAGCTCCCCTTTTCTGTTTTGACCAATTCATAGGAGCAGGATGGTGGCTCAGTGGTTAGGACTGTTGATTTGCAGCTCTCAAGTCCTGAGTTCACATCCTACCAAGGGCTGAACAGAGTTTGTATGTTCTCCTTGTGTTTCTGTCGGTTTCCTCCCAGACATATTGATGG
Organism: Dendrobates tinctorius; assembly: GCF_039654945.1. Lineage (NCBI taxonomy): Eukaryota > Metazoa > Chordata > Amphibia > Anura > Dendrobatidae > Dendrobates > Dendrobates tinctorius. The sequence goes on along the minus strand of NW_027361733.1, from coordinate 2,060,160 downwards.
TAAATTTAAAATGGGGAAAGGCATAAATAATATTTGTAAGTCGCTGCAATAAATAATGGCTCAAACATAATAATAAATAGACAGATAAGGGGTCTGGCTTACCTATTGAAATTAATCAACCAATCAGCCCCATTCACACACAGCACTGAACATACTAAGCTCTCTTGTGTCCAGCACAAATATTGAGTAGAGCTGCTGTTGACCATGGCTCATTGGTTAATACAAGTGTAGGGAAGGTGACCTGACGGACGACTGACTGGTCAGGTTTCAAAGGAGTTTGCACTTGTCAGGCAGGATGTCAGTTATGACAGAAGGGAAAACAGCTAAGAAAGTGTAGGTGACGTGTAGTACCTGGAATTGACATTAGAGGGCAGGGAGGAGTGTGAGCATAGGACTTGACATCAGCTTAGGGCTAAGAAACCGTTGGTCATGGGGGGCGGAGTTACAGGGAACTGGGAAAGCTATAAATTTGACAGGAGGGTTCCAGAAGATTCCAGTCCCCAGGGGGAGCTCAAGTGATGAGGAGACTGTGACACTTGGTGCACTGTGAGGAAAACCTATCCAGGGGACTGAGGAGAAAGGAAGTCAGGGGGGTGGTCCTGACATGAAGTACCACAGTACAGACGAGGCCCCGGGGAAACACATACCGAGTTGAAGACGATACCTGACCAGAAAAATTACTGTTGGTGTACGGGCCTAAGGCGGCCACAATGACCGAGCGGACAGGAATGTCGTTAAGCGAAAAGGGACGGTACGTGTATTTACGTCCCTGGTGATAAGTACGGTGTGTGTGTAACGGGGCCTGGACACGGAGGGCCATGAAGAGAATTTGCGGTGTATCGTGAGGGCCGTCAGTCGGGAAATAAACTTGGACTCGTTGCACCCGAAATCTGCCTCCATCTTTTCTCTGTGCGTCACTGCGTGGTATACAGAGGGACCACCCAGCCCGGCCTACCGACCCTACACAAGTATATTATTACGTTGTATAAATTAACATTAAAATATAATTTTATTCAAGTGGACAATCCCCATAAGGTATTGAAATAACATGATTTTTTTTTCACTAAAGCTTTCCCAACGTGTAGATAATAACTTTATAAATAGTCTTGATTATAAATCTTCGACAGTTTTATGTCTACAGCTCCTACGCAAAAGCATGTGTGTGTGTCCACGGTTATGATCTACAATCAAGTCTCTTCTTGCAGTCATTTTGGCAGAGTTATGATGTATAGGGAAATGAAGATCAAAATTCAGAAATGAGTATTGCGGCCTCCATTGTCCTATATATGGGAAATATGGCTCCGTAGGGTCACATCGAGTCTATGTAAGATTTGAGCTGGAACAAATCTGACTAATATTATGACATAATGTGCTTCTGTAAATCGAGGGTCTGGGCAGATGACATAGATTTGGACATTTGGGCCACCATTATCTTGCTCCTGGGTTCGTTGCCGTCTTCTAGTAGCAGACACATGAGAGGATGAACATCATCAATCTCCTGCTACGTCCATCTGTACACTGAAACTCCACTATCTCCGTTGATGTCTGATGAGGGACACATTTCCTCATACCACAGGAGCCACAAAACTTGAGTAGGAAGCGGCGGACACTTTGACAACCAGGGAACTCCAACCTTACTAGATGAGAAGCCTGCAGGACGGGGACACAAGGTGCTCCTGCCTGAAGGAAGAAGATGTGTTAGTATATGTCATTGGCAAGATAAAAAGAGAAAACAGAGAAACCCATGGAGAATATTCATGTAATGAGAGGACAAGTTCTCCACAGTTTTACAGATGCCTGTCCTTTTCATAGGAGCAGTGGATATATGAATAATCTGGTTATAATCTGCCAGTGAAAGGATGAAGTCACACGTTCCTTCATAATATGAAGTGAGCTGACAGCTGCAGTGTAGGACGTCCACTGCACAGGATAAGGATCAGTCACACCATCTATAAATAATGAGGCCTGTTGTGTAGTACATTGTGCTTGTGTGACGACCCTTGTCAGCCAGACTCCCTACATTGGCTAACTGCATTTACTGTATATACAGCAATACAGCATGTATTTCTCTAGATATTCGCCATTAAGTTCAGTATATGCCGATCAGACAAAACATTCGAAGTAAAAGCAATAATGTTCAAGTGAATAACTTTGTGACCATGACACGTGTCAATGATGGCATATACTAGGCAGCTAGTGAACAGTCAGTTCTTTAGGTTGATGCATTAGAAGCAGGAAAAATGGGCAAGTGTAAGGATTACAGTGACTTCACAAAGGGAACAAATTTCGATGGCTAGATGACTGGTTCATACGATCTTCAAAAAGACAGATCTTGTGAGGTGATCCTGGTATATGGCAAGTCTTGTGGATTATTCCTCGGTAGTCACAGTCTGTCTAGTGGGGTGATCCCGATATATTATTGGACTTGGATAGGTGTTCCTGGTATATGGTGAGGTTTGTGTTGTGTTCCCAATGTACAGCAGGTCTTGTGAGGTGTTCCCAGTATAAATCATGTCTTGTGGAATTTTACTGGTATATTGTCAGTCTTGCATGGTGATCATGGCATATGGCTGGTTTCGTGGGGGTTTCCTGGTATATGCTGGGTCTTTTGGAGTTTTCTTGGTATATGGCAGATCTTGGGTGTTCCCAGGATACAGTGTGATATTAAGGGTGTTCGCAGTTTACAGCTGAATTTGTGGGGTTTCCCACCATACAGTGGGTCTTGTAGGGTGGGTCCAATATATGTCAGGACTTGTGGGGTATTCCTCGTATATGGTAGGTTATGTGAAGATTTCCTGTTATACATCACATGTTGTTGGGTGTTCCCGGTATGCAATTGTAAATACCCAACACAAGTAGTCAAAAGGAGCACATTTGGTGAACTGGGGACTGGTTTATGAGTGCCCAAGACTAAATAAAGCATAAGACAAAGGGTCCACAGAAGAGCTGATGTTGCAAAAATTACTCAGCTAGTTATTACTAGCTATGGTAAAAAGGTGTCAGACACACAGAGCATCACAGCTAGCTATATGTATGGTTCCTATCCATTGCTGAAATTACCTGAATGAGCATGTTTGCATTAGCTCGGCCATTGAAGAAGGTGGTCTGGGTGACAAACCTTGCTTTTTTTTTTTCGTGTAGAAGGCCGGCTGTGTGTGAATCACCAATCTTGGGAAGAGATGGCACCTGGATGCACTATGGCAAGAAGAAAAGCTGGGGGAGGCAGTGTGATACCCTGGAAAATGTTTTGCTCAAAAACCTTGGTCATGTGGCTGTGACAAGTATCACCTAAATAACCATTCAACAAAGTAAAAAGCCAAGTACTCCCTTTCATGGCAGCAGTATTCGGTAAAGGTGGTGCCTCTTACAACAGCGCATCAGTCTTCTCGCACTGCAAAAAACTACTCATGGATGGTTTGAGGAACTTAACAAAGAGTCCAAGGAGATACAATGTGAGTGCAGAAAGTATTCAGACCCCTTTAAATTTTTCACTCTTTGTTTCATTGCAGCCATTTGGTAAATTCAAAAAAGTACATTTTTTTCTCACTCGGCACCCCATCTTGAGTGAAAAAAAACAGGAAATGTACAAATTTTTGCAAATTTATTAAAAAAGAAAATCTGAAATATCACATGGTCATAAGTTTTCAGACTCTTTGATCAGACACTCATATTTAAGTCACACGCTGTCTATTTCCTTGTGATCCTCATTGAGATGGTTCTACTCCTTTATTGGAGTCCAGCTGTGTTTAATTAAACTGATAGGACTTGATTTGGAAAGGCACACACCTGTCTATATAAGCCCTCACAACTCAAAGTGCATGTCAGACCACATGAGAATCATGAGGTCAAAGGAACTGGCCAAGGAGCTCAGAGACAGAATTGTGGCAAGGCACAGATCTGACCAAGGTTACAAAAGAATTTCTGCTGTACTCAAGGTTCCTAAGAGCATAGTGGCCTCCATAATCCTTAAATGGAGGAAGTTTGGGACCACCAGAAGTCTTCCTAGACCTGGCCGTCCAGCCAAACTGATGAATCATGGGAGAAGAGCCTTGGTGAGAGAGGTAAAGAAGAACCCCAAGATCACTGTGGCTGAGCTCCACAGATGCAGTAGGGAGATGGGAGAAAATTCCACAAAGTCAACTATCACTGCAGCTCTCCACCAGTCGGTCCTTTATGGCAAAGTGGCCTGACGGAAGCCTCTCCTCAGTGCCAGACATATGAAAGCCCGCATAGAGTTTGCTTAAAAAAACAAATGAAAGACTCCCAGACTATGAGAAATAAGATTCTCTGGTCTGATGAAATGAAGATAGAACTTTTTGGTGATAATTCTAAGCGGTATGTGTGGTGAAAACCAGGCACTGCTCATTACCTGCCCAATACAATCCAAACAGTGAAACATGGTGGTGGCAGCATCATGCTAGGAGGGTGTTTTTCAGCTGCAGGGACAGAGATATCCTGGATGAAATCCTCTTCCAGAGTGCTCTGGACCTCAGGCTTGGCCAAAGGTTCACCTTCTAACAAGACAGTGACCCTAAGCACACAGCTAAAATAATAAAGGAGTGTCTCCAGGACAACTCTGTGACCATTCTTGACTGGCCCAGCCAGAGCCCTGGCCTAAACCCAATTGAGCATCTCTGGAGAGACCTGAAAATGGCTGTCCACCAACGTTCACCATCCAATCTGATGGAACTGAAGAGGATCTGCAAGGAAGAATGGCAGAGGATCCCTAAACCAAGGTGTGAAGAACTTGTTGCATCATTCCCAAGAAGACTCATGGCTATACTAGCTAAAAAGGGTGCTTCTACTCAATACTGAGCAAAGGGGCTGAATACTTATAACCATGTGATATTTATTTTTCTTTTTTTAATAAATTTCCAAAAATTTCTACATTTCTGATTTTTTTCAGTCAAGATGGGGTGCAGCGTGTACATTAATGCGAAAAAAATGTGCTTTTTTGAATTTACCAAATGGCTGCAATGAAAAGAAGAGTGAAAAATGTAATGGGGTCTGAATACTTTCCGTACCCACTGTAACTTGTTTCTAAATCCAGAGCTCTAAATCCAACTGAACACTTGTGGGATGAGCTTGGAATAACAATTCCGATCTATGAAGGGCGCACCAGACAACTTACAGGACTTACAGGAACTGCTGCTAACATCCCCATGACACCTTCATTAACCTTCTGGAATTCATGTCTCAAGCAATCACTGCTAATTTTGTGGCAACGGGGTATTATAGGGTTAGCCTATGTTTTAACAATTGCTGATGATTTGCAGTTTTCATCTTGAGACCATGTGTGAAATACTTGGCATCACATAGTTTGGGTGGAGATATGGCACATGGCCAGGTTCAGGGTCATTAACACTTACTGTGTCAACTGAGAGGTCTCCACAGGGTCTCACCATACACAGGCGGCTCTGGCTTTTCAGTCTGCAGAATAGATTCTGGTTTGTCACTCTTAGAGAGATCCCAATGCCACAGTCAACAGAACAAGATCCCCATTCTGTGCTCCACTCAGGGCAGTTAGACTCCATCATGCCTAGCAACAAAAACATGTAGTGCATATCCAACATATACTGCAAAAATGTACAGAAATTAAAAATCTAACAGGGCAATCAGGCACTTTCTGTAATCTATAGAAAGGCTCCGATATAAGTCTTTCTAAATAAAAATCGTATTAAATATCACTTTACTGCTTCTACGGTCTCTCGAGCAAATCAAAAATTCTCCTAAATTCTCCTTTTTCACTATACTTACAGTATGCTCAGACCAGTAACAGCACCGTCCTCTTATTTTGTAAAATCCTGTTGTACCATAAGTAATGAATCATCTTAAAGAACAACGAGAAAAGTCGTATCAACAAAGGTATTTGATTATAATTATTCAATTCCAAATTTCAAATGCTATATACATTAATGTCCCATGCAGCATGTAAGCTATTGCCCAATCCAAGGTTTCACCTGTCACCATCTTCAAGGGAAAGCTTGCCCAAGAAGAAGCCAATAGGCCAAACTGAGGGTCAGGTAATACTGTAGCTTGCGTGGCTGAGGAATATCAATGTATTTTAAAGGAGTTTTAAAATTTGTCGTGATAGTATATTTAAAACATTTTTTTGAAAACAACTTGTTTGGCTGTGCAGTCCTATATCCGTTTGTTCTTTAAAGTGATTGGTTACCTGTGATACAACTGAACTTAGCAAGATAAGATGACAGCACCGTAACAGGACGGAACATACATTGATACTGCCAATATAACAAAAGAGGATGACTTGGTAAGATTCATGACCTGCTCAAAAGACTGTAGATGTGGCAAAGTGGTATTTAATCGAATGTGCAGATAATTATCCACTTATATCAGTCCCTCTCCCTAGGAATTAAGTATCTAATTTCCAAGTATCAGACACATACTATGGTCAGGTTGATATGAAATCAAAGTATTCTAACTGGATGCTTTTAAATTGACAAAAAAAAAATTGAGTACTCGGAGGAAACCCACAAGAACCCAGATTCCGCAGATATTGTGTTTGGGTGGACCTGAAGTCAGGACCCCAATGCTACAGAGACTCACTTTGCATTATGCACTCATAATATCACCATGGCTGTGAATCTCCACCTTGTACAATAGGGGAGTTCAATTACTTATTATTACATGATTATGGTGACCGCTCCCTTCAGCACCAGATGGGAAGTGATAATGATCTGAAGAGCTCAGTGTGCAGTTGTGTCTTGTCATACCTGTTAGGTTATTTCATAGATTTGTCGATGAACGTTCCCTTTACTAGAAAAAGCTAAACTGTGAGTTTAGTGGTACTAATTAAAAACTAAAATTGACCTTAAATGTTTCCTTTGAAGAGACATCCTGTGAGCCGTCCCTTAAAAATCCAGGATATTATGTGTCATTATTTACACTCAGCATATAATACAGAAGTTCCCTTCTACCTGTGACATCAAGGCATACAACCATAGTGCAGTACTGACATGGATGTATATTTTCGTCACATGATCTCAATTGAGAGTTTCCTTGCCATCTTTCCCCACACTTGATGGGTGATTTAATCAGCTATCGAGTTCCTCTAACAGCCGCAAGTGGATTCAAGATCCACTCTCAGCTGTTAACAAGTTAAATCCCGCTCTTAATCACTGACAGCGCATTTAACATGTGCCGTCTAGAAGTGTGTCACAAACTTCGCCCCTCGGCGCCCCTGTCAACTTATTGTGGGGTGCTGATGGATTGTTATGACAGCTAGGTGTCTGCACTAGACCTCCATACCTGTCATCACGATGCTTCTGTGAACGGTGGCTCCTGGCCGGTGTTCATAAAAGATCGTGATTTCTGCTATACATAGTAGTGTTGATGCCCTGTTATGTATAGCACAGGTAATCAGATGATCGCTGCCTCAAGTCTCCTAAGGGAACTATTAAATAGTTGTGATCAGAGAAGGGAAAAGGTGAATTATCTAGGTAGGAGATTGAACAGAGCCAGACAAAGACCAGATCAAGGGTGTTACCATCATTGTGTGTCTCAGAAGTTGAGAGTTGTGAGAGGCCAAGAGAAGTGGTTAGAGATAGAAGCTAGGATGCAGATGAGGAGGTGGGGCTGTTTATGGAGATGTTGAAGTCTCTCAGGATAAAGATTGGTAATTCTGAGGACATGAATTGAGGCAGCCAGGCAGAAAAATGGTTAAGGAACTGGGTGGGTGAGCCTAGGGGATGGTATATGACTGCTACTCTGAGGGAGAGGGGATGGAAGAGCCTGATGGTGTGGACCTCAAAAGAAGGGATTGAGAGTGATGGTGCTGGGGGGATTACATGGAAAGTGCATTGTGGGAACAGGAGTATGCCGACTTTACCACCAAGACTGTTTACAAGTCTCAGGGAATGGGAAAAATGTAAGCCGCCATGAGGAATAGCAGCAGGGGAGACAGTGTTAGAATCCTGAATCCAGGTTTCAGTGAGGGCCAACAGATTAAGAAACTTGTTCAGAAAGTAGTTGGGCAGGAAAGGAAGCTTATTGCATACAGACTGTGGATTCCAGAGGGTACAATTAAAAGTAGGAGATGAAGAAGTACAACTAATATTAATAATATTAGCAAGGTTTTGATGTGAGGTAGGCAAGGGGTTGAAATTGGTGGAGAGTAGCAATAAGCGACTTTGCCTTTTTTAGGGTCGAGTTGGGTTTCATGAAACCCGACTTTCGCAAAAGTCGGGTCGAACGAAATCGGCCGACTATAGGGAAAAGTCGGAGGCCAACTGAAACACGAAACCCAATGCAAGTCAATGGGGAAGCAAAGTCGGCATTGAGTGGAGGACAGTAAACACACTTGCAGTGCCCATTTCAATGCCAAAAACATCAATTCTTATTACTGAAACTTGTCAACCTTCATTTACTTCATAATAATAGTTACGCATTGAAAACTGGGATTTATTTTCTAAAGGTGTGTGGGGGGGTAGGGCTGGCTTCATGTTTTCGTGTGCCCTGGGCGAAAGAGTGTCAGTGCGCCCCTTTAACACATACCACAACTCATGATGCTCCGATACGGCACAGAAATATAGGTATAGTACAATGACAAATACTTCACTGCTTACATGACATGACTGATCTATTTTAAATTGTACAATAGCTCAAAAAAGGACAGCATATTACTCCATACAGTATTATGGCCACCACATTGTGCGCCATACAGAATAATGAGCCCCATATATTTCTCCATACAGAATAATTGGTCACATATAATGTTCCATACAGTATATGATGAGCAACACATAATGCTACAGTATATGATGGTCCCTATGGACGATGCTCCAGTGTGATATTGGCCCAAATAACGCTCCATATATAATGGGCCCCATTTCTAATGCGCCCCATAGATGCTGCTCCAGTGTCTGATCTGCCCCATTTAGAATGCTCCAGTATATGATGGGCCCCATGGATGATGCTCCAGAGTCTTTTGGGCCCAAATAATGCTCCATATATAATAGGCTCCATTTCTAATGCTCAAGTGTATAATGGGCCCCGTAAATGCTGCTCCAGTGTCTGATGTCCCTCATTTGGAATGCTCCAATATATGATGGGCCTCATGGATGATGCTCCAGTGTATGATGGGCCCTAATAATGCTCCATATATAATGGGCTCCATTTCTAATTCTCCAGTGTATAATGGGCCCCGTAAATGCTGCTCCAGTGTCTGATGTCCCCCATTTGGAATGCTCCAGTATATAATGGGCCTCATGGATGATGCTCCAGTGTATGATTGGCCCTAATAATGCTCCATATATAATGGGCTCCATTTCTAATGCTCCAGTGTATAATGAGCCCCATAAATGCTGCTCCAGTGTCTGATGTCCCCCATTTGGAATGCTCCAGTATATGATTCTTTGGAGTAAATTTATGGACTTCAGTGCGCTGCTAGAAAAATTCACTTATCCAGGTTATGAGAAAGATTAACTGTTTATTTCCCAACGCGTTTCAAAGTGTATACCACTTCTTCATCAGGGGATGACATATATGATAAGGGCCTCATGGATGATGCTCCTGTGTATGATGGGCCCTAATAATGCTCCATATATAATGGGCTCCATTTCTAATTCTCCAGTGTATAATGGGCCCCGTAAATGCTGCTCCAGTGTCTGATGTCCCCCATTTGGAATGCTCTAGTATATGATGGGCCCCATTTTTAATTAATCCAGGTATGTGAAAAGAGCTCCATGGACTAATCTGAAGTGTGTGCTGCTGCATCCTTCACTTTTGGTGTGGGTGAAGGACACAAGGAAAGGGGTTGCTCCTGACCCGAAGCCTGCACTGACGACTCAGTGCTTGGATTTTTTGAAACTTCAGAAGGAGGCGAGAGAGCTGGAGGCTGTTTCAGCAATGTAAGCCAAAAACAGTTCCTGATGCTCCGGCTTTAAAAGCAGTCTACCTACTCCCAGAAAAGGGAGCCTTACAGGCCTTCCGGAGCTACACCATGACGCAGGCTCAACACCTCCTGCCTTAGCTGCTATTGTGTTTTTGGCACTACCAGCAGATGCTCCTCCACCCCCATCAGTAACAGGTGGCCCCCCACGCCCACATCCGCATCCTCTTCCACCATACTTCCTGTTTTGGAAAATGGACCCAAAATACCAGCAGATATATGGTACTGTATCAGAAGCGTACAGCTCTATACAGTCTAGGGATAACAGTAAATCTCCTTATATGTTTCGTGCTTATTGCATTCAGACTGTGTATTCCAGAGGGTACAATTAAAAGTAGGAGATGAAGAAGTACAACTAATATTAAAAATGTTAGCAAGATTTTGATGTGAGGTAGGCGAGGGGTTGAAATTGGTGGAGAGTAGAGATGAGTGACTTTGCCTTTTTTAGGGTCGAGTTGGGTTTCATGAAACCCGACTTTCGCAAAAGTCGGGTAGAACAAAATCGGCAGACTATAGGGAAAAGTCGGAGGCCGACTGAAACACGAAACCCAATGCAAGTCAATGGGGAAGCAAAGTCGGCAGGGAGAGGAGGACAGTAAATACACCTGCAGTGCCCATTTCAATGCCAAAAACCAATTCTTATTACTGAAGCTTGTCGACCTTAACTTACCTCATAATAATAGTTACGCATTGAAAACTGGGGGTTATTTGGATAAAGTCGTGGGAGGGGGTAGGGCTGGCTCCAGGTTTTCGTGTGCCCTGGGCTAAAGAGTGTTAGTGTGCCCAATTAACACATATCACAACTCATGATGCTCCAATACGGCACAGAAATATAGGTATAGTACAATGACAAATACTTCACTGCTTACATGACATGACTGATCTATTTTAAATTGTACAATAGCTCAAAAAAAGGACAGCATATTACTCCATACAGTATTATGGCCATCACATTGTGCGCCATACAGAATAATGAGCCCCATATATTTCTCCATACAGAATAATTGGTCACATATTATGTTCCATACAGTATATGATGAGCTCCACATAATGCTACAGTATATGATGGTCCCTATGGACGATGCTCCAGTGTGTTATGGGCCCAAATAATGCTCCATATATAATGGGCCTCATGGATGATGCTCCAGTGTATGATGGGCCCTAATTATACTCCATATATAATGGGCTCCATTTCTAATGCTCCAGTGTATAATGGGCCCCGTAAATGCTGCTCCAGTGTCTGATGTCCCCCATTTGGAATGCTCCAGTATATGATGGGCCTCATGGATGATGCTCCAGTGTATGATAGGCCCTATTAATGCTCCATATATGATGGGCTCCATTTCTAATGCTCCAGTTTATAATGGGCCTCGTAAATGCTGCTCCAGTGTCTGATGTCCCCCATTTGGAATGCTCCAGTGTATGATGGGCCTCATGGATGATGCTCCGGTGTATGATGGGCCCTAATAATGCTCCATATATAATGGGCTCCATTTCTAATGCTCCAGTGTATAATGGGCCCCCTTAAGTGCTGCTCCAGTGTCTGATGTCCCCCATTTGGAATGCTCCAGTATATGATGGGCCCCATTTTTAATGAACCCAGGCATGGTATGTGAAAAGAGCTCCATGGACTAATCTGAAGTGTGTGCTGCTGCATCCTTCACTTTTGGTGTGGGTGAAGGAGACAACGAAAGGGATTGCTCCTGACCAGAAGCCTGCACTGACGACTCAGTGCTTGGATTTTTTGAAACTTCAGAAGAGGAGGCGATAGAGTTGGCGGCTGTTTCAGCAATGTAAGCCCAAAACAGTTCCTGATGCTCTGGCTTTAAAAGCAGTCTACCTACTCCCAGAAAAGGGAGCCTTACATGCCTTCCAGAGCTACACCATGACGCAGACTCAACACCTCCTGCCTTAGCTGCTATTGTGTTTTTGGCACTACCAGCAGATGCACCAGCACCACTATCAGTAACAGGTGGCCCCCCACGCCCACGTCTGCATCCTCTTCCACCATACTTCCTCATGTTTTGGAAAATGGACCCAAAATACCAGCAGATATATGGTACTGTATCAGAAGCGTACAGCTCTATACAGTCTAGGGATAACAGTAAATCTCTGTATATATTTCATGAGTCATACACAGATGCTCACAGGCTCAGTATGCATTACACAATAAAATAAAAAGTTGAAAAAGGGTACAGTATCACCAGATACAAGGTATATGTAGTATAGTGTAAACATTCTGAATCTCCGTATATATTTCAGGAGGCAGCCACAAACGCTCTCAAGCTCAGTATGGATTACACAAGAATATGAAAAGCTGTAAATGGGTTATGTAGCACAAGCGTACAGCTGTATACAGTGTTGGGGTAATCTTAAATCTCCAAATATATTTCCGGAGTAACAGACAGACGTTCATAGGCTCTTTATGGATTACACAAGAATCTAAATAGCAAAAAAGGTTACTGTACCAGAAGCGTCCAGCTGTATACAGTGTTGGCCAAATTTGAAATCTCGGTATATATTTCCGGAGTCACCCTCAGACGCTCACTCTGGGTTTGACCATAATAAAAAATGTTGTAAAAAAGGTACTGGATAACAAGATAGCAAGTATATATATTATAGGGTACAATTGAAATCTCCATATACATAGTCCCGTAGTCACTCTCAGACGCTTACTCAGTATGGATTTGACAGTAATACTAAATATTGAACAAAGGTATTGTATAACAAGATACAAGCTGTATCGAGTATAGGGTAAAAATTGGTATCTCCGATTCACCGTATATATAGAAGGCGTAAACCACACACACTCACTCACTATGGATGATACCGTAATAAAAAATTCTGAACAAAGGTACTGTATCAGCACATACCAGGTGTATCCAGTCTAGGGGTAATTGTAAATTTCCGTCTATACTTCCGGAGTCAGACACAGACACTCACAGGCTCAGTATGTATTACACCAGAATTTAAAAAGTAGAAAAAGGGAAAGGTATTCGAAGTGTACACCAGTATACAGTGTTGCGGTACTTTTAAATCTTCGTATATATTTCAATCTCAGTAAGCCAGTCCAGACTCTCCGTTACTGGAAACTACATGGATACAAGTACAGACGGAAAGTCAAGTGTTTGTAGAAATTTGAGAATGATTCATTGCGGGAAAACCTCCCGGTAGATGTTGCAGAGGCGATGCAGACCTTCAATTACTGTGTCTGTGGAGACAGCGAAAACGGTTCTTTGTGAAGAAAGGATTGCTTTATCACAGTAGAGTGGATCACATCATCGTTACTCGTCTCCATTAAATTGTGATCACAGGGAGAGATGTAGACATTGTCCTCACTGCCTATCATGATGTGTCTGGTCACTTTGGAGTGCAAAAGACAGAAGCCACAGGCCGTAGGCGATTCTATTGGATTGGCATGAGAGGAGACAATGAAAAATGGTGGCAGGAATGTCACACGTCTGTGACTATCACAACTGTGAAAGGTGATCATAAAGCACCACTGCATCCGCTTGTAAGTTGACGTCCATTACAAATGGTAGCCATTGATCATCTGAAAGTAGAGGCCAGCAGGACAGGCCATAGCTACATCTTAACCATCATCGATCAATACACCAAATTTCTAGTGGCCTTCCCTGTGAAGGATTTAACTGCCCAGACTACACAGCGGTGGAGCACAGAGAGGTAAGTATTGCAACTTGCAAGTGCTGTGGCCATGACCAAGCAGGGGGGGCACACTCGTGGGCGACGGTACTGGCACAGGGACCCTCATAGTACGCTGGTGTGTCTGACGGCGAGTGGGCCCCCCCACCGTCAGAGACACTGTTTTGTACTATGAGGGGCCCTGTGCCAGTGCCGTCGGCCATCAGTGGTCTCATCCACCTGTTCAGAGCAATGGCACTTGCCCGTGTGCGCCAGGTGTTGACCCCAGCCCTTGGGGGGGGCAGCCCAGTTAGGGAAGTTTAAAAAAGGCATATGTTGATGTGTAAGCAGGACATTCAGCAGCTGCAAATGGCGGAATTGGGCAAGTCCGAGGAAGAGGAGGACAAAAGCGAGGCAGCTTTCTGGCAACCTAAGTGTCATCAGGGGAAGGTGGGACAAAATCCTTTGAAACCCATGCATGATTCATTTTAATGAAGGTTAGATCATCAACATTTTGGGTCGACAGACGGGTCCTTTTTTCTGTCAGGATTGATCCAGCAGCACTGAAGACTCTTTCAGGCCAGATGTCCAGTTTAGGGGCCCAATACATAGAGGGGAGGAGTTACGCCTATTGGCACGTGTGCAAAAGGACGCACCACATATCAATACCTTCATAATATAACATGGGGTATGCATAGCATAGGTGATATAGAAAGTTAATACTACATTGCTGTAAAAAATTGGCATATATTCACCAACAATCAATGAGGCCACATATCACAGATGTATAGATTGAGTCACATATAGTACAGTACTGAAAAGAGGTGGCATATAGTCACCAACAATCCATAAGACTACATACAGCAATTATATAATCACAAGTATTGCACATTCCCATTAAAAGTGTGTATATATGGTATGAAAACCACCGCACCCAAAGTAATAGTATAAAGCAGGAAATTACCTAATATATTAGCAGGGGCAGGAGCTTGATCCGGGAGCATCCACCCCGACGCGCGTTTCGTCTTGGAAGTCTTTCTCAAGGGGCGTGAGTCTTATGGATTGTTAGTGACTATATGCCACCTCTTTTCAGTACTGTACTATATGTGACTCAAACTATACATCTGTGATATGTGGCCTCATTGATTGTTGGTGAATATATGCCAATTTTTTACAGCAATGTAGTATTATCTTTCTATATCACCTATGGTATGTATTTCCCCATGTTATATTATGAAGGTATTGATCTGTGGTGCGTCCTTTTGCACACGTGCCAATAGGTGTATTTGTATATTCAAATAAATATTTTTTCATTGTTTCTAGTATATTTGGGGTTTTTTCGTGATTTTTCTTTTGTTTTGTTATACTCTTCCTACTATGGTGTACATTTTCTGGCCTTGCACGCTGTACTAAGTTGACCGTCTGGCCAAGCTGTCCTGCAACTCTTTTAGTTTTTGGTCCACGTTTTTGGACAGCTACGGGCCTGCCAGATAACCGCTGCTGCGATGTCAATGCCTGCTGCGGATCCTTCACCTTATCTGAACTATTGCCAGCGCCACCCTCCTCCCCCAATGGATGCCAATCTGGGTCAAGATCTGGGTCATCCATCACCTCCTCTTCAAAGTCATCTGCACCTTCCTCTTTTCCTTCCTCTGTGTCACCGTGTAAGGTGGTATAGTATGCGGGAAGGGGCACCTGAGTTTCATCAGGGTCAGATTCTGGCTCAGTAGACTGCGAGGGCAATGTAGTACTCTGGGTAAATGTACCAGCAGAATCATCTTGCAGTGGCTGTGCATCAGTGCACTCCATGTCAGATTCATCTTGGACTGGGGTATTCAGGATTTGACTGGATAACCCAGGCATGGTATGTGAAAAGAGCTCCATAGAGTAATCTGAAGTGTGGGCTGCCGCATCCTTAACTTTTGGTGGGGGTGAAGGACACAAGGAAAGGTGTTTTTCCTGACCAGAACCCTGCACTGACGTCTCCGTGCTTGCAGGTTTTCGAACGTTCAGAAGAGGAGGCAATAGAGCTGGTGGCTGTTTCAGCAATGTACGCCAAAACCTGTTCCTGATGCTCCGGCTTTAAAAGCAGTTTTCCTACTCCAAGAAAAGGGAACCTTACAGGCCTTCTTGGGCCAGACGATGACGCAGGCTCAACACCTCCTGCCTTAGCTGCTATTGTGCTTTTGCCAGAACCAGCCGATGCACCACCACTATCAGTACCAGACGCGTCCTCCTGCCCACGTCCGCGGCCTCTTCCACCATACTTCCTCATGTTTTGGAAAATGTACCAAAAATACCAGCAGAGAGATGGTACTGTATGAGGAGCGTCCAGCTGTGTAAGGTGTATTAAATTAAATCTATGTACATATTTTGTTAGTCACAGACGCTCACCCAGTATGTATTTGACCGTAATCCAACAAGCAGATATATGGTACTGTATCAGAAGTGTACAGCTGTATACGTTTTTTGCGTAACTAACAATCTCCGTATATGTATTTACGGAGTGTCACACACGCTGACTCTGTATAGATGTGATTGTAATGCGAACAGCAGATATACAATACTGTTTGAGAATCGTACAGCTCAATACAGTGTATGGAGAAATGGAAATCTCCGTATATGTATTTACGGAGTGTCACACACACATGCTGACTCTGTATAGATGTGACTGTAATGCGAACAGCAGATATACAATACTGTTTGAGAATCGGACAGGTCAATACGGTGAATGGAGAAATGGAAATGTCCGTATATGTATTTACGGAGTGTCACACACACACGCTGACTCTATAGATGTGACTGTAATGCGAACAGCAGATATACAATACTGTTTGAGAATCGGACAGCTCAATACGGTGTATGGAGAAATTGAAATGTCCGTATATGTATTTACAGAGTGTCACACACACGCTGACTCTGTATAGATGTGATGGTAATGCGAACGGCAGATATACAATACTGTTTGAGAATCGGACAGCTCTATATGGTGTCTGTATGGAAAATTGTAAATCCCTGTCTATGTTTATACGGAGTGACACACGCTGTCTCTGTATAGTTTTGACCATAATCAAACATCAGATATACGAAACTGTTTGAAAAGCGGACAGCTCTATACGGTGTAGGTCTGGAAAAATGGAAAATATCCTCTTTTTGTTTTTCCAGAGTCACACACAGATAGCTTGTATTTGTCCGTGATACCAGCAGGTACACATTAGTGTGTGAGGAGCGTACAACACTATACGGTGTCTGTATGGAAAATTATAAATCTCCGTCTATTTTTATACGGAGTGACACACTCTGTCTCTGTATAGTTTTGACTGTAATCAAACAGCTGATATACAAAACTGTTTGAAAAGTGGACAGCTCTATACGGTGGTGGTCTGGAAAAATGGAAAATCTCCTCTGTTTGTTTTTCCAGAGTCACACACAGATAGCTTGTATTTGTCCGTGATACCAGCCGGTACAAGGTAGTGTGTGAGGAGCGTACACCGCTATACAGTGTATGTATGGAAAATTGTAAATCTCCGTCTATTTTTATACGGAGTGACACACGCTGTCTCTGTATAGTTTTGACCGTAATCAAACAGCAGATATACAAAACTGTTTGAAAAGCGGAAAACTCTATAAGGTGTAGGTCTGGAAAAATGGAAAATCTCCTCTGTTTGCTTTTCCAGAGTAACACACAGATAGCTTGTATTTGTCCGTGATACCAGCCGGTACAAGGTAGTGTGTGAGGATCGTACACCGCTATACAGTGTATGTATGGAAAATTGTAAATCTCCGTCTACTTTTATACAGAGTGACACATGCTGTCTCTGTATACTTTTGACCGTAATCAAACAGCAGATATACAAAACTGTTTGAAAAGCGGACAGCTCAATACGGTGTAGGTCTGGAAAAATGGAAAATCTCCTCTGTTTGTTTTTCCAGAGTCACACACAGATAGCATGTATTTGTCCGTGATACCAGCCGGTACACGGTAGTGTGTGAGGAGCGTACACCGCTATACGGTGTTTGTATGGAAAATTTTAAATTTCCGTCTATTTTTATACAGAGTGACACACGCTGTCTCTGTATAGTTTTGACCGTAATCAAACAGCAGATATACAAAACTGTTTGAAAAGCGGCAGCTCTATACAGTGTAGGTCTGGAAAAATGGAAAATCTCCTCTGTTTGTGTTTCCAGAGTTACACACAGATAGCTTGTATTTGTCCGTGATACCAGCCGGTACACAGTAGTGTGTGAGAAGCGTACACCGCTATACGGTGTGTCAAAAAAATGAACGCTCGGTAACTGACCAGAACAAAATAATAAAAGTTGGAGTGCTTTGAAAAAAGCAGTTTGAACAGCAGTGTGCACACAGCAATGCAGCTATCAGGTAGCCTTAAAAGGTAGCCTAATCACCACCTGCGCTGCTGCACACAACAAAAATCCTCCCCTTTCAACGCACACTAATTGTACAGTGAAAAGCGATATCAGCAGAAGCTCTTTTTTTTCTTCTTCCCTGCCTAACACTCTCCCTATTCAGAATCAGCAGCAGTACCTCTCCCTATTCTAAGATCAGCAGAAGTAAGATGGCGGTCGGCGGTCACGGCATTTTATAGCCACTGTGACGCCACACAAAGCCAGCCAATCACTTCAATGCCCTTCTGTAAGATGGTGGTGGCCACTGCCCATGTCATCGCGTTGCCCACAGTGTGCGTCCTCCATCATTGGCTGAGAAAAGGCGCTGGAAGCATTATTTGAAACGCGACTTTGGCGCTCGGGTCGGCGACCTCATGGCCGACCTCACGCTATGGTGGGGTTTCGATCGGCGAAACCCGACTTTAGCTAAAGTCGGCGACTTTTGAATTTGACCGACCCGTTTTGCTGAACTCTAGTGGAGAGTGGACCAGTGTTGGGAGAGATATTCCTTGAAATAAATAGCAATTAAAAGAGAAATAGCAAGTAGTTCTTGGAATTGTGACACTGTTTATTGTTCAATATCTTTGGACAAGACGGACTGATATTTTTCAGGAAGG
This sequence comes from Dendrobates tinctorius, assembly GCF_039654945.1. Taxonomy (NCBI): domain Eukaryota; kingdom Metazoa; phylum Chordata; class Amphibia; order Anura; family Dendrobatidae; genus Dendrobates; species Dendrobates tinctorius. The sequence continues at coordinate 2,041,584 of NW_027361733.1, read as the reverse complement.
ATAAAAGTGCATGTGAGCTGTACATGGGAGAGGGAAGGAGAGAGGGGCTGATGTGGATGAGTGGTGACGAAGGAGGGATGGGGCGGGGCGGTGAATGTGGATGACAAGAGCACACAGGAAGATAGACGTAGAAATAAAGCACATGGTTAAAAGGGAGTACAAAGTGTGGGTTACCTGTCTCCTGCCCTGACTAACTGCCACAAATGTTCACAAAGGAGGACTACAATATTAATGTTACATTCTAGTCATCAGTCTGATCAAATTGCTAATGTATTCACAATTACTTTTTATTTACCTAGTTCCACCCCGTTAAGGAGCTTGGGCTGTTGGGGTCCATTACATATCCACTCATGGCAGCACTTCCCTGGGACATTCACTCTGATAGGGAAGGGGCATGTTGGGCTCGGAAGCCTGATGTCCTCACTGCACAGAGGGATACAGGTTACACCACCATCCACACATGTGCACTGGACTTTACAGCTGGGCTGAAATGTTTCTCCATCTTCATAGACTTTTCCATCAACGTTGCAGCTGTCATCCTGGTTATCTGGGGGAGAGCCCATGTCATAAATATCAGCAGATATTAGATTGTGAATGTCATGCTTGATCCTTCAAAGAACACAACACAAATGTAAAAAAAATCTACATCTTGTCCAGTATCATTATGTTGTCAAATTGACTACAGATATGGAAAGATGCGCTTTGTGATAATGTAGCTGAAGGTAGAAGAGGGCACTGTAGACATCTTTTGGTTTCTCTGAACACGTTCTTAATTGCCTTAAAGGAAACCTGTCATGTCTCAAATCCCTATTAACCTGCAGATATAAGGTTACTCTGCAGGTTAATAGTGTTCCTAATCAGTGTGCACTGAAAGCCAGTTACTGGGAGGAAATTACCTTTATTGGACCCAGCAGTCTCTGTCTTTCAGTCACAGAGACGCAGCTTCAGTAACCACATCCAGGCACTGACTGACAGCCTGCTCAGGACTGATGTACTGCAACGTCGGCTGTCAGTCAATGCTGGGGCGTGGTTACAATCACCGCTCACTATGTACTGAGCAGTGACTGAAGCTGTGCTGGCTGTGCCACTACGACTGAAAGCCAGAGACTGTGGGGAGGAATAAAGGCCCCGTCAAACATAGCGATCTCGCTAGCGAGATCGCTGCTGAGTCACAAGTTTTGTGACACAACAGCAATCTCACCAGCGAGATCGCTGTGTGTGACAGTGATCAGCGACCGGCCCCCCTGCCAGTATCGCTGATCGCTCTTGGAAACCTCTGGACATTTCTTTGGTCGCTGATCTCCTGCTGGCCAGCACGCATCGCTGTGTGTGACAGGCGGGAGATCAGCGATAAAATTAAAAAAAAAAAATATTACTATTCTCACCTTCCGACGTCCCGCGCAGCATTCCCGCCTCTCTCCACGCTCCGGTCCTGGTGATCCTTTGCAAGAATGACCGCGAGACTTCGCGATCCAGCGAGAACGGACGTCATCGCGGTAATTCTCGCAAAGGATTACTGGGACCGGAGCGTGGAGAGAGGCGGGAATGCTGCGCGGGACGTCGGAAGGTAAGAATAACAATAATTTTAATTTAAATTCTATTTTTGACATGAATCAGCGCTGAACACAGCGATGCCGCACGCGCGGCATCCCTGTGCTAATCGCTGGTGAAGCTGTCTGTGTGACAGCTCACCAGCGATCACATAGCGATTCACCAGCGATCCTGACATGTTGATATCGTTGTCGGGATCGCTGGTAAGTCGCTTAGTGTGAGTGGGCCTTAAGGTTCATTTTCTCCCAGTAGTCATGGTTTCAGTACAACTTAAGAACAATATCAAACTGCAGATTAACCCCATATCTGCAGATTAATACTGTTTTTTGACATGACAAGTTCCCTTTAAGGACAATTTTCATGAATCAATAATCAACTTTTGTTCACGATAATGACATGTCAACAATCGGCTTCTGAATGAGCTTATTCATCAGCTGATCATATTCTTTATGCCGGCCTAAAAATCATCGTTGTTGGATATCTATGTAAACAGTTCACGTGCTGCTGACAACACTATTCTGTATGGCAGTGTTCCCCAGCTCCAGTCCTCAAAAGTCACCAGCAGATCATGTTTTCAGGATTTCCTTAGTATGGCCCAGGTGATGTATTTCTTGCCTGTCAGATGATGAAATTATCACCTGGGCAATACTAAGGAAATCCTGAAAAAAACTGTTTGTAGCTCTTAAGAACTGGAGTTAGGGAACACTGCTGTATGGGAACAGTACAATTTTCCCCCATACAGTTTTTGTCAGCCAGTAAACCATTGCTGATCAACTTTTATATAGTTTTTTTATGCTGGCTAAAGGAAGCCAGTCATCAGGATTTCACCTCCCCCCACCAAACTCCTTGTATCCGTATGAAGCTTTCAAAGACAAGTCCAGCAATATTTTTACATGGCCAGTACAATCTTCTGTTGCTGAGAAAGAAGGCTGAAAAATGTTTGAAGATCGGAAGCCCCTGTCACTCCAGCTCTGTTCCATGCCAAGTGCCACCACCTGCTTGACTGACAGCACCTTTGCCTGAAGTTACACAGCATAGGGGCATTCAGTGAAGCAAGAGGAGGTGGCGCTGGGTGGGGAATAGACCTGGAGTGACAGAAGGTTCAGACCTACCATAGTCCTTCAGCTTCATTTGCATATAAATTCAAATGATGATTTCTCAGTAATGGAGGGACAGGCCATGTAAAGGTATTGCTGGACTTGTGTCTGAAAAAGTTACATGAGCAAATAAATAGTTTTGGGGTAAAATTGGCCTATAGTACCGATTTCTATTTCCAGAATAAGCAAGTGCAGAATATAAGTTTTTTTGTAGGATCAGGGTTAGTACAGAGTCTTTTGGGGTGAAATATCCATTTTATTTAGTACCCTAGGGTCAGACTAACATAGGGTGCTTGTTATCTACCGTTTGGCAAAAACATACCGTAGGTGGTGCCAGTCTCTAGGCACTTTTCCTTACTTTGTCTAATGGCGGATACAATTTACTCACTAATATTGGGTTAAATCTTTGAAAATTGTGCATTTTATCATCCTTTAGCCTTCCTATTTCTAGACACTTTCTGAAGCTGGGGCAAAAAAAACCTGTGTTGAAATAAATTAGAAAGAAACCACTGGAGCCATAGGCGGAGGAGGACATGACTTGGGGATGGGTGGACCTTTACTCCTGCAGCTTTTTTGGTCTAGTGGTGTAGATTTTTAAGCATGAGGGATGTTGCTTTAAGAGTAAGAAGCACAGTATGTATGTGCCTGGGGGTTACTGTGAGGAGGGTGAGGCTTATATAGAGCAGGAGATCTGTGTCTCTTCCTCTTTCATGCACAGGATGAACAGGAGGAAGCATTTCTGCAGTTTCAGGGAGTATAATACTGGGGTTATCACCTCACATTACAGATGATTTTAGGAGCACAGTCATCTCAGACATCATGTACCAGTGTAGTATCAGCTCCTACATTATGTATGGGATCAATATTACCTCAGCGATTCATGTAGCTGCCATGTCCCTCATGTGCATGCTACATTTTCCTCACAGACTGTGAGCTTCCGTGTGACCTCCTGCAGACATGTTTGATCTACTACACTGCAATCACCTCAGACATGGTGTAGTGTGTACTAGGGTAGTATCAGCTCCTACATCATATCTGGGATCAAGATTACCTCAGGAATTCATGTAGCTGCCATGTTCCCTCACTTATTGCAGAGGCAGCTTTTGTGTGACCTCCCAGCAGACATTTCTGATATACCACATTACTGCTGTATTATACAGAGTCTTCATGAGTTCTGGGTTTATGTATGATAGGACAGAGCAGGGACATATACAGTGTCTGCCATTACTATGGTGGAGCGGGGCAGTCACATGTATTAGAGACACTGGTGAGAGAGGAGCAGTCGGGGGATGGTATATGTATGATGATGAGAGGCTGCACTTCATGTTAGTGCACTGTATACTGACCCTGCTGTGTGCTGCTTACCCCCCTTCCCAGTTATGGAGTCTGATGATCTGTATGTGACCTCATCTCTGTTACATACTGTGATGCTGGGTGTGCAGACCCAGTGTAACCAGGTTACTCACTATGTAACCAGGTTACTCACTATATGTGGTATATGTGTAAAGGCTCTATTCCTGTGCTGTGTACTCAACCTGTACCACAGGTCTGTATACATGATATCACTCCTCACTCTGCTATATACGGATCATGCTGGGTATAGACATCCTGTGTCTCCGGGTCATTTTCCTGACTGTACATATAACCTGGACATGACTTCCAGCTTAGTGCTTGATTTCTGTAGCTATTGCTGCCTTTAGTCCTCCCTCTCGTATGTTGCATGATCAGAGTATACCTACCAAGAGCTTATTTTATATTACCTAAGAAGGTGGATAGCACAGGCCTGAATGGTTTATGTTTTATCATGTGTAAAATAAACAATCGGTGAGTGACTCGGCACATTTGAGTGTGCACTAATAACTCAGCACATGGCGGGCGGTGAGGAGGCACTCCTAGTGTGAGGCTGCACATTGCTCTGGAAAACACATCATAGGCCCAGTTTTCAGCCCTGTCTCTCGTCTATTGTAATTGTATGTAGTAGAGTGACTGACTGGGATACAGAACTTGCAGTTTTCTGCACACACACCTATGGCTGCAGGCAGCTTATATTAGACCTACATATTTCTTACCATTTATGCGCAGCTGGTGATTAGAGTCTGTAACTGCTGTAGAGGAGCAGGCGGCTTCTCATTTATTGTTACAGCATATAACACAGCATTGCCCATCTCTGTCTATTCCTGGACCTTAGGATGGGGTATTTTCCATTATTAACCTGTTGTATACCTTGGTTGTAAACCTGCATGGTTTTCACCCTCACTTATCCCACATTTTGTGCGGTTGGAGGGGTCCTTGAAGTTGGTTAAATATGGTCTGGGGATCCATTGGGATATGGTTTCCTCCTTTTGAAATTCAATATGGTTCTGGATCTGGTGAAAGGTGGAGGGGAGTTTCGGCAAGGGTTTGTCGGATCCCCAGGAAGTTCAAGTGAACATCGGAACCCTTGTGGTTATGGTGCTCCCAAGCTGGTGGGGTAACGGCTGGGAGTAATTGTTGGTACATTTCATGTTCACTTTATATTTGGTAATCACCAGATTTTTTGGGAGCTTCAAGGACTCCTACCAGCGTGTTAATATTATTTATGCTTTGATGTTTTATGGTATGTTTGTTTTAATGAAGGTGTGAATAATATATATAAAAAAAAAAAAAAGGGATTGGTGTATACCCACCAAGTGCTTCTTTTATATTACTTAAGATGGCAGATAGCACAGGCCTGAGTGGATTACCTGGAGCCTGGTGGTTGGGGGTCCTTGAAGTTGGTTAGAAATTGGTCTGGGGGATCCATTGGGATATGATTCCTCTTTTTGGAAGTTGATATGGTTCTGGACCTGGTGAAAGGTGGAGGGGAGTTTCGGCAAAAGTTTGTCGGATCCCCAGGAAATTCAAGTGAACATGGGAACCCTTGTGGCTATGGTGCTCCCGATCTAGTGGGGTAACGGCTGGGAGTAATTGTTGGTACATTTTATGTTTGGTAATCACCAGATTTGGGAGCTTCAAGGACTACCCCCAGCATGTTAATGTTATTTATGCTTTGATGTTTATTTTATGTTTATTTTAATAAGAACATGAATTTAAAAAAAAAAAAAGTTATTTGTTTCCCTTTTAGTGGGTCCTTGGAAGTTATTTATAAATTGGTCAGTAGGGGTAACCATATTAAGTATGGACCTCTGGGGTGGGGTTCTTGGAGTTGACACTGAATCAGCGAAAAGGAATTGGAAGTTAAAATTCTGGATCTGGCTTTTTGGTTACGGCTCTGGACGGGTAACTCTGGACGGGGTGTTACCCGGGAGCTTTTGGATCTGGCTTTTTTGGTTACGGCTCTGGACGGGTAACTCTGGACGGGGTGTTACCCGGGAGCTTTTGGATCTGGCTTTTGGTTATGGCTCTGGGCGGGTAACTCTGGACGGGGTGTTACCCGGGAGCTTTTGGATCTGGCTTTTGGTTATGGCTCTGGACGGGTAACTCTGGACGGGGTGTTACCCGGGAGCTTTTGGTGGTTGGACTTCCCGGAACGGGATGTTTGGTGCCCTCAGGCTGGTGGTTTACGGCTGAGGGTAACGTGGATTTTTTAAGTTCTTGTGTTTTTGCCAAATATTTAGCCAGAATTTTTGGGGCTCCAAGAACCCTCCCCTCATGTCGTATAAGATTGTGTATTTCATACTTATTGTAAATGTTTATGTTATTTGTAAATAAACTGTCCGCTGACCCCCCCTGGGTTTGGAAGGGTAACCATTTCAGGTATGGCCCCCTGGTGTGGAGGGGGTAACCATCTCGGGTATGGCCCCCTGGTATGGAGGGGTGACCATCAGGGTATGGCCCCCTGGTCTCCAGAAGCATTTTTATTTTATAGGACCCTGTTAGGGTAAAGGCCCTGGGGTCATGGCAATCATATTTTGCATGCCTACAGAAGAAATTGCCTCCTCTGAGCCAGGAACAGCGGCTGGAGGGGAGAAGAGAACTAGGTTGTCGTCTGGACAATGCAGTTATCTAGAGCATGAAACTGAAGAGCAATGGGGCAGTATGCCTACTCCCGGTGCCCTTGAGCCAGTGGGAGCGGCTAAGGGTAAAGTAATCAAGTGAATAGAGGTCAACAGTAAATGTTATCAAGCGCATGAAAAACAATGAACAATGGCGTGTCAGTTTTATTAATAATGCCTTTGTAGACTTTTTCTGCTTTAGGTTTATTTAAATTCCTACTTCCAGATATTCTGAACGTTATTTTATGGTCGGTTATAATGTTGTTATATTGTGTATAGTTTTTACTCCTCCTGATTTATAATATCTTTCTATTGATATGTTCATCACTTTTCGGGTAGTGATAGTAAGTGGGTCTAAGAAATTTTACTGCACAGCTACTGTAAATAATGGTGGTTTCTAGAACAAAAATCTGTGATTTGGTGAATTATTAGAGCTGGCTACAATACGTGCGGTATGATAGTTTTTTGAGGCATGACAGATGTAATTATACAGGTATTCAGATTGTGGCTACGGCCTTAATTATGGTTTACTTTCCACATTCCCCATTATGGGATCCTCATTGCATGATGTTTAGCAACTGCTATTTTGCTGTAGTTACAGTATTATCGATCATAACTTGGTAGCATGGCATTGATAAAATTAATCTGTCTGAGCTCTGGAATTTTAATTTGATTACTTGTGTGCACAGACTTTCCATAGCATGTAGAAATGGTTGGTGGGGGTCGAGTCCATTTAAGGTGTCAAATGGCCTCTCTGGTGGCGGTTTAGGAGTCAGGTGGAAGTTGCAGGCAAGTTAAGGTGGACTCATTTTAACTAATAGTGGATGTAAAACCTCATGGTGGTGAACAGGCTCGGCTTTGGTGGCCAGCCTCAAGGATGTTGTAATGGTAACGTCAATCAGGGGCAGGCACAGTGGTTAAGCACAGGAGTGAGGATAATAGGGTCATTGGTGCCCTGAAAGTTTACTGGCTCTGCTTGAATGGCAAGCCAGTGCGTGCCTCCCCTTTATGGCTGTCTGGCCTGGTTCTGTATGTCAGACAGCTGGGGATATCACAGTACTTGTGAATCCCAAGGTACTAGCACTTCACCTGACTCCTACTGTGATTGTTTTAATCCTGTGATTTAAATAAAGCTGTGGCCATTTTGACAACCAAAATAATGTGTTGTGTATTTATTCTAGTGCCTAGGTTTACTGTAGTTATGGTGGTTTTAAGATGGAGTGGGGGTCTGTCCCATATCCATAAGTCATGAGTGTCTCCATGAGGCAATTTAGGAATGAATGCTAGTACATTTTGGAAACTTCCTCCAGTCTTTTTTCATATAATCCTATTCCAGGGTACAAAACAAACAAAAAAGCTGAGGCATACCAACAACTGGTTAACAGGGCCGGACTGGGGCAAAAAAGCAGCCCTTCCACTCAAACCCCACCAGCCCACAAACTATAACACTCCTCACCCCGATCAGTGAATTTTTACTATACTTTGTCATGCCCCTCACTCTCCTAAAAGGAGATATTTGAAGACCCACATGTGAATGGCGCCACAGTGCATATGATCAACCACAGCTGCATTTACATGATGCTCTACAGAGCTCCGATTTTCAGGATCATGGGGGTCTCAGCAATCAGATCTCCAGCAACTGGAAAGTTATCCCCTATCCAGAGGAGAGTGGATTACTTGGGATAATCCATTTAAAGGGAACCTGTCACCTCTTTTTGCTGCTGTAAGATGCAGCCACTGCCTTTCAGGGCTTATCTACAGCATTGTTAAGTGCTGTAGATAAGCTCCCGGTCCGACCTGCAAGATAAGAAAAATAATTTTTATTATACTCACCCAGGGGGGCGATCTGGTCCGATGGGTTTCGCAGGTCCGGGTCTGGCGCCTCCCATCTTCATGCGATGTCGTCCTCCTGCTTGCTTCGTGTCGCGCTCATGCGCAGGCCTACTTCTTTGCCCTGTTAAGGGCAGAGCAAAGTACTTAGAAAATTAGGAAGGGGAAAGGGAAATTTTGTGCTCACCAAAATAGTCCTGTAAGCCGGTCGTGCCTAGGGATCAAATGGCTGACCACCATGTGTTGCAAACATGAAGAGAGAAGGAAGATCCGGCACTGGAGACTTAATAAAATCCACGATAAGTTTTATTCACATAATTTCATGATAAAACCATAAAGGGGAAAACAGACCCTCCCTCTCCCTCTCCTGGCATGCTTAAGTTTTTTGAGTATATTGGGACTAATTCTTTGAATATTAAATTCACCCACGAAATACATGGCATTTGTGCCACATATCTGGATGTTAAAATTATGGGAGATCTCAAAACGGGGAATATAAATACTTCCCTATATAGAAAAGATACCAGTGGTAATGCCATATTGCATGCGGATAGTTGTCACCCGCCACATGTGATACGAAATTTACCGTTGGGTGAATTAATCCGTGCCAAAAGATCATGCTCTAATGACGCTCTTTATGAGTCTGAGCGTCGAAAAATTTGCACCAGGCTATCAAAAAGGGGTTATAAGAACTGGATGTTAAACAGGGCTATTAAGAAAGTGGATAACAAAACTAGGAGTAGTTTATTGCAGAATGACATGGTACACACTAATCAAAATAAAAATATTCCCACTTTTTCTACCGCTTTCAGTTCAGATTACAAGGGTGTTATTAAAATCATAAATAAACATCTTCCCTTACTGCATCAAGATCCAGTCTTATCGCAGATATTGGCTGGTGGACATAGGTGTGTTCCAAAGAGAGCTAAAAATTTGAGTCATTTTTTGTCCCCCTCATTGTATTTGTCTGATTGCACTAAACCTACGTGGTTAAATTACTTGGGCAATTATAAGTGTGGTGAAAAATTATGTGGTTTGTGCCGCTATATGGATATTACAGATAGATTTGTTAATTTTAGTACACAACAAACCTACAAAATTAAAACCTACATGAATTGTAACACCACACACTTAGTGTATATGGCAGAGTGCACATTGTGCAGTTTATATTACATTGGCTGTACTACACGCAGCCTGAAGAGGAGACTAAGTGAGCACATCACCGCTTCTAATCCAGAGTCTATGTCCAGTCGTAGGAATGTGTCTGGCTTGTCCAAACATTTCCTTGAAATACACAAGGGTAATTTATGCAGTCTTAAAGTTAAGGGAATAGAACGGGTATTGAAACCCCCCAGAGGGGGTGACTGGGAACATTTACTACACTGTCGGGAAGCCTTCTGGATACTTGCGCTTGATGCACGATATCCGCAAGGTCTAAATTATAGAAATGATCTTATGTATTTCTATTGAGTGCTGAGATTTTTGCTGTTTTTTATTTTTGTATTTTTTTTTTTTTGGAAGGTGTTTTTTTTTTTTTTTATTTTTTATTTTTTTTTTTTTTTGGGGTTTTTTTTTTTTTTTTTTCTGTTTGTCATTTGATAGTTGCTATGTATTTATGCATTTATACGTGTGTATTGCAAATGTTTTTATTTATTCTATGTCTTGTCCATTGTTGTATTGGTCTTTTCCTTTTTTTTTTTTCTTTCTTCTTGCAAGGGAGTGACTCCACCAGTGATTTGAGGGCTTAGTTGTCTGCCTCTTTGATTATACACATGTGTGGAGTCCCTCTGCTGATTAGGAATGTTTATAATCATTTTGTGAACTGTTTTGTTTCATGTCTCTGAGGAAGAACCTGGTGTAAGGTTCGAAACGCGTCAGGCGTGGGGGTCTGTTTTCCCCTTTATGGTTTTATCATGAAATTATGTGAATAAAACTTATCGTGGATTTTATTAAGTCTCCAGTGCCGGATCTTCCTTCTCTCTTCATCAGAGCAAAGTACTGCAGTGCGCAGGCACTGGGCCTCTCTGATCTATCCCAGTGCCTGCACACTGCAGTACTTTGTCCTGCCCTCAACAGGGCAAAGAAGTACGCCTGCGCAGAAGCTCGACACGAAGCAAGCAGGAGGATGACATTGCATGAAGATGGAAGGTACCAGACCTGGACCTGCAACACCCATCGGACCCGACCACATCGGACCGCCCACCCAGGTGAGTATAATAAAACTTATTTTTCTTATCTTGCAGGTCAGACCGGGGGGCTTATTTACAGCATTATAGAATGCTGTAGATAAGCCCTGAAAGGCAGTAGCCGCATCTTATAGTGGCAAAAAGAGGTGACAGATTTCCTTTAAACAGCTTTTCCAATATTTTATTTTTATTTGGCCATAGTAATATTAACCCTCCCAAAGTCCAATGTCGCTTCTTCAACAACAAGACAGGAGAAGTGGTACTGTGCAGTGCATACAGGGCCAGCTCCGAGTTTTTGTGTGCTCCGGGTGAAAGCGTCTCAGTGAGCCCGTTTAACATGTACCACAATTCATAATGATTAGATACACCAGAGAAATATAGGTATAGCGCAATGCCAAAGATTTCACTTCTTACATTACATGAGTGATAACTAATGTACATTGTACAATAAGTCAGAAACCAGACAGTAAAGTCCTCCATGCAGTATCATGTGCACCACATAATCCTCCATACAATATTATGGGCACCACACAGAGCTCCATACAGAATAACATGCCCCATATATTGCTTCATACAGTATAATGAGCCCCATATATCGCTCCATACAGTATTATGGGTACCACATAGTGCTCCATACAGTATAATGAGCCCGATATATTGCTCCATACAATGTTATGGGTACCACATAGTGCTCCATACAGTATAACGAGCCCCATGTATTGTTCCGTACAGAATAATGAGCCCCATATAATACTGCATACAGAATAATGAGCCCCATATATTGTTCCATACAGAATAATAAGCCTCATATAATGCTCCATACAGTATCATGGTTACCACATAGTGCTCCATACAGAATAATGAGCCCCATATATTGCTCCATAAAGAATGAGCCCCATATAATGCTCCATACAGAATAATGATCCCCATATAAGTATAATGAGCC